>NW_025767529.1:0-473281 GCF_003918875.1 Haliotis rubra
TTGGTATAGCCGTTTCAGTTACGTATTGCTGTGGTTAAAGTGTTCGCTCGTCACGCTGAAGGCCGGGTTCGGTCCGCACATGGTGCAGTAATGTGAAGCCCATTTCTGGCGTCCCCGCCCATTGATATTGTTGGAATATTGCTATAGAAGCGGCGTAAAAGCATACTCACTCACTCTATTGCTACACAATCTGATTTCATTTCAGTGATGCTAAAGTGCTCTTTATCTGTCTGTCTTGTTCCAGATTATAGAAATACATTTTGGTACCTTTTCTCCATATTCCCCTTCATCTTGCTCTGGATCCCTGCACAGGCACCCTCACTTCTTTTCTATATGGTCCTTTCAATTAGTCAAAGAACCTATTTTTGTTTTATTTACATTTTCTTCAGTCAGATTGTCTAACAATAAATCTTCGAAAAATTGTTTGTTTATTTCCTGTTCGTCTTTATCGTCAGACTGGAATATTGTTTTGGAGAATTTAATACTTATGTTGATTACCCTAAATTTGATCCACCCCATTGATCCACGCCCACACACTGTGCCAGTTTTCAGAAATCACCATCAATATTATTAGACTTATTTAACAAATAGCAGCATCTGAACCAGACAATCCAGTTATTAATATCACGAATACAAAACATGTAGACCGCCCACAGCTGTAATTGGAAAGTCTCGGATTATCTGGTTCAGATGTGATTATTGAGACTTTCAATTACAACTAATGGGCGGTCTACATGTTTTATTCATTGATAGTAATCACTTCGTTGTCTAGTTCAGATCTTCGATATTTAGACTCAATTACTGCTGAGGGCGGGCTACATGCTTTGTATTCGTTCCAAATGCGTATGCTTGCTTGCATTTTGTAAAAAAGTGCTGGGCCTAATACATTTAATCTACAAAGATTCGAGCAGAAGGAATTGCTTGAAATATTAAAGATCCCCTGATGTAAATTTTAATTTCAAAGCATTTACTAAATCTTTATAAGATTTTGTCATTTAAAAGTAAGGCCAAACTGCGTTGCAAAAGGTGCGTTGCTGCGGTAGAGTTATATTCTAAGGTAGGAAAACGCCATCTACAAATTAAATGGGAGAGTAACCAACCAAAGTAGATTATTAGTTTTATTTCCTTCAGCTTGCCGTCTTCCATAGAACCACTTTAGCGAATGGAGCTTTGTTGCTGTTATGTGTCTTGTCAGTTTTCAACCATGTGGTTCGTGCAGCACGTGCACTACAGTTCCCCTACACACGGAGGACGAGCAGCCTATGGTGGAAGCGGCCTTAGCCTGGTTATATAACTTGGACAGACTGTAGTACACCTGTGGCTGTGATAGCGATGTGGCTTAGGAATTATTACCGACATCGCATTTGTTAATATTGCTTAATATTGTAAAACTTGTGAATATTGTTTGAATATTTTTTAATTCAAGTAATGTTTTATTATCCAGCAAAATCTTAGTGGCTGTCGGATTGTACATGTTGATGCTTGCCGAAATAACACACAAATGCGAGAGTTACATTGAAAGGAGTCAGTGTCAAACGGGCGTTATTTTTTTCATTCTCATGACGACAAAGTTTTAAGGGCAGGTTGAGAATCACTATGAAATTAATGGTAAAATGTAAGGGACTGTATCTATTGTTGAAACTGATCTGAGAGATGTTAAAGGAATTTTTGTCCTCAAAACATTTATATTCAAAGAAGGGGTGGATTTGGGTAGCCGAGTGGTTGAGTTCGCCCATCACACTGAAAACCAGGTTCGATTCCCCACATGGCTACAATGTGTGAAGCCCATTGCTGAGTGTCCCTTGCTGTGATATTGCTGGAATGTTGATAAATGCGGCGTAAAACTAAGCTCACTCAGTTACAACATCATAGGTATAACCATCAATAGTTTAATTTCTGATTTTTTAGTTATCTAACCTTTTTCAATAAAGGGTTCCTTCTGGAGTTAATGTTTCCAGTTCCACACAGCAATATCCCGTTTATTTGTACACTGTATCGAAATATTTGTAGTTCTGAAACTTACCATGTCATGTTTGTTTAACACCCTAAACATTTGTGGCGTTCCTTGTTACAGATAACAGATTTAGTAACATGAATACTTTCAGGCCTGTGTATTTGGGTTGATTGTTGTAGTATGTAGTTTAGTTAAAAGCTGATTTTCTGTTTTTGGAACTGGTGCAGAATCAAGAGAAAAATATATACCTGTGATTCCTTTATCATTATAATTTATAATTACAATTTCCATTTTGCCTAAGCTACAAAATGTAATTTGTATTATTGCAGCATGTAATAGAAATCTTTCTGGACTTAACTTCTTTGCAGATATGATAATGATCTGTTCCTTTGCTTACATCGTTTATACATGAACACGTATTATAAGTTAAATGGAAATCCAACCTGACTGAAGCAAAATAGATAAACCGCCGAGTCGAACAAGACATGTTTTTCCCATCACAAATTTCAATTATAACCACTAAATCTTATATCTTCATGAATGACTATGTTTTAAAGAAAGCACGTCTGTGTCTTATCCGTCAGACAATAAATTACAAACCCTAAGGTGATTTTTAACCAAACATGTGTAATCAAGAATTGAATCAAGTGATAAGTGTGTAATTATTTACACACTGCGGTCCATTACCCTTGGTGGCAGTACAGCTACAGTACTTCTCCTCTGGGAGCTGTAAACAAATCATTCTTCTCAAGGTAGGTTAGTGCTGATATATAATGTTATTTAGTTCGTTGCCAGAACAGTGTATAGAATTCATGGCAAACCACCACTCCCTGATAATCTATTACTCTCTATGCTACCCAAGTTAACGTCAACTAGATCTCAGTTATATCCTCACTTAATACATTTTATCAAGATCATTGACTTGGGTGAGTAGGTGAGTTAATATTTAACGTCATCATCGGCAATATTTCAGCCATATCATGAGCGAGAACATATTTGACATTGAAATGGAATATGTGTATATTATAAAACACCTGTCATCAAAGGACAGTTAAACAGCTAAAATATCACAAAGAATTAAAGCTAGTGTGGAAGGTTAAAACTACTAGCACTATTAGGACAATTCAGAAGCTAAAACAGGCTATAGATCGCCAACAACTGAAAGTAGATCACCATACTAGGGACTCATTGAGCTTGAGACAGTGTTTGACTGAAATATTCACTGTACCTTCATCAGAATGTTATTTTATTGTTGATTTGTTAATAATCTCTAAAGTTGTGAACGATTCTTTAAGAATGGTTAAAGTATCCTCTACTGCTACACGGGGTGGTGGGGGTAGCCTGGTGGTTAAAGTGTTCGCTCGTCACGCTGAAGACCCGGGTTCGATTCCGCACATGTAATTTTACAATGTGTGAAGCCATTTCTGGCGTCCCCGCCGTGATATTGTTGGAATATTGCTATAAAGCGGCGTAAAAAGCATACTCACTCACTCTATTGCTACACAATCTGTTCATTTCAGTGATGCTAAAAGTGCTCTTTATCTGTCTGTCTTGTTCCAGATTATAGAAATACATTTGGTACCCTTTTCTCCATATTCCTTCATCTTGCTCTGGATCCTACACAGGCACCCTCACTTCTTTTCCTATATGGTCCTTTCAATTAGTCAAAAGAACCTATTTTTGTTTATTTACATTTTCTTCAGTCAGATTGTCTAACAATAAATCTTCGAAAAATTGTTTGTTTATTTCCTGTTCGTCTTTATCGTCAGACTGGAATATTGTTTTGGAGAATTTAATACTTATGTTGATTACCCTAAATTTGATCCACCCCATTGATCCACGCCCACACTGTGCCAGTTTTCAGAAATCACCATCAATATTATTAGACTTATTTAACAAATAGCACATCTGAACCAGACAATCCAGTTATTAATATCACGAATACAAAACATGTAGACCGCCCACAGCTGTAATTGGAAAGTCTCGGATTATCTGGTTCAAGATGTGATTATTGAGACTTTCAATTACAGCTGTGGGCGGTCTACATGTTTTGTATTCATTGATATTAATCACTGGATTGTCTGGTTCAGATAATGATAATTTAGACTTTCAATTACTGCTGAGGGGCGGGCTACATGCTTTGTATTCGTTCCAAATGCACGTATGCTTGCAGATTTTGTAAAAAAAAAAGTGCTGGGCCTAATACATTAATCTACAAAGATTGAGCGAATTACTTGAAATATTAAAGATCCCCTGATGTAAATTTTAATTTCAAAAGCATTTACTAAATCTTTATAAGATTTTTGTCATTTTAAAAGTAAGGCCAAACTGCGTGCAAAGGTGCGTTGCTGCGGTAGAGTTATATTCTAAGGTAGGAAAACGCCATCACAAATTAAATGGGAGTAACCAACCAAAGTAGATTATTAGTTTTATTTCCTTCAGCTTGCCGTCTTCCATAGACCACTTTGCGAATGGAGCTTTTGTTGCTGTTATGTGTCTTGTCAGTTTCAACCATGTGGGTTTCGTGCAGCACGTGCACTACAGTTCCCCTACACACGGAGGACAGAGCAGCCTATGGTGAAGCGGCCTTAGCCTGGTTATATAACTTGGACAGACTGTAGTACACCTGTGGCTGTGATAGCGATGTGGCTTGGAATTATTACCGACATCGCATTTGTTAATATTGCTTAATATTGTAAAACTTGTGAATATTGTTTGAATATTTTTAATTCAAGTAATGTTTTATTATCCAGCAAAATCTTAGTGGCTGTCGGATTGTACATGTTGATGCTTGCCGAAATAACACAAATGCGAGAGTTACATTGAAAGGGGAGTCAGTGTCAAACGGGCGTTATTTTCATTCTCATGACGACAAAGTTTTAAGGGCAGGTTGAGGAATCACTATGAGGAAGTAATGGTAAAATGTAGAGGACTGTATCTATTGTTGAAACTGATCTGAAGATGTTAAAGGAATTTTTGTCCTCAAAACACATTATATATTCAAAGAAGGGGGTGGTTGGGTGGCCGAGTGGTTTGAGTTCGCCCATCACACTGAAAACCAGGTTCGATTCCCCACATGGCTACAATGTGTGAAGCCCATTGCTGGTGTCCCCTTGCTGTGATATTGCTGGAATGTTGATAAATGCGGCGTAAAACTAAACTCACTCAGTTACAACATCATAGGTATAACCATCAATAGTTTAATTTCTGATTTTTTTTAGTTATCTAACCTTTTTCAATAAAGGTTCCCTTCTGGAGTTAATGTTTCAGTTCCACACAGCAATATCACGTTTGTTGTACACTGTATCAGAAATATTTGTAGTTCTGGGAAACTTACCATGTCATGTTTGTTTAACACCCTAAACATTTGTGGCGTTCCTTGTTACAGATAACAGATTTAGTAACATGAATACTTTCAGGCCTGTGTATTTGGGTTGATTGTTGTAGTATGTAGTTTAGTTAAAAAGCTGATTTTCTGTTTTGGAACTGGTGCAGAATCAAGAGAAAAATATATACCTGTGATTCCTTTATCATTATAATTTATAATTACAATTTCCATTTTGCCTAAGCTACAAAATGTAATTTGTATTATTGCAGCATGTAATAGAAATCTTTCTGGACTTAACTTCTTTGCAGATATGATAATGATCTGTTCCTTTGCTTATCGTTTATACATGAACACGTATAAGTTAAATGGAAATCCAACCTGACTGAAAGCAAAATAGATAAACCGCCGAGTCGAACAAGACATGTTTTTCCGTCACAAATTTCAATTATAACCACTAAATCTTATATCTTCATGAATGACTATGTTTTAAAGAAAGCACGTCTGTGTCTTATCCGTCAGACAATAAATTACAAGCCCTAAGGTGATTTTTTAACCAAACATGTGTAATCAAAATTGAATCAAATTGATAAGTGTGTAATTATTTACACACTGCGGTCCCATACCCTTGGTGGCAGTACAGCTACAGTACTTCTCCTCTGGGAGCTGTAAAACAAATCATTCTTCTCAAGGTAGGTTAGTGCTGATATATAATGTTATTTAGTTCGTTGCCAGAACAGTGTATGGGAATTCACATGGCAAACCACCACTCCCCTGATAATCTATTGCTCTCCATGCTACCCAAGTTAACGTCAACTAGATCTCAGTTATATCCTCACTTAATACATTCTATCAAGATCATTGACTTGAGTGAGTGAGTGAGTTAATATTTAACGTCACATCGGCAATATTTCAGCCATATCATGACGAGAACATATTTGACATTGAAATGGAATATGTGTATATTATAAACACCTGTCATCAAAGGACAGTTAAACAGCTAAAATATCACAAGAATTAAAGCTAGTGTGGAAAGTTAAAACTACTAGCACTATTAGGACAATTCAAGCTAAAAACAGGCTATAGATCGCCAACAACTGAAAGTAGATCCACCATACTAGGGACTCATTGACTTGAGACAGTGTTTGACTGAAATATTCACTGTACCTTCATCAGAATGTTATTTTATTGTTGATTTGTTAATAATCTCTAAATTGGAAACGATTCTTTAAGAATGGTTAAAAGTATCCTCTACTGCTACACGGGGTGGTGGGGGTAGCCTGGTGGTTAAAGTGTTCGCTCGTCACGCTGAAGACCGGGTTCGATTCCGCACATGGGTACAATGTGTGAAGCCATTTCTGGCGTCCCCGCCGTGATATTGTTGGAATATTGCTATAAAGCGGCGTAAAGCATACTCACTCACTCTATTGCTACACAATCTGTTCATTTCAGTGAAGTTAAAGTGCTCTTTATCTGTCTGTCTTGTTCCAGATTATAGAAATACATTTGGTACCTTTTCTCCATATTCCCTTCATCTTGCTCTGGATCCTACACAGGCACCCTCACTTCTTTTCCTATATGGTCCTTTCAATTAGTCAAAAGAACCTATTTTGTTTATTTACATTTTCTTCAGTCAGATTGTCTAACAATAAATCTTCGAAAAATTGTTTGTTTATTTCCTGTTCGTCTTTATCGTCAGACTGGAATATTGTTTTTGGAGAATTTAATACTTATGTTGATTACCTAAATTTGATCCACCCCATTGATCCACGCCCACACTGTGCCAGTTTTCGAAATCACCATCAATATTATTAGACTTATTTAACAAAATAGCACATCTGAACCAGACAATCCAGTTATTAATATCACGAATACAAAACATGTAGACCGCCCACAGCTGTAATTGGAAAGTCTCGGATTATCTGGTTCAGATGTGATTATTGAGACTTTCCAATTACGGCTGTGGGCGGTCTGCATGTTTTGTAATTCATGATATTAATCACTGAATTGTCTAGTTCGAATAATGATATTAGACTTTTCAATTACTGCTGAGGGCGGGCTACATGCTTTGTATTCGTTCCAAATGCACGTATGCTTGCAGATTTTGTAAAAAAGTGCTGGGCCTAATACATTTAATCTACAAAAGATTGGGCGAATTACTTGAAATATTAAAGATCCCCTGATGTAGAATTTTAATTTCAAAGCATTTACTAAATCTTTATAAGATTTTGTCATTTTAAAAGTAAGGCCAAACTGCGTGCAAAAGGTGCGTTGCTGCGGTAGAGTTATATTCTAAGGTAGGAAAACGCCATCACAAATTAAATGGGAGAGTAACCAACCAAAAGTAGATTATTAGTTTTATTTCCTTCAGCTTGCCGTCTTCCATAGACCACTTTAGCGAATGGAGCTTTGTTGCTGTTATGTGTCTTGTCAGTTTCAACCATGTGGATTTCGATGCAGCAGCGTGCACTACAGTTCCCCTACACACGGAGGACGAGCAGCCTATGGTGAAGCGGCCTTAGCCTGGTTATATAACTTGGACAGACTGTAGTACACCTGTGGCTGTGATAGCGATGTGGCTTGGGAATTATTACCGACATCGCATTTGTTAATATTGCTTAATATTGTAAAACTTGTGAATATTGTTTGAATATTTTTTAATTCAAGTAATGTTTTATTATCCAGCAAAATCTTAGTGGCTGTCGGATTGTACATGTTGATGCTTGCCGAAATAACACAAATGCAGAGAGTTACATTGAAAGGGGAGTCAGTGTCAAACGGGCGTTATTTTTTTCATTCTCATGACGACAAAGTTTTAAGGGCAGGTTGAGAATCACTATGAGGTAATGGTAAAATGTAGAGGACTGTATCTATTGTTGAAACTGATCTGAAGATGTTAAAGGAATTTTTGTCCTCAAAACATTTATATTCAAAGAAGGGGTGGTTGGGTAGCCGAGTGGTTGAGTTCGCCCATCACACTGAAAACCCGGGTTCGATTCCCCACATGGCTACAATGTGTGAAGCCCATTGCTGGTGTCCCTTGCTGTGATATTGCTGGAATGTTGATAAATGCGGCGTAAAACTAAACTCACTCAGTTACAACATCATAGGTATAACCATCAATAGTTTAATTTCTGATTTTTTAGTTATCTAACCTTTTCAATAAAGGTTCCTTCTGGGTTAATGTTTCAGTTCCACACAGCAATATCACGTTTGTTGTACACTGTATCGAAATATTTGTAGTTCTGAAACTTACCATGTCATGTTTGTTTAACACCCTAAACATTTGTGTCGTTCCCTTGTTACAGATAACAGATTTAGTAACATGAATACTTTCAGGCCTGTGTATTTGGGTTGATTGTTGTAGTATGTAGTTTAGTTAAAAGCTGATTTTCTGTTTTGGAACTGGTGCAGAATCAAGAGAAAAATATATACCTGTGATTCCTTTATCATTATAATTTATAATTACAATTTCCATTTTGCCTAAGCTACAAAATGTAATTTGTATTATTGCAGCATGTAATAGAAATCTTTCTGGACTTAACTTCTTTGCAGATATGATAATGATCTGTTCCTTTGCTTGTCGTTTATACATGAACACGTATAAGTTAAATGGAAATCCAACCTGACTGAAAGCAAAATAGATAAACCGCCGAGTCGAACAAGACATGTTTTTCCGTCACAAATTTCAATTATAACCACTAAATCTTATATCTTCATGAATGACTATGTTTTAAAGAAAGCACGTCTGTGTCTTATCCGTCAGACAATAAATTACAAGCCTAAGGTGATTTTTAACCAAACATGTGTAATCAAAATTGAATCAAGTGATAAGTGTGTAATTATTTACACACTGCGGTCCGTACCCTTGGTGGCAGTACAGCTACAGTACTTCTCCTCTGGGAGCTGTAAACAAATCATTCTTCTCAAGGTAGGTTAGTGCTGATATATAATGTTATTTAGTTCGTTGCCAGAACAGTGTATAGAATTCACATGGCAAACCACCACTCCTGATAATCTATTACTCTCCATGCTACCCAAGTTAACGTCAACTAGATCTCAGTTATATCCTCACTTAATACATTTTATCAAGATCATTGACTTGAGTGAGTGAGTGAGTTAATATTTAACGTCACATCGGCAATATTTCAGCCATATCATGACGAGAACATATTTGACATTGAAATGGAATATGTGTATATTATAAACACCTGTCATCAAAGGACAGTTAAACAGCTAAAATATCACAAGAATTAAAGCTAGTGTGGAAAGTTAAAACTACTAGCACTATTAGGACAATTCAAGCTAAAACAGGCTATAGATCGCCAACAACTGAAAGTAGATCACCATACTAGGGACTCATTGACTTGAGACAGTGTTTGACTGAAATATTCACTGTACCTTCATCAGAATGTTATTTTATTGTTGATTTGTTAATAATCTCTAAATTGGAAACGATTCTTTAAGAATGGTTAAAGTATCCTCTACTGCTACACGGGGTGGTGGGGGGTAGCCTGGTGGTTAAAGTGTTCGCTCGTCACGCTGAAGACCCGGGTTCGATTCCGCACATGGGTACAATGTGTGAAGCCCATTTCTGGCGTCCCCCGCCGTGATATTGTTGGAATATTGCTATAAAGCGGCGTAAAAGCATACTCACTCACTCTATTGCTACACAATCTGTTCATTTCAGTGAAGTTAAAGTGCTCTTTATCTGTCTGTCTTGTTCCAGATTATAGAAATACATTTGGTACCTTTTCTCCATATTCCCTTCATCTTGCTCTGGATCCTACACAGGCACCCTCACTTCTTTTCCTATATGGTCCTTTCAATTAGTCAAAAGAACCTATTTTGTTTATTTACATTTTTCTTCAGTCAGATTGTCTAACAATAAATCTTCGAAAAATTGTTTGTTTATTTCCTGTTCGTCTTTATCGTCAGACTGGAATATTGTTTTTGGAGAATTTAATACTTATGTTGATTACCCTAAATTTGATCCACCCCATTGATCCACGCCCACACTGTGCCAGTTTTCGAAATCACCATCAATATTATTAGACTTATTTAACAAATAGCACATCTGAACCAGACAATCCAGTTATTAATATCACGAATACAAAACATGTAGACCGCCCACAGCTGTAATTGGAAAGTCTCGGATTATCTGGTTCAGATGTGATTATTGAGACTTTCAATTACAGCTGTGGGCGGTCTACATGTTTTGTATTCGTGATATTAATCACTGGATTGTCTGGTTCAGATGTGATTATTTAGACTTTCCAATTACTGCTGAGGGCGGGCTACATGCTTTGTATTCGTTCCAAATGCACGTATGCTTGCAGATTTTGTAAAAAAAGTGCTGGGCCTAATACATTAATCTACAAAAGATTGAGCGAATTACTTGAAATATTAAAGATCCCTGATGTAAATTTTAATTTCAAAAGCATTTACTAAATCTTTATAAGATTTTGTCATTTAAAAAGTAAGGCCAAACTGCGTGCAAAGGTGCGTTGCTGCGGTAGAGTTATATTCTAAGGTAGGAAAACGCCATCACAAATTAAATGGGAGAGTAACCAACCAAAAGTAGATTATTAGTTTTATTTCCTTCAGCTTGCCGTCTTCCATAGACCACTTTAGCGAATGGAGCTTTGTTGCTGTTATGTGTCTTGTCAGTTTCAACCATGTGGATTTCGTGCAGCACGTGCACTACAGTTCCCCCTACACACGGAGGACGAGCAGCCTATGGTGAAGCGGCCTTAGCCTGGTTATATAACTTGGACAGACTGTAGTACACCTGTGGCTGTGATAGCGATGTGGCTTGGGAATTATTACCGACATCGCATTTGTTAATATTGCTTAATATTGTAAAACTTGTGAATATTGTTTGAATATTTTTAATTCAAGTAATGTTTTATTATCCAGCAAAATCTTAGTGGCTGTCGGATTGTACATGTTGATGCTTGCCGAAATAACACAAATGCGAGAGTTACATTGAAAGGGGAGTCAGTGTCAAACGGGCGTTATTTTTCATTCTCATGACGACAAAGTTTTAAGGGCAGGTTGAGAATCACTATGAGGTAATGGTAAAATGTAGAGGACTGTATCTATTGTTGAAACTGATCTGAAGATGTTAAAGGAATTTTGTCCTCAAAACATTTATATTCAAAGAAGGGGTGGTTGGGTAGCCGAGTGGTTGAGTTCGCCCATCACACTGAAAACCCGGGTTCGATTCCCCACATGGCTACAATGTGTGAAGCCCATTGCTGGTGTCCCTTGCTGTGATATTGCTGGAATGTTGATAAATGCGGCGTAAAACTAAACTCACTCAGTTACAACATCATAGGTATAACCATCAATAGTTTAATTTCTGATTTTTAGTTATCTAACCTTTTCAATAAAAGGTTCCCTTCTGGAGTTAATGTTTCAGTTCCACACAGCAATATCACGTTTGTTGTACACTGTATCGAAATATTTGTAGTTCTGAAACTTACCATGTCATGTTTGTTTAACACCCTAAACATTTGTGGCGTTCCCTTGTTACAGATAACAGATTTAGTAACATGAATACTTTCAGGCCTGTGTATTTGGGTTGATTGTTGTAGTATGTAGTTTAGTTAAAAGCTGATTTTCTGTTTTGGAACTGGTGCAGAATCAAGAGAAAAATATATACCTGTGATTCCTTTATCATTATAATTTATAATTACAATTTCCATTTTGCCTAAGCTACAAAATGTAATTTGTATTATTGCAGCATGTAATAGAAATCTTTCTGGACTTAACTTCTTTGCAGATATGATAATGATCTGTTCCTTTGCTTGTCGTTTATACATGAACACGTATAAGTTAAATGGAAATCCAACCTGACTGAAAGCAAAATAGATAAACCGCCGAGTCGAACAAGACATGTTTTTTCCGTCACAAATTTCAATTATAACCACTAAATCTTATATCTTCATGAATGACTATGTTTTAAAGAAAGCACGTCTGTGTCTTATCCGTCAGACAATAAATTACAAGCCTAAGGTGATTTTTAACCAAACATGTGTAATCAAAATTGAATCAAGTGATAAGTGTGTAATTATTTACACACTGCGGTCCGTACCCTTGGTGGCAGTACAGCTACAGTACTTCTCCTCTGGGAGCTGTAAACAAATCATTCTTCTCAAGGTAGGTTAGTGCTGATATATAATGTTATTTAGTTCGTTGCCAGAACAGTGTATAGAATTCACATGGCAAACCACCACTCCCTGATAATCTATTACTCTCCATGCTACCCAAGTTAACGTCAACTAGATCTCAGTTATATCCTCACTTAATACATTTTATCAAGATCATTGACTTGAGTGAGTGAGTGAGTTAATATTTAACGTCACATCGGCAATATTTCAGCCATATCATGACGAGAACATATTTGACATTGAAATGGAATATGTGTATATTATAAACACCTGTCATCAAAGGACAGTTAAACAGCTAAAATATCACAAGAATTAAAGCTAGTGTGGAAAGTTAAAACTACTAGCACTATTAGGACAATTCAAGCTAAAACAGGCTATAGATCGCCAACAACTGAAAGTAGATCACCATACTAGGGACTCATTGACTTGAGACAGTGTTTGACTGAAATATTCACTGTACCTTCATCAGAATGTTATTTTATTGTTGATTTGTTAATAATCTCTAAATTGGAAACGATTCTTTAAGAATGGTTAAAGTATCCTCTACTGCTACACGGGGTGGTGGGGGTAGCCTGGTGGTTAAAGTGTTCGCTCGTCACGCTGAAGACCCGGGTTCGATTCCGCACATGGGTACAATGTGTGAAGCCCATTTCTGGCGTCCCCCGCCGTGATATTGTTGGAATATTGCTATAAAGCGGCGTAAAAGCATACTCACTCACTCTATTGCTACACAATCTGTTCATTTCAGTGAAGTTAAAGTGCTCTTTATCTGTCTGTCTTGTTCCAGATTATAGAAATACATTTGGTACCTTTTCTCCATATTCCCTTCATCTTGCTCTGGATCCTACACAGGCACCCTCACTTCTTTTCCTATATGGTCCTTTCAATTAGTCAAAAGAACCTATTTTGTTTTATTTACATTTTCTTCAGTCAGATTGTCTAACAATAAATCTTCGAAAAATTGTTTGTTTATTTCCTGTTCGTCTTTATCGTCAGACTGGAATATTGTTTTTGGAGAATTTAATACTTATGTTGATTACCCTAAATTTGATCCACCCCATTGATCCACGCCCACACTGTGCCAGTTTTCGAAATCACCATCAATATTATTAGACTTATTTAACATATAGCACATCTGAACCAGACAATCCAGTTATTAATATCACGAATACAAAACATGTAGACCGCCCACAGCTGTAATTGGAAAGTCTCGGATTATCTGGTTCAGATGTGATTATTGAGACTTTCCAATTACAGCTGTGGGCGGTCTACATGTTTTGTATTCGTGATATTAATCACTGGATTGTCTGGTTCAGATGTGATTATTTAGACTTTCCAATTACTGCTGAGGGCGGGCTACATGCTTTGTATTCGTTCCAAATGCACGTATGCTTGCAGATTTTGTAAAAAAAGTGCTGGGCCTAATACATTAATCTACAAAGATTGAGCGAATTACTTGAAATATTAAAGATCCCCTGATGTAAATTTTAATTTCAAAAGCATTTACTAAATCTTTATAAGATTTTGTCATTTAAAAGTAAGGCCAAACTGCGTGCAAAAGGTGCGTTGCTGCGGTAGAGTTATATTCTAAGGTAGGAAAACGCCATCACAAATTAAATGGGAGAGTAACCAACCAAAAGTAGATTATTAGTTTTATTTCCTTCAGCTTGCCGTCTTCCATAGACCACTTTAGCGAATGGAGCTTTGTTGCTGTTATGTGTCTTGTCAGTTTCAACCATGTGGATTTCGTGCAGCACGTGCACTACAGTTCCCCCTACACACGGAGGACGAGCAGCCTATGGTGAAGCGGCCTTAGCCTGGTTATATAACTTGGACAGACTGTAGTACACCTGTGGCTGTGATAGCGATGTGGCTTGGGAATTATTACCGACATCGCATTTGTTAATATTGCTTAATATTGTAAAACTTGTGAATATTGTTTGAATATTTTTAATTCAAGTAATGTTTTATTATCCAGCAAAATCTTAGTGGCTGTCGGATTGTACATGTTGATGCTTGCCGAAATAACACAAATGCGAGAGTTACATTGAAAGGGGAGTCAGTGTCAAACGGGCGTTATTTTTCATTCTCATGACGACAAAGTTTTAAGGGCAGGTTGAGAATCACTATGAGGTAATGGTAAAATGTAGAGGACTGTATCTATTGTTGAAACTGATCTGAAGATGTTAAAGGAATTTTTGTCCTCAAAACATTTATATTCAAAGAAGGGGTGGTTGGGTAGCCGAGTGGTTGAGTTCGCCCATCACACTGAAAACCCGGGTTCGATTCCCCACATGGCTACAATGTGTGAAGCCCATTGCTGGTGTCCCTTGCTGTGATATTGCTGGAATGTTGATAAATGCGGCGTAAAACTAAACTCACTCAGTTACAACATCATAGGTATAACCATCAATAGTTTAATTTCTGATTTTTTAGTTATCTAACCTTTTCAATAAAAGGTTCCCTTCTGGGTTAATGTTTCAGTTCCACACAGCAATATCACGTTTGTTGTACACTGTATCGAAATATTTGTAGTTCTGAAACTTACCATGTCATGTTTGTTTAACACCCTAAACATTTGTGTCGTTCCCTTGTTACAGATAACAGATTTAGTAACATGAATACTTTCAGGCCTGTGTATTTGGGTTGATTGTTGTAGTATGTAGTTTAGTTAAAAGCTGATTTTCTGTTTTTGGAACTGGTGCAGAATCAAGAGAAAAATATATACCTGTGATTCCTTTATCATTATAATTTATAATTACAATTTCCATTTTGCCTAAGCTACAAAATGTAATTTGTATTATTGCAGCATGTAATAGAAATCTTTCTGGACTTAACTTCTTTGCAGATATGATAATGATCTGTTCCTTTGCTTGTCGTTTATACATGAACACGTATAAGTTAAATGGAAATCCAACCTGACTGAAAGCAAAATAGATAAACCGCCGAGTCGAACAAGACATGTTTTTTCCGTCACAAATTTCAATTATAACCACTAAATCTTATATCTTCATGAATGACTATGTTTTAAAGAAAGCACGTCTGTGTCTTATCCGTCAGACAATAAATTACAAGCCTAAGGTGATTTTTAACCAAACATGTGTAATCAAAATTGAATCAAGTGATAAGTGTGTAATTATTTACACACTGCGGTCCGTACCCTTGGTGGCAGTACAGCTACAGTACTTCTCCTCTGGGAGCTGTAAACAAATCATTCTTCTCAAGGTAGGTTAGTGCTGATATATAATGTTATTTAGTTCGTTGCCAGAACAGTGTATAGAATTCACATGGCAAACCACCACTCCCTGATAATCTATTACTCCATGCTACCCAAGTTAACGTCAACTAGATCTCAGTTATATCCTCACTTAATACATTCTATCAAGATCATTGACTTGAGTGAGTGAGTGAGTTAATATTTAACGTCACATCGGCAATATTTCAGCCATATCATGACGAGAACATATTTGACATTGAAATGGAATATGTGTATATTATAAACACCTGTCATCAAAGGACAGTTAAACAGCTAAAATATCACAAGAATTAAAGCTAGTGTGGAAAGTTAAAACTACTAGCACTATTAGGACAATTCAAGCTAAAACAGGCTATAGATCGCCAACAACTGAAAGTAGATCACCATACTAGGGACTCATTGACTTGAGACAGTGTTTGACTGAAATATTCACTGTACCTTCATCAGAATGTTATTTTATTGTTGATTTGTTAATAATCTCTAAATTGGAAACGATTCTTTAAGAATGGTTAAAGTATCCTCTACTGCTACACGGGGTGGTGGGGGTAGCCTGGTGGTTAAAGTGTTCGCTCGTCACGCTGAAGACCCGGGTTCGATTCCGCACATGGGTACAATGTGTGAAGCCCATTTCTGGCGTCCCCCGCCGTGATATTGTTGGAATATTGCTATAAAGCGGCGTAAAAGCATACTCACTCACTCTATTGCTACACAATCTGTTCATTTCAGTGAAGTTAAAGTGCTCTTTATCTGTCTGTCTTGTTCCAGATTATAGAAATACATTTGGTACCTTTTCTCCATATTCCCTTCATCTTGCTCTGGATCCTACACAGGCACCCTCACTTCTTTTCCTATATGGTCCTTTCAATTAGTCAAAAGAACCTATTTTGTTTATTTACATTTTCTTCAGTCAGATTGTCTAACAATAAATCTTCGAAAAATTGTTTGTTTATTTCCTGTTCGTCTTTATCGTCAGACTGGAATATTGTTTTTGGAGAATTTAATACTTATGTTGATTACCCTAAATTTGATCCACCCCATTGATCCACGCCCACACTGTGCCAGTTTTCGAAATCACCATCAATATTATTAGACTTATTTAACAAATAGCACATCTGAACCAGACAATCCAGTTATTAATATCACGAATACAAAACATGTAGACCGCCCACAGCTGTAATTGGAAAGTCTCGGATTATCTGGTTCAGATGTGATTATTGAGACTTTCAATTACAGCTGTGGGCGGTCTACATGTTTTGTATTCGTGATATTAATCACTGGATTGTCTGGTTCAGATGTGATTATTTAGACTTTCCAATTACTGCTGAGGGCGGGCTACATGCTTTGTATTCGTTCCAAATGCACGTATGCTTGCAGATTTTGTAAAAAAGTGCTGGGCCTAATACATTAATCTACAAAAGATTGAGCGAATTACTTGAAATATTAAAGATCCCCTGATGTAAATTTTAATTTCAAAGCATTTACTAAATCTTTATAAGATTTTGTCATTTAAAAGTAAGGCCAAACTGCGTGCAAAAGGTGCGTTGCTGCGGTAGAGTTATATTCTAAGGTAGGAAAACGCCATCACAAATTAAATGGGAGAGTAACCAACCAAAAGTAGATTATTAGTTTTATTTCCTTCAGCTTGCCGTCTTCCATAGACCACTTTAGCGAATGGAGCTTTGTTGCTGTTATGTGTCTTGTCAGTTTCAACCATGTGGATTTCGTGCAGCACGTGCACTACAGTTCCCCCTACACACGGAGGACGAGCAGCCTATGGTGAAGCGGCCTTAGCCTGGTTATATAACTTGGACAGACTGTAGTACACCTGTGGCTGTGATAGCGATGTGGCTTGGGAATTATTACCGACATCGCATTTGTTAATATTGCTTAATATTGTAAAAACTTGTGAATATTGTTTGAATATTTTTAATTCAAGTAATGTTTTATTATCCAGCAAAATCTTAGTGGCTGTCGGATTGTACATGTTGATGCTTGCCGAAATAACACAAATGCGAGAGTTACATTGAAAGGGGAGTCAGTGTCAAACGGGCGTTATTTTTCATTCTCATGACGACAAAGTTTTAAGGGCAGGTTGAGAATCACTATGAGGTAATGGTAAAATGTAGAGGACTGTATCTATTGTTGAAACTGATCTGAAGATGTTAAAGGAATTTTTGTCCTCAAAACATTTATATTCAAAGAAGGGGTGGTTGGGTAGCCGAGTGGTTGAGTTCGCCCATCACACTGAAAACCCGGGTTCGATTCCCCACATGGCTACAATGTGTGAAGCCCATTGCTGGTGTCCCTTGCTGTGATATTGCTGGAATGTTGATAAATGCGGCGTAAAACTAAACTCACTCAGTTACAACATCATAGGTATAACCATCAATAGTTTAATTTCTGATTTTTAGTTATCTAACCTTTTCAATAAAAGGTTCCCTTCTGGGTTAATGTTTCAGTTCCACACAGCAATATCACGTTTGTTGTACACTGTATCGAAATATTTGTAGTTCTGAAACTTACCATGTCATGTTTGTTTAACACCCTAAACATTTGTAGTCGTTCCCTTGTTACAGATAACAGATTTAGTAACATGAATACTTTCAGGCCTGTGTATTTGGGTTGATTGTTGTAGTATGTAGTTTAGTTAAAAGCTGATTTTCTGTTTTGGAACTGGTGCAGAATCAAGAGAAAATATATACCTGTGATTCCTTTATCATTATAATTTATAATTACAATTTCCATTTTGCCTAAGCTACAAAATGTAATTTGTATTATTGCAGCATGTAATAGAAATCTTTCTGGACTTAACTTCTTTGCAGATATGATAATGATCTGTTCCTTTGCTTGTCGTTTATACATGAACACGTATAAGTTAAATGGAAATCCAACCTGACTGAAAGCAAAATAGATAAACCGCCGAGTCGAACAAGACATGTTTTTTCCGTCACAAATTTCAATTATAACCACTAAATCTTATATCTTCATGAATGACTATGTTTTAAAGAAAGCACGTCTGTGTCTTATCCGTCAGACAATAAATTACAAGCCTAAGGTGATTTTTAACCAAACATGTGTAATCAAAATTGAATCAAGTGATAAGTGTGTAATTATTTACACACTGCGGTCCGTACCCTTGGTGGCAGTACAGCTACAGTACTTCTCCTCTGGGAGCTGTAAACAAATCATTCTTCTCAAGGTAGGTTAGTGCTGATATATAATGTTATTTAGTTCGTTGCCAGAACAGTGTATAGAATTCACATGGCAAACCACCACTCCCTGATAATCTATTACTCTCCATGCTACCCAAGTTAACGTCAACTAGATCTCAGTTATATCCTCACTTAATACATTCTATCAAGATCATTGACTTGAGTGAGTGGAGTGAGTTAATATTTAACGTCACATCGGCAATATTTCAGCCATATCATGACGAGAACATATTTGACATTGAAATGGAATATGTGTATATTATAAACACCTGTCATCAAAGGACAGTTAAACAGCTAAAATATCACAAGAATTAAAGCTAGTGTGGAAAGTTAAAACTACTAGCACTATTAGGACAATTCAAGCTAAAAACAGGCTATAGATCGCCAACAACTGAAAGTAGATCACCATACTAGGGACTCATTGACTTGAGACAGTGTTTGACTGGGAAATATTCACTGTACCTTCATCAGAATGTTATTTTATTGTTGATTTGTTAATAATCTCTAAATTGGAAACGATTCTTTAAGAATGGTTAAAGTATCCTCTACTGCTACACGGGGTGGTGGGGGTAGCCTGGTGGTTAAAGTGTTCGCTCGTCACGCTGAAGACCCGGGTTCGATTCCGCACATGGGTACAATGTGTGAAGCCCATTTCTGGCGTCCCCCGCCGTGATATTGTTGGAATATTGCTATAAAGCGGCGTAAAGCATACTCACTCACACTCTATTGCTACACAATCTGTTCATTTCAGTGATGCTAAAGTGCTCTTTATCTGTCTGTCTTGTTCCAGATTATAGAAATACATTTGGTACCTTTTCTCCATATTCCTTCATCTTGCTCTGGATCCTACACAGGCACCCTCACTTCTTTTCCTATATGGTCCTTTCAATTAGTCAAAAGAACCTATTTTGTTTATTTACATTTTTCTTCAGTCAGATTGTCTAACAATAAATCTTCGAAAAATTGTTTGTTTATTTCCTGTTCGTCTTTATCGTCAGACTGGAATATTGTTTTTGGAGAATTTAATACTTATGTTGATTACCCTAAATTTGATCCACCCCATTGATCCACGCCCACACTGTGCCAGTTTTCGAAATCACCATCAATATTATTAGACTTATTTAACAAATAGCACATCTGAACCAGACAATCCAGTTATTAATATCACGAATACAAAACATGTAGACCGCCCACAGCTGTAATTGGAAAGTCTCGGATTATCTGGTTCAGATGTGATTATTGAGACTTTCCAATTACAGCTGTGGGCGGTCTACATGTTTTGTATTCGTGATATTAATCACTGGATTGTCTGGTTCAGATGTGATTATTTAGACTTTCCAATTACTGCTGAGGGCGGGCTACATGCTTTGTATTCGTTCCAAATGCACGTATGCTTGCAGATTTTGTAAAAAGTGCTGGGCCTAATACATTAATCTACAAAAGATTGGGCGAATTACTTGAAATATTAAAGATCCCCTGATGTAAATTTTAATTTCAAAAGCATTTACTAAATCTTTATAAGATTTTGTCATTTAAAAGTAAGGCCAAACTGCGTGCAAAAGGTGCGTTGCTGCGGTAGAGTTATATTCTAAGGTAGGAAAACGCCATCACAAATTAAATGGGAGAGTAACCAACCAAAAAAGTAGATTATTAGTTTTATTTCCTTCAGCTTGCCGTCTTCCATAGACCACTTTAGCGAATGGAGCTTTGTTGCTGTTATGTGTCTTGTCAGTTTCAACCATGTGGATTTCGTGCAGCACGTGCACTACAGTTCCCCTACACACGGAGGACGAGCAGCCTATGGTGAAGCGGCCTTAGCCTGGTTATATAACTTGGACAGACTGTAGTACACCTGTGGCTGTGATAGCGATGTGGCTTGGGAATTATTACCGACATCGCATTTGTTAATATTGCTTAATATTGTAAAACTTGTGAATATTGTTTGAATATTTTTTAATTCAAGTAATGTTTTATTATCCAGCAAAATCTTAGTGGCTGTCGGATTGTACATGTTGATGCTTGCCGAAATAACACAAATGCGAGAGTTACATTGAAAGGGGAGTCAGTGTCAAACGGGCGTTATTTTTCATTCTCATGACGACAAAGTTTTAAGGGCAGGTTGAGAATCACTATGAGGTAATGGTAAAATGTAGAGGACTGTATCTATTGTTTGAAACTGATCTGAAGATGTTAAAGGAATTTTTGTCCTCAAAACATTTATATTCAAAAGAAGGGGTGGTTGGGTAGCCGAGTGGTTGAAGAGTTCGCCCATCACACTGAAAACCCGGGTTCGATTCCCACATGGCTACAATGTGTGAAGCCCATTGCTGGTGTCCCTTGCTGTGATATTGCTGGAATGTTGATAAATGCGGCGTAAAACTAAACTCACTCAGTTACAACATCATAGGTATAACCATCAATAGTTTAATTTCTGATTTTTAGTTATCTAACCTTTTCAATAAAAGGTTCCCTTCTGGGTTAATGTTTCAGTTCCACACAGCAATATCACGTTTGTTCTACACTGTATCGAAATATTTGTAGTTCTGAAACTTACCATGTCATGTTTGTTTAACACCCTAAACATCTGTATCGTTCCCTTGTTACAGATAACAGATTTAGTAACATGAATACTTTCAGGCCTGTGTATTTGGGTTGATTGTTGTAGTATGTAGTTTAGTTAAAAGCTGATTTTCTGTTTTTGGAACTGGTGCAGAATCAAGAGAAAAATATATACCTGTTGATTCCTTTATCATTATAATTTATAATTACAATTTCCATTTTGCCTAAGCTACAAAATGTAATTTGTATTATTGCAGCATGTAATAGAAATCTTTCTGGACTTAACTTCTTTGCAGATATGATAATGATCTGTTCCTTTGCTTGTCGTTTATACATGAACACGTATAAGTTAAATGGAAATCCAACCTGACTGAAAGCAAAATAGATAAACCGCCGAGTCGAACAAGACATGTTTTTTCCGTCACAAATTTCAATTATAACCACTAAATCTTATATCTTCATGAATGACTATGTTTTAAAGAAAGCACGTCTGTGTCTTATCCGTCAGACAATAAATTACAAGCCTAAGGTGATTTTTAACCAAACATGTGTAATCAAAATTGAATCAAGTGATAAGTGTGTAATTATTTACACACTGCGGTCCATACCCTTGGTGGCAAGTACAGCTACAGTACTTCTCCTCTGGGAGCTGTAAACAAATCATTTCTTCTCAAGGTAGGTTAGTGCTGATATATAATGTTATTTAGTTCGTTGCCAGAACAGTGTATAGAATTCACATGGCAAACCACCACTCCCTGATAATCTATTACTCTCCATGCTACCCAAGTTAACGTCAACTAGATCTCAGTTATATCCTCACTTAATACATTTTATCAAGATCATTGACTTGAGTGAGTGGTGAGTTAATATTTAACGTCACATCGGCAATATTTCAGCCATATCATGACGAGAACATATTTGACATTGAAATGGAATATGTGTATATTATAAACACCTGTCATCAAAGGACAGTTAAACAGCTAAAATATCACAAGAATTAAAGCTAGTGTGGAAAGTTAAAACTACTAGCACTATTAGGACAATTCAAGCTAAAACAGGCTATAGATCGCCAACAACTGAAAGTAGATCACCATACTAGGGACTCATTGACTTGAGACAGTGTTTGACTGAAATATTCACTGTACCTTCATCAGAATGTTATTTTATTGTTGATTTGTTAATAATCTCTAAATTGGAAACGATTCTTTAAGAATGGTTAAAGTATCCTCTACTGCTACACGGGGTGGTGGGGGTAGCCTGGTGGTTAAAGTGTTTGCTCGTCACGCTGAAGACCCGGGTTCGATTCCGCACATGGGTACAATGTGTGAAGCCCATTTCTGGCGTCCCCGCCGTGATATTGTTGGAATATTGCTATAAAGCGGCGTAAAGCATACTCACTCACTCTATTGCTACACAATCTGTTCATTTCAGTGATGCTAAAGTGCTCTTTATCTGTCTGTCTTGTTCCAGATTATAGAAATACATTTGGTACCTTTTTCTCCATATTCCCTTTATCTTGCTCTGGATCCTACACAGGCATCCTCACTTCTTTTCCTATATGGTCCTTTCAATTAGTCAAAAGAACCTATTTTGTTTATTTACATTTTCTTCAGTCAGATTGTCTAACAATAAATCTTCGAAAAATTGTTTGTTTATTTCCTGTTCGTCTTTATCGTCAGACTGGAATATTGTTTTTGGAGAATTTAATACTTATGTTGATTACCCTAAATTTGATCCACCCCATTGATCCACGCCCACACTGTGCCAGTTTTCGAAATCACCATCAATATTATTAGACTTATTTAACAAATAGCATATCCTTAACTTAGGGTTATTTAATTATAAATAATGGGTTGTTTTGTTTATCAAGTATAAACTTTATTGAGACTGATCTGACTTTATACTGTTTCATTTCTTTCTTTTTAATCCAGCAAATCTGGTTACAAGCATATTTGTATTAAAGACAATGGTTACAAATGAGTAGTGTATAACCAATAGTTCTCAGAGAAACAATCAATGACAGTATTCTCTCATACAAATAGGTTTGACACAGTAGGCCTTACAAATAGTGTCAAAGTATATGAATAATATTACAATCTTATGGCTTGTGCAAGTTAGATTAAATTGTTAATAACTCTCTTATACTGGAGTTTTACCATACATGGGGCAATGTGTTTGAGCAATGGATAGGAAACAAGAAGACATTCTAATCTAGACTGAGTTGAATTATTTCTTCTCTATGTACATCCCCTGTAGATTTCTCAAAGCATCACCAAGATTATTACCGTCACCTGAATCCAGGTTAAACTCTACTTGAAGGTAGACCCAAGTTGGTGCTATAATGGATTAAAGAAATCCCTCAAATAATAATAATATTTGTTGGTTTATCATTTAACAAATCATTAAAACTGATAGAAGCAATTCAATATTCTTGGTATTATTTGGAGCATGTAAGGTTAACAACTGGTACACTATGTGATATTTTCTACATTTAGATATGCACTTCTCCCTTGTGACTTGTTGTGCAAAATTGCAACTGATTGAATACTCCATCACCATAGTTATATCCAATACATCAGGTTTTATAAATCTCTTCTTTAACGAGGGTCTCTAATACCTTTGACATTAATAACTGGTTCAGGTTTAGTGGCATTATACCTATTCATAACCTACATGGTGAAGGAGGCGAGAAAACAGATTATCAAACAGCGTTGAGTTACATTAACATGGCAGGAGTATATAACTCAGTAATATATGTATGTGTTCATGTTATTCCCGTGGTAAGACAAACATGTCTCAGAGTTGACTTTATCTCACTGAAAACCAGCAGCTGTTAAATTGTATTAGGGTTATATAGACAGGGATCCCAGAGTGATTCCGTTTCTTAAGTAATCTAGACTTCCAATGGCTGTCCAGGATATATCCGTTTCAGGGAATGTGTGTTAAATTATTAGTGTATTGTCTATTTGTTACCCAAAAGCAGGCCCATAAAAATCCCGCGTCAAACTAAACTCACTCACTCATCGAGCATGGAAAACCCGTGCAACAATCTATGTGGTACCAACAATATCTAGCAACTGTCATATTGCAGATGTGAGTGAACTACATGGATAGTTATAAGTTGAGCTGAGTTGGACTTTACGTCACATCGGCATTATTCCAACCATATAACAGTTATTAGTCTCTGTTAATGTTGACCCGTCTGTGACCCGGCTGAGTTCCGGGTGAGAATATGGGTCCCCATCAACCCCACGTTTGTCCGAGGGGCAACGTAATCGACCTGGTGGTCACGTGACGCGTGTGAGTGAATTAATATCATGTGGTCAATCACTGGAATGTGTGATCCAGATTAAGATATTTACAGACGGCCTTCGGACAGATGGGATGTTGGTAACTACGGATAAAACCCCCAAAAGGAACCAACTTAACATAACTATAGGATTATGTTCTTCATCAACAAAACTGGTCAAGAAATGATCAGAGGCAGCTTAATGGGTGGGTGGTCAGGTACAATAACAAAGTTGATAGCCTGCCTTTTACCGTGGTTCCTTTACTCGTAGTATCAATCACTGGATTGTCCGGCCAATCAGAAATTTGTTATTTTTCTCCTATTTTGGGCAGTTGTCATAGCTCTGAAATTTGTATGTAAACTGTCAAATTCTGTAAACTGATTTGTTGGTTTTACAGGCTTGAATTCCCTATTTCTTCTCACTAAAATTAGATCAACAGGATGTTCGATATCTGAACGATTAATCAATACAAAATAAAGGTAAATCAGAATACACAGGCGCAATTTAAGTGTGAGAGTAGCTACCTGACAGGGTAAAAGGGGATATGTATGAGTACATTATTTGTTTCTCTGGCAGATTCGTGGATGTCGACAGCTAAGCTTCTGCCGTCCTGTTGAGCGGTGTCAGTTTCAACCACGTGCAGCACGTGCACTGCCGTCGCTCCGACTTAGGGTGGATGACAAGCTGATGGTGTAGCGGCCTTAGCCGGGTTATAAAACTTGGACAGACTGTACCCAGGTGCGGTTGCCGGTGAGACTGATCTGAATAGCAACGTTTTGCCCATGTGGTAAATGCTTACTGCCTTCATTTTATAGCGACATGGTTGAAATAGACACCTTCAGAACATTCCAACTTTGTGAAACTATTTCTTTGAAACACTACCTTTATTGGTTACGGAAACTGTTTTATTAATTCAATTACTGCTTTAATATATATATAAAACTGCAAATTCTCATGGAATGTGAATCATCGAATGTGTATTGTCCTCTTAACGTTTATTGTGAAGTTGACAAGGTTTAGTATCACTACATGGTGGCAGGTCAGGTGTCATATTAAGCGTGTATTTATGTCGAAAAGGTTTTGTGGAGTGAGTTTTACAACGGCAATATTTCAGCGATATCTTGATTAAAAATAAGTTATATTTTTTATAATAAATAAAGTAAGCGAGAAACTCCTATCAGCGAAGAACAGTAAAAACAACTTCATTATGACAGATATGAACATAACACTTGTATTTAAGGTTTGCTATCACTACGATGGCTGGGCTGTACAGTACAGGGCTGACTGACTTCAATATTGGTGAACTGGTGTTCATGTGTGTTAGCATCAACTAATGCTCTGATGACAGACAGTGACGCTTGTTCTGATATCTAGAGATTATCTTTCACAATTTACAAAATAACTTCCATATGACCTACCACTACATAAACAATCCAAACTCTAATTTGCTTCCTGCTGTTCAATGATGTTTAGTCCAAGGAACTTTATATAACTGACACGCCCTGCAGTTTTGGAGTGGTGAGTGAGTGACAACATTCCTGTTTCAGCTTATAAATCTCCATATATTCATTGATCAGTGCAACTGGTGCTGTGGCCTCATGCTTTGCATTAGACAAAGTAGTATATAATTTTGGTAACATGGCTTGTTAATAGAATTACCAAGAATTGGTTTTGTGTATACAACATAATCTTTTCTTCTGAAAATGTAACTTATGAAGTATTAAGTGTATTATTTTCATCTTTAGGCTAGTGTCTTGAGATCTATGTCAAATGTGATTACGGTATCTTTATTATTTCGCATATTTCATGAAGCATGAATAGAAACAATTTCAACGGATTTTGAGGCACGTCGCACACACAGCGCCTAGGCAATAGTAGTATCGCTTAAAATCTATAATTTATTAGGTAATAAGTGTATTATTTCCATCTTCCTGCTAGTTATAACATTATATTTTCTTGAAATGTATACCAAAATGGATAAATGTGTTTTATTATTTCGCACATTTCATGAAGCATGAATCGAGACAATTTTACCTGATTTTGAGGCAAGTCACGCACAGCGTCTAGGCAATAGTTGCATCGCTTAAAATCTATGATTTATAAGATAATAACTGTATCATTTTCATCTTCAGACTAGTTATAATATTATGATTTCTTGGGATGTATGCCAAAATTGACAAGTGTGATTCTATTATTTCGCAGATTTCATGAAGCATGAAAAAGAGACAATTTCAGCTGATTTTGACGGAAGTCACGCAGTAGTATCGCTTAAAAAGGTATAATTGGTTAGGTAATAATGGTTTAATTTTATTTTCAGGATCATTATAAAATGATGGTTTCTACCGATGTGTGCCAAAACTGATAATTGTATTTTCACTGTTTTGCACATTTCATCAAGCGTGAAACCAAACAATTTCTACTCTCAAATGATTTTGAGGCAAGTCATGCACAGAGTATTGGCAATAGTAGTGACGCTGCATAAAGTAGTAAGTGTATTATTTTTCATGTTTAGGCAAGGTATAAAATGATGATTCCTTGAGATGTATGCCAAAGTGATTATCGTGTGCCTAATATTTTGAATATTTCATCTCTCCTGAAATGAGACAATTTTACCTCATTTCCAGAGGCAAGTTGCGCACAGTAGCATGGCTGAAAAAAAACTACAGGTTATCCAGTGATAAAGAGTATTATTTTTGACTTCTGGATAGTTATAATATGCCCCGAGTGAGTTAGTTAAGATTTAATTTCTTACAGGCAATATTTACGACCTAGTGAGGTACGAGTGTAAGTCACATCAGCGATAATTCAGCCACATTGTCAATAAAACAAGTCATACATTGATCGTACATATAGTTACGTGATACAATCGACAGAGGGCAGTAAAACGACTAGATTATCACATATAGAGATTGAAAACTAGCATGTAACTTTAAAATTATACCATAATGCAGGACAATGCAATGAAGAAACGGCCTATAGATGGCCAGCAAAGACAGAAAGACACAGAGATTCAAATATCGAAACAGTTCAGTGCCACAGTACGAAAACGTGTTTAGCCCTCCATAGAGCTGGCTTCTTGCCAAGTGCGGTTTTACACAACAAAACAAACAAAATCATGTTTCACTGACTATGCTAAAACATGTTCAATGTCACCACAAATACAGAGATAATTATGGCAGGAATAACCTTCAACCACGTTGTGGGGAAAAGAGTGAGTGAGTGAGAAAAGTGGTGTTGGCGGCAAGGAAGGTGGAACGTACACTGTGAGACCTTAAAAGTGCCAGTATCTGCCACCGTTGTCTACGGTAAAACCGTCTTAATCAGGTAAATAATGCAGTAAACTTTGGCAGAGTTCTGTAAGTATCTACCGTAAATTATATGATTGACAGATCAGAGCACATGGGAAATAGAAATACATTTTAAGTGTCTCGCGAGGGTTTTGCCATGTCAACATTTTACTCTGAATGCCCCAAAGATGAAGTAATTGTTATTATGTTTTTCTTTAGTAGATAATATTATTGTGCTGTCGTCTCGGATATACTGCAGAAACGATATGCAAGATGAAATATGTACCATTCATCCAAAGAACTGAGTTTGATATATGAACCAACTTTACAAGTTTATTTTATCTTAATGTTATATGATGTATTTACAGTCCCCTATCATATATGTACAACATGCGCTCAGACATGCTGTCATATAGTAATAATACTTGGGTGAACAGATCTAGACCATGGCTTCTGCGGTCCTGTTGTGTGTCGTGTCGATTTCAAAAGCACATGGAGTGTGTATTAGATTAGTAGTGCCGTCTTGCTTGACATGTGACATGATATATTTTTCCTTGACAACAGTATTAGCATCTCTGTCGAAATATAAAGTAGTTGTTATTCATAAGGCGTTTTACCTATCACGTATTGATAGTTTTCCTTTGGTATTCGATATCCTATCGCTCTATTTGGTCTAGACACTAACATCTCTGTAATGTAAGCATCTTACAGAAAACAAAAGTTGTTAAATTCTCATAATTATATATAATTAAAATGAGCCGAGATATGTCGATTCAGTGCAGTAAAATCTAGACTTGACAAATGTTATATACTTGCTTGAGTTGTACTTGATATATATGTTTTGGCGTCATTGTGACACACTTTGGTGTGTGGTCATTTAGATTGTTAGTACGCCAATGAGCTGACCCATAAAACAACTTCGCCTATGATGTTATTAGGTGACTTCAAGTGTACATCATGAGCTGACTAAAGTGTATTGGGATATATGTTTACATCAAGAACAGCAAGTAAGTTTAGTTTCAAGCAATATTTCAGCAATATCACGGCGGGGACACCAAGAAATGTGCTTCACACATTGTACCCATGTGGGAAATCCAACCCGGGTCTTTGGCGAGACGGCAGCAATAAACTAGGCTACACCACCTCCCAAATAAAAAAACAATAACAAAGCAGTATATATCATGATATATAAACATATATAGTTGTCTACACTTTCTAGACCTGTCACTACAAGAGAAGCCTGTCTGGTGGATGACATAGGCGTGACATTGTCACTACAAGAGAAGCCTGTCTGGTGCATGACATAGGCGTGACATTGTCACTCCCTGTTTAACAGTCTGTACCTTGCCACGCCTGACAGTGATAATGTCAATACTCTACATGCACTATGCATTGGTAATAATCCGTTAATGGGCTGCTTTATATTTTATATGTATAGTTATTTTATCGACCCGTGTGTGTCATAGGCCAACTGGCGGAACATTGTAATATACCTCTATTCACCACACTTTTAACTGTTCACTTGTACATTGTTACAATGTGTGACATAATAAGAGAATAATTTTCTTCTTTCTTATTCTGTATCTTGTATATGATATGACCAAATTAAGGCGTGTATGAGTTTTGAAGTTGTGGGAGTTTCAAGTTTGATAACCCGCTATATGGCGTGGGTCGTCAGTGGTAATGTCAATCATTGGATTGTCTGGTCCATCCATACTTTACAATCTTTTTTATGTAACCACCGCTTCTGTATGGTTTGTGGTTTCAGCTGGTGTTTTAATTTGCGGCCGTAAGTTTGGGTTTGGGGGCAGACTTAAGAATTTCGGATTTTTACAAATTACACGTTTGACACATATTTGACCCTACTTTTAATGTTTGGTATCGCCTCATCTCAGTAGTTCAAAAGAATTTAGCAAATCCTTATAAATAAGATTTGGTCATTTAAAAGCATGGGCAGACAACTGAGTATACAGGCGCGTTGCTGGGGTAAGGTGGAAGAGGTGCTTTCTAAAGTTCCTATTACTGGGAGAGTGTAGGGGGTCAGGCAAATGTTTTTCTCTTTCCCCTAGCATGCTGCCATATAGTAAAACTACTTTGAGTGAACAGATCTGGACCAATGCTTCTGCCGTCCTCTTGTGTGTCGTGTCAATTTCAAAACCAGGTGGATTTTGTGCAGCACGTGCACTTTAGTTTCCCTGACAAACAGTTGACGGCCTCTGTCCCAGATTCACTAAATGTTGGACTCTGTGCGAAGACGTCTGTGGCTTTGAAATTATGGGTTTCAATTTACATTTATATATCTGCCTTCCACCCTGGAGGAGAAAAAGTCTCTGGAACCAGGGTATCACAAAGTCAGGAACTGAGCATTTGATTTGAATACCTTTGGTTACAGAGACAATGAAACAAAAGAAAAACAACATGAACAAGCTACAGAGAATTACTTCTAAATTTAGTTACAGGAAAGACAGATTTCTATGCCAGAAAACATATACTCCATTTTACACATTTACAAGATATTTCAAGCACTGAACAGGTAAACTGTTAATGATCCATATATTTCAAACTAACATAAATGCTTAAATTATCATCAAACATTTGTGTGATACATCAATCACTGGGTATACAATTTATTGATGGGCTTGTAACTATAGTGACTAGTCTTCTCGATAATATAAAACCTAACTAAAAGTCAAAAACCTTTCATTCATGCATAAAATACTAGGATCCTGCATAGGAATATTATCAACTTATCCTTCTTTGTATATTACCTGTGGTATGGCTCAGCAGTAGTCCAGCCATATTGTCGCTAAACAAGACTATACATATATTTCAATGTGAAAACATTGAAGGATCTATTTTATAACGTTAATTATCATGTAATTATTGAATTTTAAAAGAAATAGAATTACTTGATAAATTATGATTGATATGTTTTTTGTATAGTATTTTATATGTGTAGTTTAAATTAACAACTTGAATTTAACTCTGGGCCCGTTTCCTCGCCTCGTCTCTGACTGGTCTCCCTGCTTGGTCTCCTGACTGACCATGTGGGTCCGGTTTATGCATAGGGACATTACGCCACGTTGTGCAAGGTCACTGACCTGTGCACATGTACATACGTAAGATCCGCCGACGTGGGGAGATGTTAATTGAAATTTACTGATGGCATTGAGATTGAGGTCCTGCCCTGAGGGTTTAAGATAAAAGGGCTACACCGAATGATTGCTGAATACATTAAACAGACAAAGGGGATAGAATTTCGGTGCACTTTGGATATATATGGAAACAATTATGTTGTTTGAATATATGAAGTTTTACAGAAACTTATTGAAATGGTTTACTCTATGACAACACTATGACACTTTTAAAGATATGCGCTAGCTAGTTTTAACTCATTTTGTGATAATCTGGTAAAATTTACTGCCCTTCGTTGACGGGTTTTATATATCATATGTATGTATTGTCAATTTGGAAATAGTTTTAGTCATGATATTGCTGAAATATTGCCGATGTGACTTTAACTCACCCACTCACTTTAAATTTTTCATATTTAAAGAACGTATAAATATAGCGGGAAGAACATACGCACATGAATTTCTCAGACAATATCTGTTCTTATATTTCGAGCATTTACGGAAACAATATCTAAGTTGTCCCCACCCATTTGTTGGTCGGATATGGTTTTGTTTTTAGTTATTATATAAACCCATAGCCTCGGGTGTTGTGAAGCTCTATTACAGGTACCCTATTACAAAATGTCATGAGATGTGGCAGTTTACAAAATCACAAACTCTAGGCTTTTGCATTTAACTTAATTAATGTTTTACCAAATTTATTTGAGGGCAACAAGAAGGCAGTCTCAGAATGAAATATATCTTACTGAAAACCAACAGTTGTTTAATTATCTTGAGCCAAGACATTTTCTATTCAGAGCTGTAGTAATTCAGACTTACTTCATACGATAGACTTGTGTTGGCTGTCCTGGATATATTTGGTTTAGTGACTGTAAAACATGTGTGTAAATTTGTAAATATATATTTCCCTGTGCACAAGGTTGCCTCTTGACGAGTGCAGTGTATGGCCGGCTGAATGTGATCCGCCACTGTCACTGTACAACCTGCCCCTACCACGCCTGTCCTCCCTACCACGCCTGTCTCCTCCTACCAGGCCTGAAAACCTGCCCCTACCACGCCTGTCCCCCTACCACGCCTGTCTCTCCTACCAGGCCTGCAACAGCCTGCCCCTACCACGCCTGTCCCCCCACCACGCCTGTCTCCTCCTACCAGGCCTGCACACCTGCCCTACCACGCCTGTCCCTCCCACCAGACCTGCACAACCTGCCCCTACCACGCCTGCACCCCTGCCCTACCACGCCTGTCCCCCTACCAGCCCTGTCCTCTCCTACCGACCTGTCCACCCTACCACTCCTGCACAACCTGCCCTACCACGCCTGTCCCCCTACCACGCCTGTCCCTCCTACCAGGCCTTCCTGTCCCTCCTACCAGACCTGCACAACCTGCCCCTACCACGCCTGTCCCTCTTACCACTCCTGCACAACCTGCCCTACGACGCCTGTCCCCCCTACCACGCCTGTCCCTCCTACCACGCCTGTCCCTCCTACCGACCTGTCCACCCTACCACTCCTGCACAGCCTGCCCTACCACGCCTGTCCCCCTACCACGCCTGTCCCTCCTACCAGGCCTGTCCCTCCTACCAGACCTGCACAACCTGCCCCTACCACGCCTGCACAGCCTGTCCCTACCACGTCTGTCCCCACTACCACGCCTGTCCCTCCTACCAGGCCTGTCCCTCCTACCAGACCTGCACAACCTGCCCCTACCACGCCTGCACAACCTGCCCCTACCACGCCTGTCCCCTCCCACGTCTGCCCCTACCACGCCTGTCCCCCCTACCAGGCCTGCACAACCTGCCCCTACCACGCCTGTCCCTCCTACCACGCCTGCACTACCTGCCCCTACCACGCCTGTCCCCCTACCACGCCTGCACAACCTGTCCCTACCACGCATATCCCCCTACCACGCCTGCACAGCCTGCCCCTACCACGCCTGTACATGGCGTGTAATATATATCGGGCACGGCTCATTGTGGCTGACGGTATTAGTATAGTACCAATGTTTGATCCCACATTGAAAGCCTGCGTAACACAGTCTGAACCAGATAATCTGATTTCTGATTCATTAGATCGATGCTCATGCAGTTAATCACTGGATTTTGCAGTTGGTCACTGGGTTTTCTGATCCAGACTCGATTATTTACAAACCAGTCACGCAGTGAAAATTACCGAGTGCGGCGTTAAACAACAACAACAACAACAACGTGTGTTACTAAAAATAGCTTACAACTCTCAGGTGTCAGATGTTTTTGAACTACAGGAATAATAACTTTTCTATATGCTAATGTTGAAACTTCTTGGACCCATTCGCTTCCTGGTAAGAATAATGATGCCCATCAGCCCATGGTTGTCTAAAGGCATCATAACGGATATGGTGCTCATGTGACTCAACAAACCCATGAACTGAATGTAAATTCAGCAGATCGATTATCATGGTGTCGATCACTGGATTGTCTGATCAAGATTCGCTATTTACAGACGGCTCTTGTATGGGTAGAATGTGTAAGTGTCGCCAAAACAACAAACACGCCAAATAAATGTATAAAGTTACAGCTATGTGATTATGTTCTTTATCAATAAACTGGGAAAGAACAGGGGCAGCTTAATGGCTAGGTTGGTCAGGCGGAGTGACAAGGTTGGTAGCCTGTAGCCCTATACAACCAAGTATTTTGTTATTTGAAAGACATCAGCCCGTATTTCCCCTTACATTTCACTCTACTCAAATCATATCACCTGAATATATATTCCTCATGTGATAAAGATAAGTTTTAACATGTTTCTTTAATTGTATCTTAACATCCTGAAAAATATATCCAACTTCTGAAAATGCCACTCAAAGAAATTTGTCCTCATTGTTAAAATTTAGGGTAGGTGGGTGTGTGTGTGGGTGTGTATATGGGCGAAAGTCTTATCTTATTATTTTCTGGTCAGCAACCATATTACAGACGGTCGAGCGGTGTGAACCACAGAAATATAAAAATGTTGACCTAATATCAGTCACTGAAATGTCTGGCACAGGAGTGATTCTATCCACAAACTATTATATTGCTGAGTGCTGCCTACATTCTGTCACAGGTCTAACGTATTTTCACCCTATATGTTCATCTGACCTTGTGGAAGATGTCAACTGAAAGATTCAAAAGCACAAATGTCAGTGCCAAGATATTACCGGCAGAGTGCGTGAGTGAGTATGGTTTTACGCCGCTTTTAGCTATATTCCAGCACCATCACGGCGGCGGGGACACCAGAAATGGGGTTCACAAGTAGGAATCGAACCCGTGTCGTCAGCGTGACGAGCGAACGCTTTACCACTAGGCTACCCCCCACCTTCCCTATTACCGGTAGAGTAAGGGCGACATGCGTGTGTACTTGTTTCATTTCTCCGACTGGTTGTGTTATCCGTAGAGAATGGGTTGAACAGTGCAAATCTTCTGCCCTCCAGCTTTTGTCTCACAGTGTGCCGTGTCAGTTTTCAACTACGTGAATTTTCCTGCAGCCCGTGCACTATCGTCGCTCCGACTTACGGTGGAAAACAAGCCGAGGTTGAAGCGGCACTAACCAGGTTATAAAACTTGGACAGACTGTACACATGTGTGGTGGCCTGTGAGTTATGATTTACAGTCACGTCGGCGATATCGTGACTAAACAAGTTAAAACATTCATATTAAATCCAGTTACCGTCAATACAGATAGTCCCCGTGGTCCCAGGCTGGGTCATCTACTTTCAGTTGCTGGCCATCTCCAGTCCGTTTTCTATTGTATTGTCCGTATCATTTGTTTTTATTTTGAAGTTGCGAGATTTCAGTTCTCTATCTGTGATAGTCTAGCTATTTCATTGTCCTTAGTTGACGTGTTTGTATGATGAGCTGTATTTTACATCATCCCTTCACAGAAGTTTGGAAGAATTATTATTAATTCCTATTGATACCTCACTCACGCAAGAGCTGATTTAGCTGCAGAAACTTTCCCGTAATTCCAAAGTCACAGGGTAGCCAACAAGACAGGATGTCAGTATAAAACACAGATTTAAAAGTCATTTCATAATTTCTGCAATAAACGGATAGCCAATTTCACGCTTACTGAGTGTCCCTGCCCTACCACGCCTGTCCCCCCTACCACGCCTGCGTGTCAGTTTCAACTACGTGAATTTCCCGCCGCAGCCCGTGCACTATCATCAGCTCCGACTTACGGTGGAAAACAGAAGCCGAGGTTGAAGCGGCACTAACCAGGTTATAAAACTTGGACAGACTGTACACATGTGTGGTGGCCTGCCGAGCACCCATGTGGATTTCTGAAGTCAGACAGGCGATACGACGAGCTACAAAATTTCCACAGTGAGTGAGTGAGTTATGATTCACAGTCACGTCGGTGATATCGTGACTAAACAAGTTAAAACATTCATATTAAATCCAGTTACCGTCAATACAGAAAGTCCCCGTGGTCCCAGGCTGGGTCATCTACCTTCAGTTGCTGGCCATCTCCGAGTCCGTTTTTCTATTGTATTGTCCGTATCATTTTTTTTTATTTTGAAGTTGCGAGATTTCAATTCTCTATCTGTGATAGTCTGGCTATTTCATTGTCCTTCGTTGACATGTTTGGTATGATTAGCTGTATTTTTACATCATCCCTTTCACAGAAGTTTGGACAGAAATTAAAATTAATTTCTATTGATAATTTCACTCACGCAAGAGCAGGATTTAGCTGCAGAAACTTTCCCGTAGTTCCAAAGTCACTGGGTAGCCAACAAAACAGGATGTCAGTATAAGCCACCGATTCAAAAGTCATTTCATAATTTCTGCAATAAACGGATAGCCAATTTCACGCTTACTGAGTGTCAGCGGCGCACGATAAAGCCATCTGAAAATATGCTCTTGACATTCTGTCTCCAATCTTTGATCCATCGCTACTCAGTTCCCAGCAAAATTGTGAGATAGAACAAAGGTCTTGTTGGCAACCTTTTTTCAGTCTGGTTAATTCCAAATTGACATCAGACTAAAGGTTTTGGATTTACATACTAGATTTATTTCTACATGAGTGATGTTTTTTCACTGTCTTCACTGACAGGTTTTATAAGTTAACTTTGTGTATTATGAGCGAACAACTGGACTTTATTCGCGTTATGGTTGAAAATAATTTGCTGATGTGACTTCAAATCTTAACTAAATGTATTCACTGACATCACGGTCGCACTTCCGGCAAAATTGAATTCAGCAATTGCAGACAAATTCATATTTGTATCTGTTTATATGATGTTAGATTAGGGATCCCGAAATTGGTGCAGTTGAACTCTTATCACAGCAAAGTCTGATCAAGTGGAGTTAAAACGGTGTTAAAGCAGGATTGGATGGATTAAAATGGAGTTTAGTAACATACTGCAGTGTTATTCATTAGCTTAAACATAAATATTGTTAGTCCGTATACAACGTTTGAGAACCCTGGAGATCCGTCCTAGAATTGGCCCTCAGCAACCAAGCATCAGAGGCATTATGCTTGTCCAAAGAGGCGGCAAAATGAGTTAAGTTGTATTTTTTAATTTTAAATCAATGGATTGTTTGGTCCATTCTCGGTTATTTAGAAACCACTCTCATATGAAATGGAGTGTGCCGTTAAACAACAACCGTGTTTTGTTTTGTTTTGTTGAACGGTGCACTCGGCAGTATTGAAGCTAAATAGCTGCAATCTGTAATTAATCGACTCTGGACCAGACAATCCAGTGATATAAATAAGGCGCATCGATCTATGCTATAAGTAACGATGCCAACTAAGTCAGCTAGCCTGACAACCCGATCCAACTAAAGTACTGTCGGAAATGCTAGAAAAATGCTTTTTGACTGATATTTAAAATTCAGAGGTATTACAGTTACTTAAATAACAAATATCACTTCAAGAAACATCTACCTACCTAATGCAGACCGAGAGAATAAATTTTGAGACATGCCCTAAAATGTGTTTTTAGTGATGAAAATACCAAAAACTTAGAAAAATAAGGGGTAGTGGGACGTTATTTGATACAAACATTAATTGCCTGTGTTACGTCATCAGCATCCACGGTATCGACAGGTGAAATTGACACCTGAGCACACGCTCGGGCGAGGTGTCATCTCAATAGATGTTTTCTGCAAAATGTTGAACTTGTGTACATATAAACATATGGATGTGATTCGGTCAGTTTAATCTAGTTGTGAACATTGGCCAAAGATTTAACGAAGTCACTGGTGTAGCTTCTTTAGAATATGTATGTTTTCTTCTCATAAAGTTTGTAGACCGCCCGTCTAAGCACTCCCTTGTCAAAGTTGCCAAGGATGGTTTTACGTCCAGGTTTTGCGGTTTTGCACTCATTAACTCATCAAATGAGTCAGACATTCACTATTTCGAGGTTAGCCGGGCTGTAAACACAGTCTGTCAAGCGCCAAGGCAATAGCAGTATCACTTACAAAGCTATAATTTGTCAGGAAATAAGTATATTATTTTCATCTTTAGGTTGTTTCTAAAATGATAGTTTCCTTGGATGTATGCTAAAAAAATGATCATCGTACATCCAGAAATGAAGCAAATTTATCTGATTTTGAGGCAAGTCATGCGCGGCGACAAGGCAGTAGTAGCAATGCAGATAAAGGTGTAACTTGGAGTAATAATATGTGTAATATTTTTATCTTCAATCAAGTTGTAATATCGCGCAATATCCCCGAGTGAATTAATATTTATAGTCTCATAGGTAATAGTTCAGCAATATTGTGACTAAAACAAGTCATAGGTTCATAATATACTCTTTTAAAAAAGAAACGCAAAGGTATTTTTTTTTAAATTTTAAAGAGAAATATATGTAATAACGTTACAAGCTCACAGTATATGATGACATGTTGAGCACTGAAAAAAAAACGACAATTAAAGTTGCCCATTCCGAAAACATTGACTTTTCGCCAAAACGCATTCGTGTCCAATAAATTTGTTTGAGAGATCTTCATGTTCTGCACGTGCAACATTAGCAAAATCCCTATAAAGGTGACCGGTTTTCGGTTTCCATAGCTTAGTGTTAAACCACCGACACGCAATACAGTCATGCCCAGACTGAATGAAGCACAACGCAACAACGCCATTGGTCGCTTGGAAGCAGGTGAATCTCGATCAGATGTTGCCAGAGCTGTGAATGTCCACCCAAGCACCATCACAAGGCTATGGAATCGTCACCAACAACATGGATCAACTCGTGACCGTCCCAGATCCGGCAGACCTCGTGTGACCACGCCCGCACAAGATCGCTACATCCGGTTACGTCACCTTCGGGATAGGACCACCACTGCGACGTCTACTGCCTCAACCATACCAGGGCTGCGTAGGATTTCCGATCAGACCGTACGCAACCGTCTACGAGATGTCAGGAATCCAACCTCGACGTCCGGCCAGAGGCGTCATCCTCACCCAGCAACATCGGCAGGCACGGCTGCAGTGGTCTCGGGCACATCGGGTATGGCCTCATCTACGATGGAGGCAAGTTTGGTTCAGCGATGAATCACGTTTTATGCTTCGTAGGCAGGATGGAAGGACCAGTGTTTACCGTCGGCGAGGTGAACGTTTTGTAGCAAACTGTGTGCAGGAAGTTGACAGACGTGGTGGTGGTAGTGTCATGATGTGGGCTACTGCCATCGCCTACAATGCCAGAACAGACCTTGTGCACATCCGAGGGAATCTTACGGCTCAACGATACGTTGACAAGATTCTTAGGCCCCATATGCAAGCCATCATGGTGAATGTCAAGGACGTTTTTCAGCAGGACACAGAATGGGCAGGAGGTGCCAAGCAGTTATCGATGCTCACGGGAGGCATACTCGTTATTGACGTTGAGTGACGTTAAACCTCACCTAGTAACCGTGATACAGCAAGTCTCAATCAATATGCTAAAATATGTTAAAACTTATCGCAAATACAGTTATAACCATGACAGAAATACCCTTTAACAATGTTGTGGAGGACGCGGTGAGGTCGGTTGTTGGCGGGAAACGAGGTGTCTGCTGCTCTTGACGGGAAGAGTGAGTGAGGTAAAAGTGTGGTTGGTTGTTGGCGGGAAACGAGGTGTGGGTCGCTATTGGCGAGAAAATAGTGAGTGAGTGAGGTAAAAGCGTGATTGGCTGTTGGCGGGAAACGAGGTGTGGGTCGCTATTGGCGAGAAAATAGTGAGTGAGTGAGGTAAAAGCGTGGTTGGCTGTTGGCGGATAACGAGGTGGCACACGCCTGAGCACCTACCCAAGCACGTGAAACAAAACAAGATACTCCTGCCACGCTCATACATACAATTTGGTTAATCGAAAATAGTAGTTACAAAATTTAAAACAATTTAATCTTTCCCTACCACATTTCAGGCAAATTTACAATAAAGTTCATCACAGCCGGCAGCCTTCCGCAAGACAAACACTGATACAAATTGCACAGCCGTGCTGAAACATTATAGCTACGCTCTACCCAAACTGATATTGGTCGACGTGGTGAGATTATATGACTTATATCCTGTGAGTCAGTTATTACTGGGTAACAGAAGCATGTACATACGCACGTAAACATTCGTTGATAGGGGAGTGTGTCAGCATATAAAGTCAAGTGGGCGATGGTAAGCGGAAATATAAATTCCACTTTAACATTAACATCAAATACCACTGATTTATGCTTTCATAATATTATCGTAATGAATATGTCATATAAATCAGGTCAAGTGGAAAAATTAGTCAGGACAAGTTACTTTCTGAAAGTCTTTAAAAAGCAATTGAACCCCTGCACATAGCAGTGCCACAAGTTCTCATTTCACTTGCTTGGGCTGCACATGAAATATTTGTTTTCAGTGTGACCAATTATTGGGTCCAGTCTCTTGAGCCTGCACACTAATTAATAGACCTACTAAAAGTACATCCGCTCATAATGCTGACGGAAGCGTGTCAAGTGCCAACTTGTCACTTTTGCATCAGCCTTTCTAACAGAGAGACTTTAAGGTGTCCATAGACCATCAAATCTGATGATATATTCAACAACCTCAGTAAAAACATAAACAAATCCCAGTTTGCCGACGATGGAGCAATATATGGGTTAATGAAAACCAGCACTTAACGTGGAACAAACACACTCAATTCACACAAGAAAAATGCAAGTGAGATCTCAACATTATTAAATACCTATCACGTAGTAAATGGGGTAGCAACAAGCAAACATTACTACTATTATATAAATTACTCATCAAATCTAAATTACTCTATGGCTGCGAAATATTTCAAGATATGGCACAAACACCAATTCCAAGCACATTCTCACAAACCCCAAATTAATTAAACCATTCATTAAATATCACATTCATACAAAATTATACCAAACAATCTAGCAAAAAAAAAACACAATAATACCATAATTCCACCGAAAGGTTCGACAAAAAAAGGAAACATATGCCGGGGCATGCCCGTATAACAAAGTGGCCACAATAAAAAATGTACTGTATAACGTATTTTGTTTTCCTTAATGTCCGAAACATCGAATTCATAAAATGTCAATTTTCGACAGTCTGGGTGGACACCAACTCATCACATTAATAAATGTCTCCATCACTGGATTGTCTGGTCCCAACTCGATTATTTACAGACCGCCGCCATATAGCGGGGATATTGCTGAGTGCGGCGTTATACCCACAACACATAGTATTGTATAGCTTTTACAGTCACGATGTGGCAGAAATATTGACAATGTGACTTTCAATTATAACTCACTCACTCAAAACGTAGCTTGATACAGGACCATGCACCGTTTCCAGATCTGATTTCCAACTGCAGAAATACATTTTTCCCAAGGAATATGCACATTTTGTTTCTATTGGCAGTGAACTGCATGTCAACATAGTTCGGATAGAATACAACATTTGGGAGACAATTTGTTGGTCTGGCATGCCTGTCGATCGCTGGATAGTCTGATCCAAATTCGATCACTTGCACATAGCCGTCATGTATATGTTTCGGTAAATTCATCAAGCATTAACAGTGCCTGGGTTGTGTTATGTCACGACAGCGAGATTTAGTGTGAGAATTGATCCCATCAACCTGTGCTGGTAGAGACAGGATATGGTGGAACTCCGTCAAAAGTCCCCTAACCTGTCTTGCTGACCTAACCACGACGTGGGTCTTCACTCGTCATATCAATCACTGGATTGTCTGGTTCAGTTTTATTTATTTACATTTTCCATATATTGCCGAGGGCGGCCTATTTATGCCATGTCCAGCTAGGTGCTTACATTTTGCTGCAAGTTTGTAGATTGTGTAAAAACTTTATATGTCTGCTGGACTAAATTCTTTCTATCTCAGGGGCGGTAGGGTAGTCTAGTGGTTAAAGCGTTGGCTCGTCACGCCGAAGACCCGGGTTCGAATCCCCACATGGGTACAATGTGTGAAACTCATTTCTGGTGTCCCCCGGCGTGATATTGCTGGAATATAGATAAAAGCGGCGTAAAACCATACTCACTCACTCACTTTCTATCTCCAAACTCGATTTGTAGGAATTACACACATGAGATCTATTTGACCCCATATTTAATTACACATAACCTAAATTTTAAATTCCATAGAATTTACTAAATCTACATGAGATTTTGTCATTTATAAGCATGGCATACAAGCGAGTTGCTGGTGTAAGGTTGAAAAGGTGTATTTAAGTTTTTGAAGAGGCTTCACAAATTTCCGTTTCAGGATGTTACTGGAAGATGAAAGGGGACATGCATGAGTATTATTGAAAATACCTGGCTGTCTTTCTTAGTATTATATTCAGACTGCCTTGGTACAAACAGCTAAGCTTCTGTCGTCCTGGGTGCCGTTGTACAAAGCAACCTTAGCGCTACGCTAGTTGTAAGTCTATGTTAAGGTATGGGAGTTGCGGTCACCTTAGCGCTGAGATCGCTTTGTACAACGGCACCCTGATGTGTCTCCCAGTGTGTCAAGTCAGTTTCAACAACGTGAATTTCGTGCTCTACAGTTCCCCCGACACACAGTGAACGAGCAGCCTATGGTGAAGCGGCCTTAGTCAGGTTGTAAAACTTGGACAGACTGTAGTACATCTGTGTGGCTGTGATACAACGTGGCTTGGGTTGTTTTGGTGAATTTGATTGCTGGAAGTAAAGTGGAATTGTACCTTCGGATTCCGCTGGCAGTTTCCTCATTCTACAGATGGATGGTAGAAACTGACAGTTTCAGAATATAACATCTTTGTTAAATCGTTATCTGATAAACCCGGTCATTGTTCATTGTTACACGTTTATGCAAATAAAATAGATTAAACCCTGTGGACATTCTTAAAACACCTGTGCTGACAGCTGAGTCGACCGCCTCCGTGGTGTAGTGGTTAGAGCGTCCGCCCGGAGTGCGGAAGGCCGCGAGTTCGATCCCCGACCGCGTCATACCAAAAGACGTTAAAATATGGTACTTGTTCCCCCAGGGTGGTGCTCGGCATTAATGGGTACAACAAGGACTGGTCGTCTCGGAGTCAGTATAATGTGTCTGAGTGGGGAATTCATGCTTCACCGCGGCATGGTATCTCAGTGGGCTAGCACTATAAAACCAGCTTCAGTCCGGGCTAGTACAAGCAGGCGCACATACACATACACACGTCGTCATATGAGCGAAATATTCTCAAGCACGACTTTAAGCCCCATTCCACAACCACCGACAGCTGAGTCAATGTACAATTCTGACAATATATTATGTATGTGACGAGGCATTTGTAATACAGCTGAACGACACCCTGTGTAAACAGTCGAGCCTGAACCAGGCGATCCAGTGATTGTCGTGAGATACGATGACTCAGCATTTGATTATTATTGATCGTGTCACTATCAAATAGTCATAATACCAGGTGTTCGATGGAATTCGCGCTAAGGTGAGCATATCCTGCCCCTTATATGCAAATTCTTGTAAACTGTTCACCTGAAACAAACCCTGTAGGTATTGTGTCACTATTTTTATAAACTGCAGTCCGTCTCTGAATATGTATGTTCATGCAGTTTGAGAGAAATAACACATAACATATATATGGCTGAAATATTGCTAAAAGCCGCAAAAACCTAAACTCACTTGAGCAAACCATTCTTGTCTAAAGAGTGAGTGAGTGAGGTGACATCATGTGACTTTATTGAATATCGCAAAGAACGCCAGTGCAAAATGTTCCCCAGTCTTGACTATCCATTGAATCTAAATTCACGGGATCGATTTTCATGGTGTTGATCACTGAATTTTCTGATCCAGATTCAAGTCGTCATCACAGAGAGGGCGGCATTAAACAGCAAAGAAACAAACATGCAAAAGTATCAAAATATGACAATGTAAATATATTTGCAGGCACACCAACCGACTAATGTTTTTGTTTAATACTTGTTTTATGGATAAACTGTGAATATAACTGTAGTCCTTTTTGTGCTCAAGTAAGTGAATCCAAGGCTTGCTGCAGGGTAGGAACTGATCCCATCAAAATAGGGCAGTAGGAAGTAGGCAGCTCAATCGATGTGCTGTCGTGGTACTGTCAATCACTGGATTGTCTGGTCCCGGAGATTTTTTTTCCTTTCTTTATAGACTTTTGGAATATTGATCAGAGCTGCCAATATTATTTCTTGCTATTTTTGGTTTGCATTATGTATATAAATTTGCAAATTCTGTAAACTATTTAGGTGTATTGGCTTCAAAGAAATAAATAAAACACTCCGATTGGTAGCTAGGTATTGCAGGTTTGTCATATATTGGAACCTAGCTCGAATAATTTAATTTATATCACTCTGATATAAAGACATCTGGATTTACAAAATCAAAGTTATTTGTGAAAAACAAAAATAAAGATGTGTTCGAATTCATCCGGTATATAGTTTGAATACTGCTGAGCGGTGCATCAAACAACAGCAACACGTATGTTCTATATGCGTCATTTTCAGAGAGCTTTCTCAACACACAAATTTCAGTGGAGGAGTATTACTAATAAAGGGGTGAGAGTGGGGGTAGGTGGAAGAGGGGGTCATGTATCGGTATTTTTTTCATTTGAAGGATGCTATAGTCCTGGTACTCGTTTTACAACGTAGCGCTACATCTGAACTACCTATAGTAGTAGAACTGGCTCGGTTCTACCAATCGGCCGGTCACGCCATGCCCTGTGCATGGACAACATTCTTATGCAATTACTGTACGTTTTTGTACTTTTTTGACACTGAATGTTTATATTTCAAATTATATTTTATATGTTTGCTTAGAGTCCTATGCCAGAAGGCGGTGGCTCCTGGGCCAATCTGGTGATAATGACCTCCAAATGATGTATGTCTTTAATTTCTTGTCTTGGACCGAACCAGTCGGGCATGAAATTGGTAGATAAATGCAGCTATTTGTGTCGTTTTCTCTGGAGTATAACACCCCTGTATCCCTGGTGTCAGCATCTTGGAGATCCGGTGCATCTTGACACTGTCCTTGATGAAACTCCATGGTGGGTGGGGAGCAGGGTTGCTGAATCTTTTCCTATCATCATGGCACTTCCACTATCTGGTTCATCTAGAAACGAAAAGAAGAGGCGTTTAGAGGATTTAGATCTGTCTACTAGAAATATGTCTTCCAACAGTGACTCCTGGGCTCGATTTGTAGTAATTGAAGCTGCAGACTTTCTTCCAATCAAGTTGAATCCCTTCGCGATTTCAAAGGCTATCTCCGGCATTTGCGGAGAAGTTAAAAATGTTACTCGTCTCCGTAGTGGCTCACTTCTTGTAGAGTGTGCACGGAGACAGCAATCTCTCAATCTGTTGTCAATCAAGACATTTGCCACTATTGAGGTTGCTGTGTCTGCGCACAGAACTTTGAACTCTTGCCGTGGCATTATCCGTGATAGAGCCCGTTGTCTCTCTGATATGTCAGAGGATGACATTGCATCAGAACTTGAAGATCAGGGGGTTTCTGCAGTGAAACGTTTCACGTTTAAGAACGAGGGCATTATTACGAAAACCAGCACCTACCTACTTACGTTTGCTGGTTCCTCCCTTCCTCAATCTTTTAAAGCAGGTTATTGTAACATCGGAGTGGATGTGTATGTCCCCAATCCACTCCGTTGTTATAAATGTCAACATTTCGGCCATGGATAACAATCTTGTCGAAACTGTATGCCATCGTTGTGGTGATCGCCATGAAGGTTCCGACTGTGAGAAAGATAAGTGTATAATTGTAGTGGCGCTCATTCAGCTTCATCCAGGCCCTGTCCCGGGTGGCAACGGGAATCACAGATAATGAAACCGAAATGTCAAAACAACATTTCATACCTCGATGCTAAAAAACTGTTGACGAGTCAAACTTCTCCTCAAACAAACCTGACCTACGCTGCTGCAGTTACTCGCTCTGTGGCAGTGTCCTCTACTGCGTGTCAAACTGACTTGACTTGGGTCAAGTCAGCAAAACCTTTGTCAGCTTCAGCCATTGAACCTACTGTCCCAGTCACGCAATCTACGTCTGGTTCTCAGACTGATCAAATTGATTCCAAGGCATCTTCACAACCATCTGCTTCGCAACCAGCCGTGGTTAAATCCAAAAAGAAGAATGGGAAAAAGATTAATAGGGATATACTACCTGTTGTCCCTTCACCTCCAGAGGTACCTCCTGCAAACTCATTTGGACCTCTCGATATGGAAGTTACTCTGTCGTCACAGGACAGGCGGAGCAGCCTATCCTCTTCACAATCACAAGTAAGATCACCAATTGAGCCGCCATGACTCATCTGTTTACTTTAATGCAACTTTAATTCACGCACGCCTATGTCAAAGGTGTGGAAAATGATACAAAGAATAAAGGGCAAAGGTTCTAAATCTACTGTTCACCATCTGAAGGGTGGTGAAAATTTATTAACTAATAAAACTGACATTGCTAATAAACTTGGTGAAACTCTCGCCAAGCATTCATCTTCATCAAATTATGTCCCTGAGTTTCAAAAGTTTCAGAAACAACAGGATAAGAAAAGATTCAATTTTAACTCAGCAATGGTGAAGACTATAACGAATTATTTTCGTTACATGAGCTCCATACTGCCCTTGAGCAAGCTCATGATACTAACTATATTTGATATGATAAATATATTTTGATAAATATATTTGATATGATATGGACTTCAGGGAATTTCCCAACTTCGTGGCGTAATGCCATTGTAGTCCCTATTCCAAAGCCTCGCCGGGATCATACTGATCCATCTAATTACAGACCAATCTCTTTAACGAGTTGTATCTGTAAAACCATGGAACGAATGGTAAACAATAGATTAACATGGCATCTTGAAACCAATAACCTTATAACCAATATTCAGTGTGGTTTCAGGAAAAATCGTAGTACCATTGATCATTTGGTACGACTAGAATCCTTTGTTAAAAATGCAATAGTAAATACACATGCCGTATCGATATTCTTTGACCTTGAGAAAGCGTACGATACCACCTGGAAGCATGTCATTTTGAAGGATTTACATGATTTTGGTTTGAGAGGCCGTTTGCCTCTTTTTATATCACAGTTTTTAAAAGAAAGGCAATTTTAAGTCCGAGTGGGTTCAACCCTGTCTGATCATTACAATCAGGATCAGGGTGTCCCTCAAGGCAGTATTTTGTCTGTCACTATATTTAGTATCAAGATGAACAGTTTATCAAAGGTTTTAAACGATTCAATCGATGAATCACTTTTTGTGGATGATTTTAATATTTCTTGTTGTGGTAAAAATATGCATACTATTGAACGGCAATTGCAGTTGTGTTTAAATAAAATAACTAAATGGTGTCTTGAAAACGGCTTTAAATTCTCCAAGTCTTAAACTAATTGTCTAGGCTTTTGGTAGAAAATATACACCGCATAAAGACCCGGAACTATCTTTAAATGGCACCCCAATCAATGTTGTCAAGGGGCCAAGTTCTTGGGTATAATTTTCGACTCTCATTTAACGTTTCTGCCGCATATTAAATCCCTTAAAGCTAAATGCCGGATGGCACTCGATTCGTTGAAAGTTGTTTCCAACTCAAAGTGGGGAGGGGATCAAACTACCCTCCTCCACCTATATCGATCATTGGTCCGCTCGAAACTTGAGCAAAAGCAACCTAAAACTACTTGATTCTGTCAATCACCAAGGCCTGAGACTTTGTCTTGGGTCCTTTAGAACCTCTCCTATTGAAAGTCTCTATGTTGAGGCTGATGAGCCATCCCTCAACCAACGTCGAATTAAATTATCATTACAGTATATAACAAAACTCTATTCTAACGAGTCTAATCCTGCATTTAACTCTGTTTTCAATCTTCTTTATGAGGATTTATACTACAAAAAGTCTTCTCTTGTTCCGCCTCTTGGGCACAGAATTAAGCCATTCATTTCTGCTGCCGGCATTGAGTTGGAAAATATAGCTCCTTCCCGTCTTCTTTCTTCTCCTCCTTGGCAACTGGTGAGGCCTGAAGTTGACCTCACTCTGACAAAGTTTAAGAAATCTGAAACTGTTGAATTGCAATACAAACAAAAATATAATCAATTAAAAAATACATATAATACATACAAATCCTTATTTACAGATGGGTCCAAGGATGGTGGCGCGGTGGTATGTGCCACTGTCATTGGATCCCGAACAATATCTTCTCGACTACCAAACAACAGCTCTATTTTCACAGCAGAAGCTAAGGCCATATTAACAGCTCTTCACTATATTAATAAACGACGTAAATATAAACAATACATAATAATTTCCGATTCTCTTTCGTGTCTTCAGGCTATTAAAAATATTTCTTGTAAACATCCACTTTTATTAGAAATTATTGAATTGTATAATGAGCTTGCTACTGGCCAATGCGACATCGTCTTTTGTTGGTTACCCAGCCACGTTGGCATTTCAGGGAACACAATGGCCGATCTTGCTGCAAAGGCAGCACTCAACAAATCTGTGACACCACTTCTTATTCCATACTCTGATTACAAAGCTAGCATTAGAACTTACATCCGTGATCTGATGCAGAAGAAGTGGGACACCCAAGTAGGTATTAATAAATTACATGAAATAAAACCCTATATTGGTTACACCTACTTGGGTTGTCAGTCCAGATTTGAAGAGGTCATCATGCGACGATGTCGTATTGGCCATACAAGGTACACTCACAAATATTTGTTAAAAGGTGAAGATCCTCCGTTTTGTATCCCTTGTGATGAGAGAGTCACAGTCAAGCATCTCCTGCTTGACTGTGTTGAATTCTCCATCATAGGGATAAATATTTCAATGTTAAAACTGTTAAGGATCTTTTTAATTCTGTTCATCTTCATTTAATTCTTGCTTTTTTAAAAGAAATTGATTTAATTAATGAATTTTGATAAATATGTTCTGTAGATAGATGTGTTTTAATGATTGGTAGTGTAGATTATCAGCTTAGATTGTTAGTGGCTGTATCCTCAAAGGGGGTTGAAGTAGCGTAAAATTATTGTCCTCCTGAGAGGGTACGTAAGTCCCAAAAACTTTCAAAGTAAAATTTTCACGTCCTGTGTTTTTAAACGTAGTATTCTTGTCATTTTAATTTGTGGCTAAATTTTCCTACAATCGCCAACAGCTGAAGGGATGGTGTAAATCCAGCTAGGGTCCATGCAGGTAGCAAAAGTAATGTAAGTCCCCATGGTTCCTAGTATGGTGATCTACCTTCAGTTGTTGGCGATCTATAGCCCGTTTTTATATTGTATTGTCTTCGTAAATAAAATAGTTTTACATGTTCATGCTAGTTTTAGACTCCATCTGTGATACTCTAGTTATTTTACAGTCCTTCGATGACTGATTATTTAGCAACTTTAATTTATTGTTTATGTAAAACATTTCTCGTCACTATATGGCTGAAATATTGCCGAGGTGACGTTAAATTCTAACTCACTCACTATTTTATGAAGCTTGATTGGAGAGAACATTAACTGATTTTTGAGGCACGTCGCATAATGGTTTCTTGAGATGTGTGTCGAAATTGGTAACTGTGCTGTTGTAACTTTGCACATTTATATAACTAGATAGTGAATCAGTGTATTACGTTCATCTTCCGGATAGGTATAGCATGATGGGTGCGTGGCAGGTATTCCAAAATTGATAACTGTGTTTTTATTCTTTCGCACATTTCATGGTGCATGAATTCAGACAACTTGAGCTGATTTTGTGGCACGTCGCACACAGCGCCTAGACAATAGTAGCATCTCTTAAAATGACCTAACAAGGTGCAGAATAAGTGTTTAATTTTCATATTCAGGCGAATTATAGCGTGATGGTTTCTTGACTTGTGTTCCAAATTTGGAAACTGTGTTTTTCCTTATTTCGCACATTTCATGGAGCATGAATTGAGACAATTTATTGGATTTTGAGGCACGTCGCACACAGCGCCTAGGCTGTACTAGTATCGCTTAAAACGACATTACAAGATAGAGAATAAGTGTATTATTGGCAAAATATAACAGCAGGGTGCCCTCACAACTTTCCTTGATGAATAAAACAAACTCATGCATCTAGATTCTGATCTTTTTATTAGACACACCTGAATATTATTTTGAATGACAGCAATTTTTATATCTTATGAGAGTTAGCAGTTCCTGGACACAGCAGTGAAGTGGATAAATCACAAGGTAGAGGAGTGTTTCACAGACATTCATGTTTAAAGATGTACGCTCTGTTTATTGACAAAGGGAGACCTTCAATATATACTATCCTTTGGAAATATTTTACAACTCACTCTATACAGTGGGAACTGTTTACACAGCCCTACACTGGTCTGGTAACATTTGTGAAAATATTGTCAACTATTGTGGGTTATTGCCTGCTTTCATTTCCGAATCCTGCAAGATTCCAGATAGAGAAGTGTGTTGAATAAGAGAACCAATCCTGACTAGGGTGATCCTAGTGTTCATTAAAGGAAGCAATGGACTGCATACATTAGGCTCCGAACAGAGTTACAACTGCATCTATTCAGCATGGCATCCGTTGTCAGTATAGGCAAGTGGGTTACAGTAGCCTGTCTTGGCAACCAATGTCAGTATAGGTGAAGGTTACAGTAGCTTGTCTTGGCATCTAATGTCAGTATAGGTGAGGGTTACAGTACATTGTCCTGGCAACCAATGTCAGTATGGGTGAGGGTTACAGCATCTTATCTTGGCATCCAATGTCAGTATAGGTGACGGTTACAGTAGCTTGTCTTGGCAACTAATGTCAGTATAGGTGAAGGTTACAGTAGCTTGTCTTGGCAACCAATGTCAGTAAAGGTGAGGATAACAGTAGCTTGTCTTGGCAACCAATGTCAGTATAGGTGAGGTTTACTATAGCTTGTCTTGGCAACCTATGTCAGTATAGGTGAGGGTTACAGTAGCTTGTCTTGGCAACCAATGTCAGTACAGGTGAGGGTTACAGTAGCTTATCTTGGCATCCAATGTCAGTAAAGGTGAGGGTTACAGCATCTTGTCTTGGCATCCAATGTCAGTAAAGGTAAGGGTTACTATAGCTTGTCTTGGCAACTAATGTCAGTATAGGTGAGGGTTACAGTAGCTTGTCTTGGCATCAAATGTCAGTATAGGTGAGGGTTACAGTGGCTTGTCTTGGCAACCAATGTCAGTATAGGTGAGGGTTACAGTAGCCTGTCTTGGCAACCAATGTCAGTATAGGTGAGGGTTACAGTGGCTTGTCTTGGCATCCAATGTAAGTAATGGTGAGGGTGAAAGTAGCTTGTCTTAACATCCAATGTCAGTATAGGTGAGGATTACTACATTTTGTCTTGGCATCCAGTGTCAGTACAGCAGAGGGTTACAGTAGCTTGTCTTGGCAACCAATGTCAGTATAGGCGAGGGTTACTGCATTTTGTCTTGGCATCCAATGTCTGTATAGGTGAGGGTTACTATAACTTGTCTTGGCAACCAATGTCAGTATAGGCGAGGGTTACTGCATTTTGTCTTGACATCCAATGTCAGTAAAGATGAGGGTCACTATATCTTGTCTTGGCAACCAATGTCAGTATAGGCGAGGGTTACAGTAGCCTGTCTTGGGAACCAATGTCAGTATAGTTGAGTGTTACAATAGCTTTTCTTGGCAACCAATGTCAGTGTAGGTGAGGGCTATAGTACCTTGTCCTGGCAACCAATGTCAGTATAGGTGAGGGTTACAGTAGCTTGTCTTGGCAACCAATGTCAGTATAGGTGAGGGTTACTATAGCTTGTCTTGGTATCCTTTGTCAGTATAGGTGAGGGTTACTACAGCTTGTCTTGGTATCCTTTGTCGGTATAGGCGAGGGTTACTATAGCTTGTCTTGGCATCCAAGAGATGTGTACTTAAGTGTGGCCAGTAAGATCACGCACCCACTGCTTTGCCTCGTTCTCCCCACTTGTCGGTGCACACAGACGTCTGAACATCTGCACTACTTGTCGTCTGCTCTCCTCAAACAAGGCCTAAATCCCGCCATGATGTAACCAGTACTGTTTGGCGTACTCATCCACATACAAGTGACTTTCGTTCAGTGAACGATCCAGCTCGGTGATACTCCTATCGACAACAGGAGCATTGTAGCTGTTGTTGCCATAATAGTCGTACATGTAAGTGACCACCATATCAGATATCTCCCCAATGGCTATACCATAGGCCGTTGCGGAACGTGTGCAACCATGTGGTACCTGATAGACTGGGTGGTGGCTTCAGGAAGGGGTGCGTAATATGCTTGATAAGCTGCTGTGTGCTCTTTATTTTCAAGCAGCTGAGCTGCGGTGCTTCCAATCTTAGCAGCAAATCGGTCAATGATTGTCCGAAACACCCTCAGTACAGGTTGTTGATGACATGTTCGCCACGTTGAGATGGCTTTTTCTTCTCATCCTCACTGGTCTTTGGGTCTTTGGGGCTGTTTGATTTTTTGCCCAAATCGTGGATCGGAATCCGAGCAGCAACTGCTTTTGTACCAGCTCTGGCCCCGGCTTTAGTCATGGCATTCACCACAACTTTTTCTGTAGTGCCCTTAAGAGCGAGTTTTTGACCCACTTTGAGGGCAGCAGTCCCAGCGGCATGTTCGGTACCACCTGTGAGAACATCCAGCACAAGACCCAAAGCGGCATTGGCTCCTTTCTCCTTCGCAAGGTCATAGTCCCCATGGCTTCGACCGTGTTCTTGACTGTAACCACGACTGGGATGAAGTCAAGCCAAACTGTCCATACACTCATGTTTGCTGTTACTTGTCTGAAAGAACAAAAAGGGAGTAATTATTGGAAGAACGTTTAAAGGGCTTCAATAAATGTGGTTCTACACAGCGTTTAGCAAAAACCTGGAAACGACACGCCAGAGGTCCCATGAAGATCCGGGTTGGAATTAATGTAGTGGTCTAGTTAGTGTAGTGGTTAAGGCGTTCGCTCGTCACGCCGAAAATCCAGGTTTGATACACCACATGACCCCATTTCTGGCGGGTTAAAACTAAACTCACTCACTTCTATGTAAGCTTTGTTAAAATTCAAAATACTGAAACGAAGATCGACTACTAACAACAAAAGCAATGAGAGTACATATCTACCTGATGGCAACTAAAGACATAAATTCAGTTGTCCCACAAAGGGAGGTCGTAAATCCTTCTCACTAAGATGTACACTACCTAAGCCTTTAGGGCCATTCGTTTTTGTTTTGTTTTGGGGGGGGGGTTCTTCATTTGAATTTAAGATAACGATCTTGAAATTTCAACATTATATCTCGAAATTTCAAGATCATTTTCATGAAATTTCAACTTCGTAGGTATCTAAAAACATAATATGTATCCGAAAAAACGAATGGCCCTAATAAGCTTCCGTACCAATGGGGATATGAGCGAACGCCTACCTTTTCTAGAAACCTCCCACCTGACTTTACGCAAGAAACTTTACCTGCAACTCCGTACACACTATCTTGAGTACTGAGCAGCGAGTGTCTCAGTGTTATTTGAGTTATAAGTGTTACACTTGTCCTTAACCTCAAACAACAACAACCCTCACCATCCTCCGTTCAGGATGTCTATAACTTATGTCCTTGTTACCCACTCTCAAGTGCGACCCGACAGTGCTATTGTCCTTACCTTTGTTGGGTCGCGTTCTTAACTAAAGTCAGGCCCGAAATGCTTGGAAAATGCTTATTGGCTTCAATATCAATATGGTGAATCTGACACAAGATAAAAGCACATACATGACACATGTACGACTCTACCTTGGATATTAAAGCTCAGATGATAAAATGCACTTGAGGGATGACTTCTCAGGAGGAAACTTTGACGTTTTAACAACATTCGTAAATAATCTAAGTACAAACTGTAGTTTTGAAATACAGACTATAAATATTCATATAGCCTCAACCAACTAAATTACATAAATGATTGTAAAAAGTTGGGTTTTTTTATGAACATCTCTATGTGAAAAAGATGGAACTCTTGTAGTAGTTATATCCAAACGAATTACGTAAAAAAGCCTTAATTGAAATCCTATTGATAATCTTGTTCACCCATAGAAGTTTCACTTCGTGTATGAGCATTGAACTGGCAACATGCGACTTGATATCTCTGCAGAACAATTAATTTCAAATTTATACCAGTAGTTCATACTGGAGAAACAAAGGGAGAAACCTCTCGTCAGCTATGACAGGGTTTACTTTAGAATATGTAAAGCCCTTAATTTGACATAGTCAGGTTTACAAAGTTGTAAACACATCAGTTACCTCAGGGGTCGTGTCAAAATCAAAACCAGATGAGAAATACAAACTGGATAGTTTTGATAAGGGTGTCATACGGGGTGCAGTTAATCAACTGTATGAACGTAAAATCCCACAGACGTGTGCTAAAATGCACGATGAGATCAAAAATACAATAAATGTCCTGTTTAATTCCGCTAGAGTCCTCCACCAGCTGTGATACTAACACTTGATATTTTGAGACAGTCCCTGACATGTACTGCCCTTGCATTACAAAACGCTGGTCATGATATTGTGAGTCACGCCGAATTCTGCCTGCCAGGTGGGTCACAGTATAGTTTGTTTCTTAGAAGTGTTTCTGCCATGGATTTTTCGATAATTTATGAGTAATCGTTATGATAAGGAAATAGTACACCGTGATCACTCATATGCCATATTAGGTCGTGGTGGTATGAATGACTATATATGACTTTTGAATCTGAAATATCAACCATTATCAAATAATTGCCAAAAAGCATTTTCCAAGCATTTCTGGCCTTACTTTTTTTCAAATACTGCACACTGCGTTGGCGGCTTCTCGGTAAAGTTATTTAAAATACAGGGAATCTGATTTTGTGGGAACTGTGTGTCCGGGTATGCTGTACTCCGCTCAGGATACTCTGCTGTTATATGTGTCATGGTTGAGTGAATCATCTTCTTGAAAGTGTCGGGCGGTGGGGTAGCCTTGTGGTTAAAGCGTTGGCTCGTCACGCCGAAGACCCGGGTTCGATTCCCCACATGGGTACAATGTGTTAAGCCCATTTCTGGTGTCCCCGCCGTGATATTGCTGGAATATTGCTAAAAGCGGCGTAAAACTAAAAACTCAGTCAGTCAGTCTTCTTGAAAGTGACTGCTAATTGAAGGGGCGTTGGATGGCTGGGTGGCTGGGTGGCTGGGTGGCTGGGTGGCTAGGTGCTGTCGCTCAATGCCTTCGCCGGGAGGTGGGGTAGTCTAGTGGTTAATGTGTTCGTCACGCCGAAGTCGTGTTCGATTCGCACATGGCTACAATGTGTAAAGCCCTTTTCTGGTGTCCCCTGTTGGAATATAGCTAAATGTCTCATTAATTTAAACGGACTTACTCACAATATCATGACCAATGACCCAATAATAGGTCTGTACATACCCCCAAACCTACCGCCTGATATTGCTGGAATATTGCTAAAAGCGGCGTAAAACCAAACTCACTCACTCAGTGCCTTCGCATGCACTTGACACATAAACACGCACCCGCACACACATTGCGCGCACGCACGCACGCACACATGCACACACACACGCGCAGTAGATTATAACAAGCGCACGCGTGTGTGCATGCATACACACACTAGTGTGAATACGTATCTGGAATGTGTGAGAAATATGTGTTTTACCTACAGTCAGAATGGTCCAGCGGTGTTGGCTACGTGTAACTGATCGATTCTAGGCCTTGTAAACCAGTGGTTGATAGAATCAAGTCCACTATCGAGATATGATAACACAATCAACTGGCAGCCCACGTTTGTGCCCTGTTACGGGTAAGGCGTAGTGGAGGAGCCCTGCAAAATAGAAAGCTGCATAATTCAATCACGCCTAATATGATGGTAAATTGAGCAGGTCTGCCGTCATTCACTCAACGAATCTTGTACTGAAAGAAACAAGTCCCAAATGGTCAAGTCATGACGGGCGGTGGGGTAGCCTAGTGGTTGAAGCGTTGGCTCGTCACACCGAAGACCCGGGTTCGATTCCCCACATGGGTACAATGTGTGAAGACCATTTCTTTTGCTGAAATATTGCTGAAAGCGGCGTAAAATTAAACTCACTCACTCGCTCATGACCCATGTCCCAATAATCGGTCTGTACATGTTCCAAAACCTACCGTCTGAACAATTTTTGAAGGGGATATAGGCCATCTTATTAAACCATTTATTAGTTTCGGATGTTGCTACTTATTTTCATTGCCAAAAGGTAAAAAAAAAAAAGTTATTGCAGTATATTTATGTCTGTCCTAGACGGGTCTGTACGATATGCAGAGGTGTACTGTTTCCGCCCTGTTTCCACCCATGAATTGTACTCTTCACTGGACACATGTATAAACAAGCCAATCATGACCCATGGGCCCAATAATTATAATACTGGAATTCAGAGACCTCATTATAGGGCCTGTAGACAGGAGACAGTAATAATGGCCCATTCATACATCATGAGTGAGTGAGTTTAGTTTTACGCCCTTTTTAGCAATATTTCAGCAATATCACGGCGGGCGACACAGCAAATGGGCTTCACACATTGTACTCAGGTGGGGAATCGAACCCGGATCCTCAGAGTAACGAGCGAACACTTTAACCACTAGGCTACCCCAACGCACCAAAGAGCAAAGAAGTCATTATAGGCCTATATAAACAGAGGGTACCCAAAGTCTGTCGTCTGGACTGGTTGGTTCGTTGGTTTTTAACGCTGCACTCAGTAATATTCAAGCTATATGGCGGGGGTGAAAATAATCGAGTCTTGACCTACAGTCAGGACCTGACCTGGAGTCAGGCACCTAATCGCCAGCACACAAAATCTGCCGTCTTACCCACTCAGCCACCACGGCTTCCATAAACATGGACGTCGAACAACTTGTAGTCGAGACCAAAGACACATAAAAATAGGGTTAGAATTGGTCTTCAATAACCCATGCCTGTCGTAAGGCGACTAACGGAGTCGGATGGTCAGAATTGCTGACTTGGTTGACAAATGTCATCGTTTCCCAGTTGCGCAGATCGATGAGCATGCTGTTGATCACTGGATTGTCTGGTCCAAACTTGATTATTAAAGACCGCCGCCTTATGGCTAAGTCTGGTGATAGACAACAAACCAATTTAAATATTGCAGCGGAGTCGAGCGTCGCTCTGCTGTTTGCTCTACTTGCCGGATCAGGTCACATTGAAATCTGAAAAGTGCGTCAGTGGTTATTGGCTGCTTGTACACAACCAGTTTAACATCCTAGTTGAAGAAGACCTTCCTGTTTACTCCACATTCGAGCAGATAGCGCAACTAGAAATCCTGCAGTGTCATATCCTGAGATGTTCCTTCCTCAACCCACTGACTGATCCCCTTGTGCAATGCCCCTATCCAATGAGCCCTGCTCTGTCGGTTGCACCAGTGTATAACCACAGTGGCTCATTGTCCTACTTTCACTTTCCTGTCAGGACTGTTCCCATTAGTGCTACATTTCTACTTGGGGAATCGTTACTTTTGATTGTACTATTCCAGCTATATGGCGGCGGTCTGTAACCGGACCAGACAATTCACGGGTTCCGGAGATTCACGGGTTCGACTCTGTGACTCGATACAATAGCCCAAAGATCTTACAAACCATTGGTCAGATGGAGGGAGAGTGAACGTAGGGAATATTTATACGTACCTGCCCTGGTGAATAAATACAAGGGCCCACATGCTCCTGATCTGCATACCAATATTGGATTGAAGAACACCAAGCAGTCCAAACTACTTATTTCACAACACAGATCATCATCACTATTCTTTCACAATTTACAGATTTCTATAATGTTAGAGAAACAATTAAAGCCACACCCAGGACCTATACCTTTGCAGGATATTTAAGATATTTATACTTAGTTTTGTCCTAATTTTCAATATCACAAATATATCTGCAACTATGCTGCAACACATCGTACCATATAGGGAAGCTGACATAAGAATATTAATTATAATTAGCTATTAATGCACAAAGACTTGTCGACTAATGTTCCATTAATATTTTATGGATTACAATAGAAGACAAGCCATATCTTTAAAGCTATACATTTTCATTGCATTAAGATGGCATAACATTTGTCCCACCTGCCCTTGTGCACATGGGTGATCTTATACTTTGTACTATTGACCACCAGATATAAATAGAGGATTCATGTGGCAAAGTTTGATTTTAGCATTATAATAAGTCGTTTTAATGTTTATAAGAAATATTTACTAAAGCGAAGTCGATGGTACCATTCCTTCTGTACCGTCAGCAAGTGTTTATGTATTTTTATCAAATAGTTTTGATTCTAGGAGTTCTTGAAAATGGTTCCAGTCACAAACACACGCAAGGGCATGTCAAATGTTAATCAGTTAAAAACACTAAACGATATGGTACAAGCCAAAGCAGGGAAGAATGTGGTCTTTAATGTGTCACATGTGGAATTGTTGTCCACGCATCTACAACTAAACCATCTATTTTCTATAAAAATATATTTTGTAAGCTTGATGAAACAACTTCTGAGCAAGAGCTGTATGGTCTTCTTTGACATCTTGGTAAGAAAGGTGTGGCGGTTTGGTAGCCCAGTGGTTAAAGCCCTCGGTCGTCACGCCGAAGGCCAGAGTTCGATTCCCCACATGGGTACAATGTTTATAGCCCATTTCTGGTGTTCCCCGGCGTAATATTGCTGGAATATTGCTCAAGTCGGCGTAAAACCATACTCACTCACTCACCCGACCAAATCAGCGTGCCTAACTACTTGACCCTGGTCTTCAGATACCCATGCTAACGGGATCGTGTGGTCAGGCTCCAAGTGACCACCCTATTGACATCATATATACACTGGTATGAAGAGAGTTAGAGATAATGAGACGCGTGAAGATCCGGGTTAGAAGTGGTTTTCAGAAACCCATGCTTGTCGTAAGAAGCGACCAACAGGATCGGGGGCTCCCAATCGTATCCCAATTGCGTAGATCGATGCTCATGTTGTTCATCACTAGTTTGTCTGGTCCAGACTCGATTGTTTACAGACTGATTTATTTTGATATCAATAAGACTCTCCTTATGTGTATCACCCGAGAAGATCCGGGTTAGAATCGATCTTAAGTAACCCATGCTTGTCGTAAGAGGCGACTTAAGGGATCGGGTGGTTGGTTGACATGGGTTCCCAATTGCGCTGGAATATTGCTGAGTGCGGCGTAAAACTAAGCTCTATCACTTACATAGTCGACTGTAATATGATACTCTCCATGCAAAGATGTAGGACAATGGCAGACATTTGCAAGGAAGAAAATTAATTTCTGTGACTCGATGTGACTCAATGATTGACAGCTAAACGCGGATGTATGAATCGAGTTTGCGTGGGCAGTGTCAGATTAATAAATCAGTCTGAGACTTGACATTTTATCAGTCGCGGGACCTTTTGTTGAGAGCAGACACGTAAGTTCTTAGAGTTTTCGATGTCTAATGTGTCACGTCACTGAATTACTCAAGTGTTACATGTCAAAATGTGCCCCCCACTTAGTTTATATTTGACCTATTTGAGGGAAGTGCATTATTCGTGCCATAAGCGGGTCTCCTTTATTCGCTCATCTGAAAAACGGTTCTATGTTTGTTTGTTTGTTCTTGTTTTTTGTCTGTTTGTTGTTTAACGCCACACACAGCACTAGAAGAGAGTCGTGACGTGGTCCTAGTCTAGACTGTATAGTGAGTATGGTTTTACGCGGCTTTCAGCAATATTTAGCTTTTAGCAGATGAAGAGAATACCTGTAAACATAATCATTATACATATGATCATCACAGTATAAATCATATCACATGGAATCACAGATTCATGAAAAGCGAAAAGAAAAGGAAAGGGAGACAACTGAAACACTGTCACATGCATCGATCGACGCAATTAGGATACTACGATTAACAGCATGTATTTAACGTGTAGTAAATAATTAAATATCACAATGCGTAAAATGGAAACAAGTATTTTTTTCAGGTGACAGGGTTTTGAATATGTAAAAGATGGTACGACAGTACAGTAGCATGTCAAATAGCACTGTAATGAAAAGTGACATGGGAAAACTGACCTTCAAATAAGAGCGACCAATGAAGGTCCGGGTTAGAACTGATCTTCAGTAGTGAGTGAGTATAGTTTTACGTCGCCTTTAGTAATATTACAGCAACATCACGGCGGGGGACACCCATGTGGGGAATCGAACCCGGGTCTTAAGCGTGACGGGCGGACGCTTTAACCACTAGGCCACCCCACCACCCCTGATCTTCAGTAACCCATGCTTGTCGTAAGACGCGACAAACTGGTTCGGGTGGCCAGGCTCGCTGCCTTGGTTGACACATGCCATCGTATATCAATTGCGTAGATCGATGCTCATGCTGTTGATCCCTGGATTGTCTTTCCCAGACTCGATTATTTACAGACCGGTGCCATATAGCTGGAATATTGCTGAGTGCTGCGCAAAACTCCCTCCCTCACTGGAAGGAGAGCCGCTCATTGACATGTAACGCTCTTCATAGGTTTTCATAGGTTTCCAGGAATTATCCAATCTCAACTTTTTAACGGCCCGAACATAATATGAGTGAGTGAGAGGTTTTAGTGAGTTTCAGTCGCTGGTTGGTTGAGTCAGTTTAACAAACTTTTCAATCGACCGTACTTTTGACCGCGATTTCTTACCAAAATTATTTCTATTTCGATGTTTCTATTTATTTGAACACTATTCTGAGGAAGAAGCCGGTGTAAGGCAGTTATCACTTTGGTGGTGAAACCCACGAGCACTGGAATGGCACTGTCAACATATAGAGATATACACATCTGGCAATGACGTCCTACTGGCAAACAAGGATAAGTTGGGCACTGACTGGACAATTGACCCGTATTAGCATGTATGAGAGCCGCCCACTGGTGCTTGCCATTGTGAACGAACGGGCCCCAGGTTGTCCGTGATCAAGTATAATGCGATGGGTGAAGCGCGTGGCCTGTCTCAGCGAACTCCGAGTTCGACAGTGGCAGGTGCTATCTTTTAATAGTGCCTGTTTCGTGGGTGTGCGCAATGCCATGCACCGCCTACTTCTCTGCGCCGGTCCAACTTATCCTTGTTTGCCAGTAGACGTGTTTAAAGGGTGTCAAGGGAGTTCTGGCTATGACGAGGCGGTGGGATAGCAAAGTAGTTAAAGCGTTCGTTCGTCACGTCGAAGACCCAGGTTCGATTCCCCACACGGGTACAACGTGTAAAGCCCATTAATGCCACCCCCCCCCCCCACCCCGCTGTGATAGTGCTCGGAAATTGGTAAAAGCAGCTGAAAAGCTAACTCACTCACTCAGTCTGGCCATGACATGAATGTTTTGCCATTGGGTGAAACGGGTCAGAATCCTAGCAATATGAGCACGTCCATTATTATCTTGAAAAATAAAATGTTGCCGAAAACGTTGCTGGCATTACGAGTGTTGAATTGATGATATCTTGATTATTATGACTGTGATGTCATCGTATCCCATATGCGTATATTGATGCTCATGCTGTAGATCACTGGATTGTCTTGTCCGGATTCGATTATTTACAGACCGCCGCCATATATATCTGGAATATGGTTTTAAACAACAAAGAACGTTAAAGGTCACATGCAACGTAAAACACAACTTTGCAGATTCTGATACCTTTCGGTATGGACTTACCGAAAAAAAGCGTCAAAAATGCAAATTCAACTTATAAAGTTAAAAAATAGCGCGATGAAAAAAAACGCGCGAAATCGGAGTTCAAACGTTTCACTAATTTTCCCCAGACTTTTCTGAGGAATACGGGTTTCAACAGCTGGCTGCGCTCATAGCACGTGCGCAGTGAAATAGGTTCGCGCAACTTGGAAGCGGGCTGTCTGGTGAATACTCGGTGAAGGCTTTGGTGTGAGCTAGTTTCATAATGTTTTGTTGATATCTCACAGGCGCGAGCTTTTTGTATGTTATGACAGTAAATAAACTGTTTATATAATTTCATTTATCTATTTCACCACACGTTCTTCTTACCGAGTCACTTTCTCAGGTCGATAATTAAAAGCAATGTCATTATTTAGAGTCGACACGATTTCTAACTGTGATATAGATATGTTGCTGTCACAGACAAAACTCAATGTCTTGTTTTATTGACACCAGTGTGTCTGCCTGCCTGTCTGCTAATGACAATATTCAATACACAACTGCGATCACTGACCACATGCAATTTGAACTTAACACCAATCAGGCTATAAACCATAAACAAAACGCATTGATTTATGGCCCGAGTTTGGTCTCTGTCACATTATGTATTTACACAGACAGGCAGGTGTGATACTTGAACATATGACATGTTATGATGTCTGTTGATTGCAAAATGTTATACACAAAAAATGAGCATGTATTTACAAAACCCAACTTTCTATATATACACACACACAATGACCCGTGTAGGCGGCATCTGCTAATGAACCAGCCGTTACACTTGAGTGCACACCCACCCGCTCTGACTGGGTTCGGTATCCCGGCTGCTTCGTTTCGAGGGAGGTAAACCCAAGTACAAAATATTGCACTTTTGATTTGCGATTATACGCATATAATTTGGTTTATTTGTTTTTTCATAATCAGCAATGCATATTATATGTCATGAAGTAGTGATAATTGTGTTTTAATTATGTTTGATTTTTTGGTTGCATGTGACCTTTAAGAGTCGGCAGGAAGTCTAGCCGTTTAGACGTTTCCCCTGTGAGGGAATTCCCAGCTTCGAATATGTGAAACACCCTCCTGGTGTCTACTCAGAGGAAGTTGCTCGAGTATTGCTACAAGCGGTCTTAAACATATTCACCCAATCACATTTAAATGGAATGTATTTATTACCCATTTGATCATCAGTAACCCATGCTTGTCGGAAGAGGCGATTAACGGAATCGGGTGGTCAGACTCGCTGACTTTGTTGACACACGTCACGATAACAATGACTGTGATGTCATCATATCGCAGTTGTGTAGATCGATGTTCATGATGTTGATCACTTGATTGTCTGGTCCAGACTCAATTATTTACAGACAGCCATATAGCTGGAATATTGCCGAGTGCGACTTAAAACGTAACTCACTCACTCACCCATTCAATGTTCTCTTGTTTTTTTCAGACAAGCAACAACAAACATGAGCGTATGGACAGAATGGCTGGACATCTTCCCAGTCGTGGGTACTCTCCAGAACACGGTTGAAGCTATATCAGCCGTCTGCCATGGCGCCTATGACCTTGCAAAGGAAAATGGAGCCGATGCAGCTCTGAGTCTTGTGCTGGATGTCCTCACATATGGGACAGCAGGTGCCCCGGATTCTGCACACCTTAAAGTTGCTGAAAAGGTCGTAATGAAGGGCATTGGTCCCAAAGAAGTCATGAATGCCATGAAAGGTAAAGGTGGAAAATCCGGGAAAGGAGGAGCTGCACAATCCATGAAAGGAGCTGGTAAAAAACCTGCTGCTACTCAGATTAACATCAAAGAATTGACCAACAAATCCAAAAAGCCATCAGACCCAAAGACCAGTAAAGGGGAACAGAAGAAGCCATCGCATCGTGGCGAACATGTCATCAACAACAACGTGCTGAAGGTGTTTCGGACAATCATTGACCGATTTGCTGCTAGGATTGGAAGCACTGCAGCTCAACTGCTTGAAAATAAAGAACACACAGCAGCTTATAAAGCATATCACACACCTCTTCCTGCAGCCACCACCCAGTCAATCGGCCACCAGATGGTTGCTCATATTCGAGAAGAAGACCAATACATTGATGCCAACGCAACTGCCTATGGAGCAGCCATCAAAGAGATTTCTGACATGGTGGTCACTTATATGTACGACTATTACACCAACAACTTCTACTCCGGTCCTGCCGTTGATAGGAGCATCATCGATCTGATTCGTTTACTGAACAACGGTCAGTTGTATGTGGACGAACGAGTACGCCAAACAGTACTGGCTTCAACAGGGCGGGGACGTGAACAAGTTTGAAGAGTGCAGGCAAGAAGTCGTGCAGATGTTTAGATGTCTGTGTGCACCGACAAGCGGGGAAAACGAGGCGAAGCAGTGGGTACGTGATCTTACTGGTCACATTTAACTGATACATTGATGTTATCAGCAGCTAATCAGGTTTCTTCTAACCAAAGATTCCACGTCAGATACTGATACTGGAGAAAGCTCAACTCAACAGACTTTTCGTTGTCATGTCGTGGGAGAGCACACTTAACTCTGTACTGAACTTTGAGGGATATCTCAACTATGCTGACCTCTGATGCCATCTGACTTATACTAATTTCTTTAAATCTACCCAGATCTGCTCAGTCTAAAGGACATTTTAAGATTCTTAGTGTACCGACTTTGATGCCAAGTCAAGTTACTATGAAACACCTGTCTATGCAGACATTTCACACCATGATACCATACTATTCAACTCTTGACTGTACTCACATTGGATGCCGTTATACTTTACCACGAAGCAAATATTTTTGCAGACATTTCACACCAACACACCACACTATACGACACTTGACTGTACTGACACTGGATGCCAAGGCATGGCGTTGTAACATCATTAATTATGCAGACATTTCACACCAACACATCACACTATACGACACTTGACTGTACTGACACTGGATGCCAAGGCATGGCGTTGTAACATCATTAATTATGCAGACATTTCACACCAACACACCACACTATACGACACTTGACTGTACTGACACTGGATGCCAAGGCATGGCGTTGTAACATCATTAATTATGCAGACATTTCACACCAACACACCACACTATACGACACTTGACTGTACTGACGTTGGATGCCAAGGCATGGCGTTGTAACATCATTAATTATGCAGACATTTCACACCAACACACCACACTATATACGACACTTGACTGTACTGACGTTGGATGCCAAGGCATGGCGTTGTAACATCATTAATTATGCAGACATTTCACACCAACACACCACACTATACGACACTTGACTGTACTGACACTGGATGCCAAGGCATGGCGTTGTTACATCATGTATTATGCAGACATTGGGTGTAAATAACGGACTCCGTTACATCCAGACTAGACCCTTTGATGCGTGCTCAACCGACACAATCGAGCAATATGCAATGGCTCGAAAACTTGAAAATAAAACGTGGCCTGAATATGATCCTATGTACTGACGGCTGAACGCCTTGTGGGCAGAAATTCTGAGACCATAACACTTGTGCCATAACATAAAACAACGGGTTTGGGGATTAGTCAAATGTTGAAACATGCTGTCGATGACAACCTTTAATGGACACTACTTGCTTAGATAGAGGTTTTCTTTATTCAACGCCACGTCAATTTTGAAACTTGAAGGTTTAAGCTGGTTTTAGAATGCTAGTCCACTGAGATACCATGCCACAGTGAAGCATGAATACCCCCACTCAGACACATTATACTGACTCCAACCGACCTGTCCTTGTTGTACCCATTATTGCCGAGCGCCAGACAGGACCAACAAGTACCATATTTTAACTTTTTGGTATGACGCGGTCGGGGATCGAACCCGCGACCTTCCGCTCACCCGGCGGACGCTCTAACTACTACACCACGGAGGCGGTCAAATAGTATAAGAATATTGTAGGTATGTGCGGTGTTGCTTTTACAGGACGGCCTGTTTCCACCTGACTGAGTAGGTTTGAAAATACCCTCTCATGGAACATTGGACTTTTGCCCTCATCACTGCTGTATGATATAATAACATGCAGTGGCATTTGTATGTGCTAATGTGATAAAAATAAATCGTGAATTATGAGAGTTTGTTGTATCTCATCAGTAGATGTGAGTAGTATGTGGTGGTATTAGCCTTGGTGCTGTTCAGTTTGACACTTCTGAAGCCAGGAGCATGACCCGGGACGATCCGGGGTAGAACTGATCTTCAGTAATCCATGCTTGTCGTAAGAGAAATAATTGTTCTCAGTTATACCTTTCCAAATACCTGTCTTGGTCAGGCAAAAACTGGCTTAATAGTGACAAGACCGACATTATCATAGTGGTAGCGAACCAATACTAAACCCCGTTCCACAAAACGATGTTGGTTCAAACATATATTCATGGAACCAAATAAGGGAACACATGAAAGTACAAGTGTTCCTTTATTTTCCAGATTTTCAGGCACAGTGCAATACATACCTTGTGAAGAAACCTGGAAAAAATAAAGGAACACTTGTACTTTCATGTGTTCCCCTATTTGTTTCCATGAGTATATTTGTTCACAAAGAGAAAAGGAATGGGGCCATGTTCTTACAACTCAGAAAAACCCTCTTTAAGAATATTTACTACAACAAATTACATCACAAGCCACTATCAGACATAGACCCAAAGGAAGATTGACAGTTAAGGGAAATAATAAGATACCAAAGGAACAGAGAAGGAAAACTGCTGGAATCTTAGCTCTACGATGATAACAGTAAGTCAATCCTAAAGCATTTGAGTAACGATCACCTTAGCGCTAAGATCGTTTTGAGGGGTGGGTCCCAATACAGCATATGCGGTAATATATACTACCCATCAAAAGTTTAGACTCACTAGTGTAAATGAAGCCACTTACTTCAGTCAACTGTTCTAAACTAGATTTTGCAAAATATTCCTTACTATTTAAAGGTACTGTTTACACATGAACTGATGTCTTGTAAAACAAATTTGTAACGTTGAAAAGATTATTGTCATGAGTTCAATAAATGGTGAAACGCAGTGAAAATTGGCGAATTCTTAACAAACTCAACACCAAAACGCAGCTGTTCACATGCACGATATTTGCACATGCTTTTCAGCAAGTTGATGTATTGATCCTCGTGCAACCCATATGCATAAGGTTTGCAGTTGGTTCCCCAACGTTGTAGAGAAACCACATATATATATATACATAACATATAGTGAGTTCTTTAAGTGAGTCTAAACTTTTGATGGGTAATATACCATTACTGACACTGTGTACCAGTCCAGCACTGATGGCATGGTAGAACTGAGTACTGCTTGCTTGTTGGTAGTTTATCACCACATTCGGCAATACATCAGTAGTATATACAATGGGGGTACGAAACCACTTTCAACAAAAGCCTCTGCAAAGCCTTATTTATGAAATAAGGCTTTTGTCAGGCCCTTAGATCTCGCCCCATTACCCCTACTACTTTCCCGACCTATAAAAAAAAGTTGAGACACCAGCGGGATACGAACGCCCAATGTTATACCTCACTGTCTCACCACTTAACCAACTGAGCTACTGGGGACTTAGCTGAGGTATCTCGGTTTAACGGGTCAATCCTGGGGCACTATGTCACGTTGACCTCAATGAAACAGTTTAATGTGAATTGCCTATAATCTCTTTGGTGTTTGTAATAAAGGCTTGCTGGGCTTTTTTCACCCCCTTGTTCTATGTCCTTTTTTTTCTCGTCTTCGCTGATAGCAGACTTACGAGACTTGGATCGAATCTCTTGTTTCATTTTGTTATATTTTTCGAGTTCAGAGAGGATTGAACGAAACTACTCCTCCGAGATCTTGTTGTCAGTGAGTGCCATGGAAATACGCTCACTTACTGTGTTAAGCTTTGCTTCGGCCAGAACCCTGATCTCGTCGTGTTTCAATGCCTTACGATGCAGTCTGCGTGATGCAAACTTAAGCGCCAACCCTAACACCCCTGCCACCCCAGCTGTTATTTCAATGCCTAGCACTACGGGGAAAGCCACGATGGTAGCTAACAACCCAACACCTGCCGCCCCCAGCCCCATGCTGGTTGTCATAAGGGCAGTATCAGCCCCGTCCACGATATTGAAAGCTCTATGGTGCTTCTTACATAGCGCTTTACGCGTGTCACGGTCTTGTTCTAGTTGGCGTTTCACATCACATAACTGTCTCAAACGGAACCCGTCTACAGTTTCCAGGGTCTTCGCTACTTCCTCTACGACTGGGTACAGCCCCATCCTGTGTGTATATAACATATTCTAAAAAAGATCTTTAAATCGTACGACATTTAATTCTTGTATAGTATATTTCAGGCTTATAAGGTTTAGATTATTGTACAGGGTAATAGGTGAGAGGCTAATAGGTAACTCTGCGTCTACACGAACATTAATGGGGCAGCTTACTAAGGGGGCTATAGAACCCGTTGAGGGGTCCGGTCATATGATGATACGGCAACGTTGGTGCCTGTCAGTGATGCCCCAGCGTATTCTCACCCCAGGTAAAAATTGTCGTTCTGTATCATTACGAACCGATCCGAGGAAGACTTCTATGGCGAGTGTGGAGCCTTTTTTCATAGTCATCCAGGATAATGAGGTATCGGGGACGTCAAACCTTAACTCGCCCTCTCAGCCTGAAACAACTAACATGTTATTCGTGTGATCATCTGTTAGCCGAGTACTTATCCTATGGTTCGGAACGAAAACCCCAAACAAGAGGCCGTTGTTCCTAATTTCGGAGACCTCCCTATCTTTGTTTAACGAGATATAAGGTGCGGTGAGGGTCATGTTGATCAACCATTTGGGCTCTATAAAGTCGTCTGGTAGATGCTTCCTCACGTACACACCTTTTCTTAAGGACAGGACATACGAGGTGCCGTCCTCACCAGGCTGATCGAACCCCTTTGTGACTCCTAGGTCCCCGAGTGTGATTTTAGGCAGATTATCAACTATTGCTGCCCGCCTATACACGTTGTCTTTCAAGTGCAGGGCGTACAAGGCGTCTTCCTCACCAGGCTGATCGAATCCCTCCGTGTCCCCTAGATCGTTAAGCGTAGCGTTGGGACAATGACTGGTCATTGCTATAATACTATTGAGATATAGTTTCCAACTGGTTTTCTGATAATAGCTCAGGGGTTAATTTCACCCCCATGAAGTGTATGTTGTCGGGTAGGAAGATCTTGGTTAGTGATATCGTGTTTTCCATGATCACGGTGACTCCCTGCAGACTGGTGTTGGAGCAGACACCCACCCGTACGTAAACTGTGCAAACGTGATCCTGGTGTCGTTTCCCCCACCCGAGTTTGATCCCCTTCACGATCTCGACTTCATCCCGCGATGGTTCCCCTAGGTATACTTTGATGATCAGAGTGGCGTTAGCTGGTAGACTCTCCAGGATGTTGACCATGCCAGCAAATTCAGACACCAACTGCAATATCACGTTTTGAACTCCCGGTCTACTCGATAGCATGTGGGCTGCCATACTGGCGACTGGACTGATGATTACGCTACGCCTCTGAGCCGGGACGTAAGCCACCAGCAGTGTTCCGTTGTTCACGACTTTGTTTAGGTAGTTGTCTTTGTTATCTGTGAACACGTAGGGGGAGCCGAGCCTAATATTGAGAAACCAGTCGTCTTTATCGGGTAATAACACCCACTTGTCATCTTCGGTGAAAACGAGCGTATATGGCTTCTTTATGGCGTATATGGCGACGGTAGTGCTCTCAACATCGTCTAAGTCGAACAGTTTGCCCCCGCACGATGGGTATATTATCCATTTATCATCACCGGTGGTGACTAGGGTGTACCGAGTGTTGACGGTCGCTTTTGAGGTATCTACTATATCACCTAGGGCTCCACCGGAGGGGACTTCAACGCGTTGCAAGGCGTACAATTTACCATCTACTCCGGGAGCGTCGAAACCGCGTGTGTCCCCAAGGTCGGAGATCCCCACATTGATGCATTTTTTCACCCCGGGCCCATGTGCGCTGGTCATTTTATGTGAAGCGTTATGCTGAGGTATCCTATATTGACGGGATTATGACGGGATTTATATCTAACACCGATATTATCAGCTCAAGTATGTTGCCCTGAGCCAACCTCTTATATTGCCGCGGTGAAAACGACTCGGTTCTACCGTCATTGTATTTCTCCGTTTTAACCGGCACTGCTCTCAGTATAGTGGAAGGGTGACCCCCTTGAATGTTGTACGTTGTGCTCACCTGACCGAGATGAATGTACAGCTCTCGGTACGGTACTAGGTCGGGTAACTTCATGCCTGTGACGGTAGTTGTTGGTTTTATCTCGTCAGGTAACATACCGAGTGTCCTCGCCAATGGTCGACCGAGCCTCAAGGAGTTTCTTCCGTTGTTCATTAACACCACTGTGCCGTTTGAGTCGTTCATCTTGAGTTCGGCTCCCAGGGCTTTGAAGACCTCATCGCTTAGAGAGCACACGCTGTAGTAGCCGTCAGTTATCTGGCTGCGAGCTCCACTGACGAACAGCTTATTGTTGCTGGCGTTGATGTTAGTCCATTGCGGTAGGTAGGTGATATCACAGAGTGCGACTTCGAGTTGACCCGACGTGTTATCGATCGCGTCAGCTGAACAGCCTCACCGCTCTTTATTCCTGGAAGAGTTATGTACATTTTAGAGTATGTATACTCATTATATAATAGTTTTAAAATGTACTCCCCTGGAGTGTTTTACCCTAAACTGGACGTAGATTTCTCACCCATGAAGATCGCGGTCGCTGATGGGATGTATTTCAATGCCCAGCTTTTAGATGTGTTCAGCCTGTATAGGTTTTCGGTGACTAACGCTAAGGGAGTTCATGCTTGGTTCAACAACCCGATGCAGTTCTGGCAGAATCAACTCAACTTCGCCGTGTGGTGCGCTACAACGGGGTGTGGTGTGACATTGACTGTCACTCGGCGTGGACCGCTGAGTCAGTCTGTGTTCACGTTCCACGTGTACTACCAGGTCAGGCATATCCTTAAAGAAATCAGCGCTCCAGTCCCACAGGACAACACATGGAACACAGTAAACAACAAGTACGATAGACGGGCCTATGAACGTATTTGCAACGAATTCGAACTAAACCCAAAGACGGATTGGCGTGTGCCGGGACCGAACCACAGGTTGGGTATCCCCATCGTTCACAACATGCACCTCATGGATGCCAGCGAGAAGTTGAAAGAATGGGGATACAAGTCGTATCATCACCTGACAACGAACGAGTGGGATTACCGTTACATGGCTTTCGACAACAGCAAGGATTACCGAGTCCGGAGGTTTGAGCAGGGGGCAGCGGATGACTGGAAAAAGTTTATGTTGGACACGTCGAAAGGGTTTACTCGTGCCGGGTTAATGTTGATAATGCTATCTATTCAGGGCCAGGGCCTTTTCTCGCGAGCGATGTCCTCGTCGATTTCGTTCAGTTTCCCCATGTTGTTCACGAGTTCTCCGCGTACATGTTTCAAGGCTTCATCTAGATCGTACAGTTCCCTCAGCGGAAATTCGAGCCGCGGCAAGGGTTTGTTATGGTACGTGGCCAATATTTGCTCGATACTGTCCGACGTTTCTTTAGCACATTGGGGTATATCACCTTCACCGCCTTTGGGCCTGGCTGCTTGCAGATCTTGGACGACCTTCGGGGGAAGCTTAGGCCACACGCCACCGTAATCTATGAAGCCTAGTTCATCACGGATCAGTTGACCCCCACCAGGGCGACTGGTGAGTGTTGACAAAGCATACGGCTTCCCGTCTTTTTTTATGATATCGACCCCCGGGTGAGCCTCCAATCGCAGCGTGCCCTTCTTATCGACGGTAAACTTGGTATAGTCCCGCCCCAACGGCTTGATGTTGTCTCTATTTTCAACTGTGTCGTAATAAGCGTCGACAGCCAGCTGCACAAGATCAGTACTTAAGGGGTTAGTGAATGAGGTCTCCTGCTCGTCAAATGCCTGGGCATTATCATCCCACATATCATCCATAGGTATGTACTCAGCCATTATTTAGTATTAAAACTTATATATTTCATTTATATAACAATGTATGGTAGAAAACTAGATCCTTTCAGAAGATTAAGAGAGCCTCCAGGCGTCAGAGCTGTGCGCCAGTCGGTGACCATCACCAACAATCCCAACAAGATAGACCAGAACCAAACGCTGCTGGTTAGATTCCAAAACCTTGGCGAGAATGACCTCATTGCAAAGCTTAGCAATGCTTAGTAAATGCTTAGCGTTTAGCACTTATCAGTCATAGTTATAGTTATGGTTGTTTTTGAAGTGTTCGTCGCGTGCAACTTAACCTTCATTTCTCTGTGTTTCGTCTATACCATATATTATATAGTTAAAACTAAAACTTACTTATCACATTATAAGATGGAGTGTGATGAACTGCTCGAACAACTGTTGGTGCCAGTGGGCGATGATAAGAGTGATGATAAGCGAGAGAAACTGGTGGCGTTGGCTGTTGGTGGCAAAGCCAAACATTACTTTGGAGACTACACTCCCGATAAAATTCACAAAATGTCAACCGAAGAAATCGATAAGCTGTACGTTAGATACGAGGCTAGACTCGGTGCCGAGATGACGAAGACTATAGGATCGGCTATGACCCAGATATACACTGGTATTTCGTCATACTTCTTTCCCATCCCCCTAGAGCGCCAACTTTACCTGTGGGAGGACCTTGAGAAAGACCCTTTTATCGAACACGCCTTGAGCTCTATCAGCTGCGAGCTGTACCACAAATATGGTATGTTGTTATCCCCGGTGACGGCGTCGATTATCACGGTAAAGCATTGTCAATTTGAGAAGAAAAATAATGATAATAGTATAGATGGATGCTCCACAGGAGGAGACTCCAAGGGAGGAGACCCCACAACTGGAGGAAACCCCACCCCAACCCCCTACAGTCACCAAGCAGAAGAACCCTAAGAGAGTAGCTGCCAGTAAAAAACGGTGGTGTAACCAAAATAAAATTATCACGGTGAACCCAACTCGACTCTTCCAGGTTGTAGGCGTAACTGCTGCCGTGGCTATCTCATGGTTATATACACGACACAGGGATCCCGGGGATTCCGGGGAGCCCCCGGAGAAACCCCCGCAATTAGAGGTCAACCCACATATCATGTTATAATTTAATATTTTTATATCATATACCCTCTGTCTGAGGGGAAAGCGTTCGTCAACGCCACCGTGGTCGCCAGTCTAGCCGTAGGATACGCTCGGTTGACCAAAATGGTGCTTAAACAACCAACTATCAAGCTAGATTTCAACCTGCAGGATATGGGTATGCTTATAATGAACCTTGGTATGGCGATGGCTACAAAAGACATCCTAGTAAAACAAGGATACTACCTGAAAATATTATGAAGTAAATATAGGATGGCTGCGATTGCCATGATGGTTGGTGGTGCGTTAGTAAATGCCCTAGCATTTTCCGGGAGTAATTTCCTCTTCTCGAAACTACGAGAGTCACATGCAGCTGAAATACAGGCAGAGAGGAAGCGACACGACCTCGCTATTAAGAAATTACAGGCGGCACAATCCGAGTACGCTTAAAAACGTCTCCAGAGGATCGATTACATTAACGAACAACTCAGGCATGAGAGCCATGCCGTTAAAACATTCCACGATGTCGACGACGCAGCGAGAGAATACTACCTACTAACAGGTAAACAGTTGGAACCACTCAATAAACCCACACTCGCTCAGTACTACACACCATCCAAGGGGCAAATGGACCGTGAACTGGTCTTTATCGCGCTGGGGATAGCAGCGACTGCGTTGGTTGCAAAACAATTAGACTAAATACTCATATAAGTATAATAAAGAGGAGACCTGCTCCATACCAATGCGAATACATACTTATTGGGAAGAAAGAAGCCTGTGGTAGGAGATGCAGGACTGAGGGGTACTGTTGTTTCCACATGGGAAGCCCTAACTACACGTGTTCTGTGTGTGGTATAGGGGTTAAAGGGCACTACTGCCTATGCAAAGCTCACGGAGCAAACGTAGTCAGACATCACCTCATCTACGAGAATAAAAAGGCCTACATAAAAGAACGTAGGCGCCTTCTTAGGATAGACCCCCAATTAGAGACTGTGCACACCTAGGTATAACTATGTTTGAGGAAATTGAGATCGAATCTCTGGTCAAAAACATACTCAAAGATGAACTGAACCTATGGGGACGCTTTAGATTTCAGGTCATATTGGAAGTGGCATGGATTAAGGAGGGTGTTGAGTATACTCACCCCTTCACATGTGGGCGGGACATCACGACTCAATACCAGATAAATTGTTTTACAAGTATACAGGAATACATGTACAATTTCAAGGAATACTATATACAACAGTGTAAGTACTGGATCGAAACGGTTCATCTAAGTATAGCTGATTGGGGTGACGGAGAGGATATAACCCTCTGAGCGCCTCATTATTTTTTACCTTTACGCTGCCCCGTAAAGATTGATATTTTTAGGTGTGTATGCAACTATGACTACTGTTAGTGAGCTCAAGCAGATCACGAAGCAGCGAGGTGTAATTGGTTATTCCCGAATGACCAAACCAGCATTGTTGAGATTACTTAACATACAAGCCCCTCCTATGGTAAAACAATTAAAAGTCCAAGCAAAACAGCTTGGGCTTGCCGGTTATTCCCACCTTGGGAGAGCCGGGTTAGTCGCATTGTTATCACATGCCCCCGTAGCAAAACCTCCCACTGTAAAACAATTAAAAGCCGAGGTACGCAATTTGGGTTTAGGTGGTTATTCCCGTATCAGGAAACCACAGCTTGTAGAACTATTACGGCAGAATAGAGCTATTGACCTACAGTTCATGCGCACTGAGCGCGCTGTAGGCAACTATTTGAGAGGCTGGCGCTTGCATGTTGATAGGAATATAGACATCACAGATATCAAGCCTCTGATAGCTGATAAAGTCAACCAGGAACTAAACGATCTGGGAAGTATCAAGTTTCAGATAACAGTGAAAATGTCACTCGATAAGCAGGTGGGAGCGGGGGGAACCCCCACTGGGGTCACTGAGTACGTTCAGTCTTACTTCCAAGGTAAACAAGAAATCGCCACACATACAGAGACCATAGACGCATCAATCGATACTAGTTTTCAGCAGACACGAGAATACCTAGAACGCTACACACACTTGGGGTCCGGGTGGGCTGTAGATAAAATCGATAATGTCTATCTAGACATAGCTAACTACGTGCCGTTCAGAGGTGGGTCATACCTAGACTTGCCCCCTACTATAAGAAAAAACAGGCCATGGTCAACGTCAAGAATAGAGGAGACGATTGCCTGAAGTTAGCTATCAGGTCAGCCTTGTTTCCAGCTGACACTCATTCAGACAGGCTTTCTAGCTATCCTGAAGACGATGGGCTCAACTGGGATGGTATAGATGAACCAACCCCCATATCCCAGATCACTAAAGTAGAAAAACAGAATAATCTAGCTATAAATGTCTTTGGGCACGAAGGTAACACAACAATAGTGCACAGAGTAAGCCCAGTGTTGGGGGTCCGCGTTATCAATATATTCATGATCCAGCGAGGTGACAAGTACCACTACGCATGGATAAAACACTTTAGCAGGCTGTTGTATGACCAATCGGCACACAGAGAAAAGAGCCACTTCTGCGAACGGTGCCTACATGGCTTCACACGAGCTGATTTATTAGAATCCCACCGGGAGGATTGCCAAGGTGTGGGGCAGACTGCCATATGAGTCGACGTGCCTAAGGAAGGTGACAATATCCTAAAATTCAGCAACCACAAGAACCAAATGTCTGTGCCTTATGTCATATACGCCGACTTTGAAGCCTTGGTCAAACCTGTTGATATTGGGGGGACCCCAACCACACAGAAAATACAGGAGCATGAGGCTTGTGGGTTTGGATACATTGTCGTCCGTTGTGATGGGCAAACGAAAGCTCCCGTAGTGTATAGAGGTCCCAACGCGGCTGAAAAGTTTCTTAAGTGTTTGCAGGAGGAAGAAAAAATTATTAGGATTGCACTGTATGCAGTCGCTCCCATGCGTATGACCCAAGCCGACCGGCTAGCTCATGCCTGTAGCACTAATTGTCACGTGTGCGACTCACCATTTAACGGTGATTCGGTGAGAGATCACTGTCTCGTCACCGGTAAGTATAGAGGCGCCGCTCACAGCACGTGTAACCTCAAGCTTAGAATCACCCCCAAGACAATAAACATCCCCGTGGTCTTTCACAACTTGAGAGGGTACGACTCTCACTTAATCATGCAGGCCATGGCGAAAATCGATGGCAATATAACGTGCATCCCCAACAACATGGAGAGATACATCTCCTTCAGCTTAAACGGCCTTAGGTTCATTGACTCGGTTCAGTTCCTACTGTCGTCACTCGACAGTCTGGTCAAGGCCAACGATACCTTCCCTATCAGCTCGATACACCGACGCCGAGACTAGACCCCTGCTGATGAGGAAGGGTGTGTACCCCTATGAGTACATGGATGGGTGGTCCAAGTTCGCCAAGACACAACTAACCCCCATCAGAGAATTTTATAGCAATCTGACCGACTCGGCAATATCCCAAGACGATTACTCGCACGCTATTAATGTATGGAATAAACTGGGCTGTAAGAATCTGGGTGACTATCACGACCTGTACTTGAGGACAGATGTACTGCTGTTAGCCGACGTGTTTGAGACGTTTAGGCGGACATGTTTCAAGCAGTATAAACTGGACCCCGCATGTTATTACACCAGCCCAGGTCTGTTGTGGGATGCCTTGCTTTAAAAGACCGGAGTTAAGTTGGAATTGCTCACCGATTACGACATGCACCTATTCATTGAGAAAGGCTTGCGAGGCAGGATCTCCATGGCAACCAAACGATATGCGAAAGCAAATAATCAATACGTGAAGGGCTACGACCCGAGCAAGCCAACCAATCATATTCTCTACCTCGACGCCAACAACCTGTACAGATGGGCTATGAGCCAGTATCTACCCACAGGGGGATTCGAATGGGCGACACATGAGGTCGATGTTATGAGCATCTCACCAGATTCGAACAAAGGTTATATCCTCGAGGTTGACTTGGAATACCCCAAGGCATTACACACATCACACAACAGCTACCCCCTGGCCCCCGAACGTATGGGGATAACCCAGACTAGATGTCTGAGTACCAACATAACTTATTAGGTGGGCGGGTGGCAGACGTTGAAAAACTCGTGCCCAACTTAATGAATAAGACCAAGTATATCGTTCACTATCGCAACCTACAGCTGTACCTGTCGTTGCGTATGAGGCTGACCAAAATAGACAGGTTACTTGTGTTCAACCAGAGCACCTGGATGGAGCCTTACATCAGAATGAAAACAGACCTCCGAAAGCTTGCTACCAGTGACTCTGAGAAAAACCTCTACAAGCTCATGAACAACTCGGTGTTTGGTAAGACTATGGAGAACCTTAGGAAACGCATGACCGTGAAGCTGGTCCGGTTGAATGAGAAAGACAAGCTCAGGAGACTGATATCCAGTCCGGCATTCAACCGTAGTAAGATATTCACCGATGACCTAGTTGCCCTACACATGAGGAAAAGCCACATCAAATTCAACTGGCCTGTTTACGTGGGGATGAGCATCCTCGATTTATCCAAACACCTGATGTACGACTTTTACTACAACGAGCTCAAGAAACAGTACAACGACAGGTGTGAAGTGCTGTACACTGACACGGATTCCCTGCTGATGGAGATTCGAACCGAGGACGTGTACGATGACCTGAAAAAACACCTCGATTTGTACACCAGTGACTACCCCAAAGACCATGCCATACACAGCACGGTAAATAAAAAGGTCCTAGGTAAGATGAAGGACGAGTGTGCTGGCACGCCCATAGCCGAGTACATAGGTTTGAGGCCTAAGATGTACTCCATCCTGAAGGCTGACAATGGTGAGATCCGGAAGGCGAAGGGTGTTAAGAAGTACGTGGTGAAACAACACATCAAACACGCCAGATTCAAGGAAGCCCTGTTCAAGACCCGTACCTTTAGACATAAAATGAACACACTTAGAAGTGATGGGCATAGGATATACGGACTGACTATAAACAAGACGTCCCTGTCGCCAATGGACACTAAACGTTCGATAGCTATTGATGGGATAAACACGTATGCGTACGGGCATGAGAAAATTGAACCAAGGACATAGATGTATATATATCGGGGTGACATGTCACGGAACCAGAGAAAGTTTGAGGCTATTTACTACAGCCCACGTGGGTACTGGAAAGGAGCTAGTGCTGTACATAAGCTGGTTAAAATGGCGCGAGTACCCCCCGAAGGAGGCCAAAGCGTGGCTTGAAAAACAAGCACTTTGGCAAATCTATTTACCGGCACCATGCTACGATCCTAGAAGGAGGTTCGGTATTAACATACCCAATAGCGTCCACCAGGCCAACCTCCTATTCCTACCCCACAACAAGAGGTACAAGTATGCCTTAACCGTCGTGGACGTGGCCAGTCGCTACAAGGAAGCCGAACCCTTGACCGCGAAAGACTCGGCCCAAGTAGCCCGAGGATTCGAACGCATATACAAGCGCAGTCCGCTGACGTGGCCAACAGAGCTGCAAGTTGACCCCAGGTGGGAGTTCATGGGCGCCGTGTCACACCTGCTGGATAAACACGATACAAAGGTCAGGCGTGGCACGGCTGGAGCCCATCGCAGCCAAGCCATAGTTGAGAGATTCAATAGGACTTATTCGGTCATCAGTATGAAGGGAGATGGCCACCCCGGGAAAGCGATCGACTGAATGGGTAGCGAGGTTACCCAAGGTGGTGTCGGCAATCAACAATGAAGCCACCCGGCTCACTGGTAAGAAGCCGGCAGACGCTATCAAACTAAAATCAATAGTGGCAGAGTCGGCTGCTCCATTGTGTGGGAAGGAGAAACAGATACCAGATAGGGCCCTAGTGAGGTATCTATACCAGCCGGGGGAACACGAGGGTGATAGCCGTAAGCAAGCCACTGACCCAATATGGTCAGTCAAAACTTACAACATAGATAAAGTGGACATCAAAGCAGACGAGCCGAACTTGTACTACTTGAGGGACGGGCCAGGGAGAGGGCTTGTTAGAGCGGAATTATTGATCGTACCGTACGGCACAATGCTACCTCCTGCCAACGTGACATAGTGCCACATGGAGCAATCCCAGAATAGACCCGTTAAACCGAGATCATTCTGCCAAGTACCCGGTAGCTCAGTTGGTTAAGTGGTGCGACTGTGAGGTATAACATTAGGCGTTCGTATCCCGCTGGTGTCTCAACTTTTTTTATAGGTCGAGAAAGGAGTAGGGGTAATGGGGCGAGATCTAAGGGCCTGACAAAAGCCTTATTTCATAAATAAGGCTTTGCAGAGGCTTTTGTTGAAAGTGGTTTCGCACCCCCATTGTATATACTACTGATGTATTGCCGAATGTGGTGATAAACTACCAACAAGCAAGCAGTACTCAGTTCTACCATGCCATCAGTGCTGGACTGGTACACAGTGTCAGTAATGGTATATTACCCATCAAAAGTTTAGACTCACTTAAAGAACTCACTATATGTTATGTATATATATATATGTGGTTTCTCTACAACGTTGGGGAACCAACTGCAAACCTTATGCATATGGGTTGCACGAGGATCAATACATCAACTTGCTGAAAAGCATGTGCAAATATCGTGCATGTGAACAGCTGCGTTTTGGTGTTGAGTTTGTTAAGAATTCGCCAATTTTCACTGCGTTTCACCATTTATTGAACTCATGACAATAATCTTTTCAACGTTACAAATTTGTTTTACAAGACATCAGTTCATGTGTAAACAGTACCTTTAAATAGTAAGGAATATTTTGCAAAATCTAGTTTAGAACAGTTGACTGAAGTAAGTGGCTTCATTTACACTAGTGAGTCTAAACTTTTGATGGGTAGTATATATTACGCATATGCTGTATTGGGACCCACCCTCAAAACGATCTTAGCGCTAAGGTGATCGTTACTCAAATGCTTTAGGATTGACTTACTGTTATCATCGTAGAGCTAAGATTCCAGCAGTTTTCCTTCTCTGTTCCTTTGGTATCTTATTATTTCCCTTAACTGTCAATCTTCCTTTGGGTCTATGTCTGATAGTGGCTTGTGATGTAATTTGTTGTAGTAAATATTCTTAAAGAGGGTTTTTCTGAGTTGTAAGAACATGGCCCCATTCCTTTTCTCTTTGTGAACAAATATACTCATGGAAACAAATAGGGGAACACATGAAAGTACAAGTGTTCCTTTATTTTTTCCAGGTTTCTTCACAAGGTATGTATTGCACTGTGCCTGAAAATCTGGAAAATAAAGGAACACTTGTACTTTCATGTGTTCCCTTATTTGGTTCCATGAATATATGTTTGAACCAACATCGTTTTGTGGAACGGGGTTTAGTATTGGTTCGCTACCACTATGATAATGTCGGTCTTGTCACTATTAAGCCAGTTTTTGCCTGACCAAGACAGGTATTTGGAAAGGTATAACTGAGAACAATTATTTCTCTTACGACAAGCATGGATTACTGAAGATCAGTTCTACCCCGGATCGTCCCGGGTCATGCTCCTGGCTTCAGAAGTGTCAAACTGAACAGCACCAAGGCTAATACCACCACATACTACTCACATCTACTGATGAGATACAACAAACTCTCATAATTCACGATTTATTTTTATCACATTAGCACATACAAATGCCACTGCATGTTATTATATCATACAGCAGTGATGAGGGCAAAAGTCCAATGTTCCATGAGAGGGTATTTTCAAACCTACTCAGTCAGGTGGAAACAGGCCGTCCTGTAAAAGCAACACCGCACATACCTACAATATTCTTATACTATTTGACCGCCTCCGTGGTGTAGTAGTTAGAGCGTCCGCCGGGTGAGCGGAAGGTCGCGGGTTCGATCCCCGACCGCGTCATACCAAAAAAAGTTAAAATATGGTACTTGTTGGTCCTGTCTGGCGCTCGGCAATAATGGGTACAACAAGGACAGGTCGGTTGGAGTCAGTATAATGTGTCTGAGTGGGGTATTCATGCTTCACTGTGGCATGGTATCTCAGTGGACTAGCATTCTAAAACCAGCTTAAACCTTCAAGTTTCAAAATTGACGTGGGCGTTGAATAAGAAAACCTCTATCTAAGCAAGTAGTGTCCATTAAAGGTTGTCATCGACAGCATGTTTCAACATTTGACTAATCCCCAAACCCGTTGTTTTATGTTATGGCACAAGTGTTATGGTCTCAGAATTTCTGCCCACAAGGCGTTCAGCCGTCAGTACATAGGATCATATTCAGGCCACGTTTTATTTTCAAGTTTTCGAGCCATTGCATATTGCTCGATTGTGTCGGTTGAGCACGCATCAAAGGGTCTAGTCTGGATGTAACGGAGTCCGTTATTTACACCCAATGTCTGCATAATTAATGATGTAACAACGCCATGCCTTGGCATCCAGTGTCAGTACAGTCAAGTGTCGTATAGTGTGGTGTGTTGGTGTGAAATGTCTGCATAATTAATGATGTTACAACGCCATGCCTTGGCATCCAACGTCAGTACAGTCAAGTGTCGTATAGTGTGGTGTGTTGGTGTGAAATGTCTGCATAATTAATGATGTTACAACGCCATGCCTTGGCATCCAACGTCAGTACAGTCAAGTGTCGTATAGTGTGGTGTGTTGGTGTGAAATGTCTGCATAATTAATGATGTTACAACGCCATGCCTTGGCATCCAGTGTCAGTACAGTCAAGTGTCGTATAGTGTGGTGTGTTGGTGTGAAATGTCTGCATAATTAATGATGTTACAACGCCATGCCTTGGCATCCAGTGTCAGTACAGTCAAGTGTCGTATAGTGTGATGTGTTGGTGTGAAATGTCTGCATAATTAATGATGTTACAACGCCATGCCTTGGCATCCAGTGTCAGTACAGTCAAGTGTCGTATAGTGTGGTGTGTTGGTGTGAAATGTCTGCAAAAATATTTGCTTCGTGGTAAAGTATAACGGCATCCAATGTGAGTACAGTCAAGAGTTGAATAGTATGGTATCATGGTGTGAAATGTCTGCATAGACAGGTGTTTCATAGTAACTTGACTTGGCATCAAAGTCGGTACACTAAGAATCTTAAAATGTCCTTTAGACTGAGCAGATCTGGGTAGATTTAAAGAAATTAGTATAAGTCAGATGGCATCAGAGGTCAGCATAGTTGAGATATCCCTCAAAGTTCAGTACAGAGTTAAGTGTGCTCTCCCCACGACATGACAACGAAAGTCTGTTGAGTTGAGCTTTCTCCAGTATCAGTATCTGACGTGGAATCTTTGGTTAGAAGAAACCTGATTAGCTGCTGATAACATCAATGTATCAGTTAAATGTGACCAGTAAGATCACGTACCCACTGCTTCGCCTCGTTTTCCCCGCTTGTCGGTGCACACAGACATCTAAACATCTGCACGACTTCTTGCCTGCACTCTTCAAACTTGTTCACGTCCCCGCCCTGTTGAAGCCAGTACTGTTTGGCGTACTCGTCCACATACAACTGACCGTTGTTCAGTAAACGAATCAGATCGATGATGCTCCTATCAACGGCAGGACCGGAGTAGAAGTTGTTGGTGTAATAGTCGTACATATAAGTGACCACCATGTCAGAAATCTCTTTGATGGCTGCTCCATAGGCAGTTGCGTTGGCATCAATGTATTGGTCTTCTTCTCGAATATGAGCAACCATCTGGTGGCCGATTGACTGGGTGGTGGCTGCAGGAAGAGGTGTGTGATGCTTTATAAGCTGCTGTGTGTTCTTTATTTTCAAGCAGTTGAGCTGCAGTGCTTCCAATCCTAGCAGCAAATCGGTCAATGATTGTCCGAAACACCTTCAGCACGTTGTTGTTGATGACATGTTCGCCACGATGCGATGGCTTCTTCTGTTCCCCTTTACTGGTCTTTGGGTCTGATGGCTTTTTGGATTTGTTGGTCAATTCTTTGATGTTAATCTGAGTAGCAGCAGGTTTTTTTACCAGCTCCTTTCATGGATTGTGCAGCTCCTCCTTTCCCGGATTTTCCACCTTTACCTTTCATGGCATTCATGACTTCTTTGGGACCAATGCCCTTCATTACGACCTTTTCAGCAACTTTAAGGTGTGCAGAATCCGGGGCACCTGCTGTCCCATATGTGAGGACATCCAGCACAAGACTCAGAGCTGCATCGGCTCCATTTTCCTTTGCAAGGTCATAGGCGCCATGGCAGACGGCTGATATAGCTTCAACCGTGTTCTGGAGAGTACCCACGACTGGGAAGATGTCCAGCCATTCTGTCCATACGCTCATGTTTGTTGTTGCTTGTCTGAAAAAAACAAGAGAACATTGAATGGGTGAGTGAGTGAGTTACGTTTTAAGTCGCACTCGGCAATATTCCAGCTATATGGCTGTCTGTAAATAATTGAGTCTGGACCAGACAATCAAGTGATCAACATCATGAACATCGATCTACACAACTGCGATATGATGACATCACAGTCATTGTTATCGTGACGTGTGTCAACAAAGTCAGCGAGTCTGACCACCCGATTCCGTTAATCGCCTCTTCCGACAAGCATGGGTTACTGATGATCAAATGGGTAATAAATACATTCCATTTAAATGTGATTGGGTGAATATGTTTAAGACCGCTTGTAGCAATACTCGAGCAACTTCCTCTGAGTAGACACCAGGGAGGGTGTTTCACATATTCGAAGCTGGGAATTCCCCTCACAGGGGAAACGTCTAAACGGCTAGACTTCCTGCCGACTCTTAAAGGTCACATGCAACCAAAAAAATCAAACATAATTAAAACACAATTATCACTACTTCATGACATATAATATGCATTGCTGATTATGAAAAAACAAATAAACCAAATTATATGCGTATAATCGCAAATCAAAAGTGCAATATTTTGTACTTGGGTTTACCTCCCTCGAAACGAAGCAGCCGGGATACCGAACCCAGTCAGAGCGGGTGGGTGTGCACTCAAGTGTAACGGCTGGTTCATTAGCAGATGCCGCCTACACGGGTCATTGTGTGTGTGTATATATAGAAAGTTGGGTTTTGTAAATACATGCTCATTTTTTTGTGTATAACATTTTGCAATCAACAGACATCATAACATGTCATATGTTCAAGTATCACACCTGCCTGTCTGTGTAAATACATAATGTGACAGAGACCAAACTCGGGCCATAAATCAATGCGTTTTGTTTATGGTTTATAGCCTGATTGGTGTTAAGTTCAAATTGCATGTGGTCAGTGATCGCAGTTGTGTATTGAATATTGTCATTAGCAGACAGGCAGGCAGACACACTGGTGTCAATAAAACAAGACATTGAGTTTTGTCTGTGACAGCAACATATCTATATCACAGTTAGAAATCGTGTCGACTCTAAATAATGACATTGCTTTTAATTATCGACCTGAGAAAGTGACTCGGTAAGAAGAACGTGTGGTGAAATAGATAAATGAAATTATATAAACAGTTTATTTACTGTCATAACATACAAAAAGCTCGCGCCTGTGAGATATCAACAAAACATTATGAAACTAGCTCACACCAAAGCCTTCACCGAGTATTCACCAGACAGCCCGCTTCCAAGTTGCGCGAACCTATTTCACTGCGCACGTGCTATGAGCGCAGCCAGCTGTTGAAACCCGTATTCCTCAGAAAAGTCTGGGGAAAATTAGTTGAAACGTTTGAACTCCGATTTCGCGCGTTTTTTCATCGCGCTATTTTTAACTTTATAAGTTGAATTTGCATTTTTGACGCTTTTTTTCGGTAAGTCCATACCGAAAGGTATCAGAATCTGCAAAGTTGTGTTTTACGTTGCATGTGACCTTTAACGTTCTTTGTTGTTTAAAACCATATTCCAGATATATATGGCGGCGGTCTGTAAATAATCGAATCCGGACAAGACAATCCAGTGATCTACAGCATGAGCATCAATATACGCATATGGGATACGATGACATCACAGTCATAATAATCAAGATATCATCAATTCAACACTCGTAATGCCAGCAACGTTTTCGGCAACATTTTATTTTTCAAGATAATAATGGACGTGCTCATATTGCTAGGATTCTGACCCGTTTCACCCAATGGCAAAACATTCATGTCATGGCCAGACTGAGTGAGTGAGTTAGCTTTTCAGCTGCTTTTACCAATTTCCGAGCACTATCACAGCGGGGTGGGGGTGGGGGTGGGGGTGGCATTAATGGGCTTTACACGTTGTACCCGTGTGGGGAATCGAACCTGGGTCTTCGACGTGACGAACGAACGCTTTAACTACTTTGCTATCCACCGCCTCGTCATAGCCAGAACTCCCTTGACACCCTTTAAACACGTCTACTGGCAAACAAGGATAAGTTGGACCGGCGCAGAGAAGTAGGCGGTGCATGGCATTGCGCACACCCACGAAACAGGCACTATTAAAAGATAGCACCTGCCACTGTCGAACTCGGAGTTCGCTGAGACAGGCCACGCGCTTCACCCATCGCATTATACTTGATCACGGACAACCTGGGGCCCCTTCGTTCACAATGGCAAGCACCAGTGGGCGGCTCTCATACATGCTAATACGGGTCAATTGTCCAGTCAGTGCCCAACTTATCCTTGTTTGCCAGTAGGACGTCATTGCCAGATGTGTATATCTCTATATGTTGACAGTGCCATTCCAGTGCTCGTGGGTTTCACCACCAAAGTGATAACTGCCTTACACCGGCTTCTTCCTCAGAATAGTGTTCAAATAAATAGAAACATCGAAATAGAAATAATTTTGGTAAGAAATCGCGGTCAAAAGTACGGTCGATTGAAAAGTTTGTTAAACTGACTCAACCAACCAGCGACTGAAACTCACTAAAACCTCTCACTCACTCATATTATGTTCGGGCCGTTAAAAAGTTGAGATTGGATAATTCCTGGAAACCTATGAAAACCTATGAAGAGCGTTACATGTCAATGAGCGGCTCTCCTTCCAGTGAGGGAGGGAGTTTTGCGCAGCACTCAGCAATATTCCAGCTATATGGCACCGGTCTGTAAATAATCGAGTCTGGGAAAGACAATCCAGGGATCAACAGCATGAGCATCGATCTACGCAATTGATATACGATGGCATGTGTCAACCAAGGCAGCGAGCCTGGCCACCCGAACCAGTTTGTCGCGTCTTACGACAAGCATGGGTTACTGAAGATCAGGGGTGGTGGGGTGGCCTAGTGGTTAAAGCGTCCGCCCGTCACGCTTAAGACCCGGGTTCGATTCCCCACATGGGTGTCCCCCGCCGTGATGTTGCTGTAATATTACTAAAGGCGACGTAAAACTATACTCACTCACTACTGAAGATCAGTTCTAACCCGGACCTTCATTGGTCGCTCTTATTTGAAGGTCAGTTTTCCCATGTCACTTTTCATTACAGTGCTATTTGACATGCTACTGTACTGTCGTACCATCTTTTACATATTCAAAACCCTGTCACCTGAAAAAAATACTTGTTTCCATTTTACGCATTGTGATATTTAATTATTTACTACACGTTAAATACATGCTGTTAATCGTAGTATCCTAATTGCGTCGATCGATGCATGTGACAGTGTTTCAGTTGTCTCCCTTTCCTTTTCTTTTCGCTTTTCATGAATCTGTGATTCCATGTGATATGATTTATACTGTGATGATCATATGTATAATGATTATGTTTACAGGTATTCTCTTCATCTGCTAAAAGCTAAATATTGCTGAAAGCCGCGTAAAACCATACTCACTATACAGTCTAGACTAGGACCACGTCACGACTCTCTTCTAGTGCTGTGTGTGGCGTTAAACAACAAACAGACAAAAACAAGAACAAACAAACAAACATAGAACCGTTTTTCAGATGAGCGAATAAAGGAGACCCGCTTATGGCACGAATAATGCACTTCCCTCAAATAGGTCAAATATAAACTAAGTGGGGGCACATTTTGACATGTAACACTTGAGTAATTCAGTGACGTGACACATTAGACATCGAAAACTCTAAGAACTTACGTGTCTGCTCTCAACAAAAGGTCCCGCGACTGATAAAATGTCAAGTCTCAGACTGATTTATTAATCTGACACTGCCCGCAAACTCGATTCATACATCCGCGTTTAGCTGTCAATCATTGAGTCACATCGAGTCACAGAAATTAATTTTCTTCCTTTGCAAATGTCTGCCATTGTCCTACATCTTTGCATGGAGAGTATCATATTACAGTCGACTATGTAAGTGATAGAGCTTAGTTTTACGCCGCACTCAGCAATATTCCAGCGCAATTGGGAACCCATGTCAACCAACCACCCGATCCCTTAAGTCGCCTCTTACGACAAGCATGGGTTACTTAAGATCGATTCTAACCCGGATCTTCTCGGGTGATACACATAAGGAGAGTCTTATTGATATCAAAATAAATCAGTCTGTAAACAATCGAGTCTGGACCAGACAAACTAGTGATGAACAACATGAGCATCGATCTACGCAATTGGGATACGATTGGGAGCCCCCGATCCTGTTGGTCGCTTCTTACGACAAGCATGGGTTTCTGAAAACCACTTCTAACCCGGATCTTCACGCGTCTCATTATCTCTAACTCTCTTCATACCAGTGTATATATGATGTCAATAGGGTGGTCACTTGGAGCCTGACCACACGATCCCGTTAGCATGGGTATCTGAAGACCAGGGTCAAGTAGTTAGGCACGCTGATTTGGTCGGGTGAGTGAGTGAGTATGGTTTTACGCCGACTTGAGCAATATTCCAGCAATATTACGCCGGGGAACACCAGAAATGGGCTATAAACATTGTACCCATGTGGGGAATCGAACTCTGGCCTTCGGCGTGACGACCGAGGGCTTTAACCACTGGGCTACCAAACCGCCACACCTTTCTTACCAAGATGTCAAAGAAGACCATACAGCTCTTGCTCAGAAGTTGTTTCATCAAACACAAAATATATTTTTATAGAAAATAGATGGTTTAGTTGTAGATGCGTGGACAACAATTCCACATGTGACATTAAAGACCACATTCTTCCTGCTTTGGCTTGTACCATATCGTTTAGTGTTTTTAACTGATTAACATTTGACATGCCCTTGCGTTATTGTTTGTGACTGGAACCATTTTCAAGAACTCCTAGAATCAAAACTATTTGATAAAATACATAAACACTTGCTGACGGTACAGAAGGAATGGTACCATCGACTTCGCTTTAGTAAATATTTCTTATAAACATTAAAACGACTTATTATAATGCTAAAAATCAAACTTTGCCACATGAATCCTCTATTTATATCTGGTGGTCAATAGTACAAAGTATAAGATCACCCATGTGCACAAGGGCAGGTGGGACAAATGTTATGCCATCTTAATGCAATGAAAATGTATAGCTTTAAAGATATGGCTTGTCTTCTATTGTAATCCATAAAATATTAATGGAACATTAGTCGACAAGTCTTTGTGCATTAATAGCTAATTATAATTAATATTCTTATGTCAGCTTCCTATATGGTACGATGTGTTTGCAGCATAGTTGCAGATATATTTGTGATATTGAAAATTGGGACAAAACTAAGTATAAATATCTTAAATATCCTGCAAAGGTATAGAGTCCTGGGTGTGGCTTTAATTGTTTCTCTAACATTATAGAAATCTGTAAATTGTGAAAGAATAGTGATGATGATCTGTGTTGTGAAATAAGTAGTTTGGACTGCTTGGTGTTCTTCAATCCAATATTGGTATGCAGATCAGGAGCATGTGGGCCCTTGTATTTATTCACCAGGGCAGGTACGTATAAATATTCCCTACGTTCACTCTCCCTCCATCTGACCAATGGTTTGTAAGATCTTTGGGCTATTGTATCGAGTCTGAGAGTCGAACCCGTGAATCTCGGAACCCGTGAATTGTCTGGTCCGGTTACAGACCCACCGCCATATAGCTGGAATGGTACAATCAAAGTAACGATTCCCCAAGTAGAAATGTAGCACTAATGGGAACAGTCCTGACAGGAAAGTGAAAGAAAGTAGGACAATGAGCCACTGTGGTTATACACTGGTGCAACCGACAGAGCAGGGCTCATTGGATAGGGGCATTGCACAAGGGGATCAGTCAGTGGGTTGAGGAAGGAACATCTCAGGATATGACACTGCAGGATTTCTAGTTGCGCTATCTGCTCGAATGTGGAGTAAACAGGAAGGTCTTCTTCAACTAGGATGTTAAACTGGTTGTGTACAAGCAGCCAATAACCACTGACGCACTTTTCAGATTTCAATGTGACCTGATCCGGCAAGTAGAGGCAAACAGCAGAGCGACGCTCGACTCCGCTGCAATATTTAAATTGGTTTGTTGTCTATCACCAGACTTAGCCATAAGGCGGCGGTCTTTAATAATCAAGTTTGGACCAGACAATCCAGTGATCAACAGCATGCTCATCGATCTGCGCAACTGGGAAACGATGACATTTGTCAACCAAGTCAGCAATTCTGACCATCCGACTCCGTTAGTCGCCTTACGACAGGCATGGGTTATTGAAGACCAATTCTAACCCTATTTTTATGTGTCTTTGGTCTCGACTACAAGTTGTTCGACGTCCATGTTTATGGAAGCCGTGGTGGCTGAGTGGGTAAGACGGCAGATTTTGTGTGCTGGCGATTAGGTGCCTGACTCCAGGTCAGGTCCTGACTGTAGAGTCAAGACTCGATTATTTTCACCACCCCGCCATATAGCTTGAATATTACTGAGTGCAGCGTTAAAACCAACGAACCAACCAGTCCAGACGACAGACTTTGGGTACCCTCTGTTTATATAGGCCTATAATGACTTCTTTGCTCTTTGGTGCGTTGGGGGTAGCCTAGTGGTTAAAGTGTTCGCTCGTTACTCTGAGGATCGGGTTCGATTCCCCACCTGAGTACAATGTGTGAAGCCCATTTGCTGTGTCGCCCGCCGTGATATTGCTGAAATATTGCTAAAAAGGGCGTAAAACTAAACTCACTCACTCATGATGTATGAATGGGCCATTATTACTGTCTCCTGTCTACAGGCCCTATAATGAGGTCTCTGAATTCCAGTATTATAATTATTGGGCCCATGGGTCATGATTGGCTTGTTTATACATGTGTCCAGTGAAGAGTACAATTCATGGGTGGAAACAGGGCGGAAACAGTACACCTCTGCATATCGTACAGACCCGTCTAGGACAGACATAAATATACTGCAATAACTTTTTTTTTTTTACCTTTTGGCAATGAAAATAAGTAGCAACATCCGAAACTAATAAATGGTTTAATAAGATGGCCTATATCCCCTTCAAAAATTGTTCAGACGGTAGGTTTTGGAACATGTACAGACCGATTATTGGGACATGGGTCATGAGCGAGTGAGGTGAGTTTAATTTTACGCCGCTTTCAGCAATATTTCAGCAAAAGAAATGGTCTTCACATTGTACCCATGTGGGAATCGAAGACCAGGTCTTCGGTGTGACGAGCCAACGCTTCAACCACTAGGCTACCCACCGCCCGTCATGACTTGACCATTTGGGACTTGTTTCTTTCAGTACAAGATTCGTTGAGTGAATGACGGCAGACCTGCTCAATTTACCATCATATTAGGCGTGATTGAATTATGCAGCTTTCTATTTTGCAGGGCTCCTCCACTACGCCTTACCCGTAACAGGGCACAAACGTGGGCTGCCAGTTGATTGTGTTATCATATCTCGATAGTGGACTTGATTCTATCAACCACTGGTTTACAAGGCCTAGAATCGATCAGTTACACGTAGCCAACACCGCTGGACCATTCTGACTGTAGGTAAAACACATATTTCTCACACATTCCAGATACGTATTCACACTAGTGTGTGTATGCATGCACACACGCGTGCGCTTGTTATAATCTACTGCGCGTATGGTGTGTGCATGTGTGCGTGCGTGCGTGCGCGCAATGTGTGTGCAGGTGCGTGTTTATGTGTCAAGTGCATGCGAAGGCACTGAGTGAGTGAGTTTGGTTTTACGCCGCTTTTAGCAATATTCCAGCAATATCAGGCGGTAGGTTTGGGGGTATGTACAGACCTATTATTGGGTCATTGGTCATGATATTGTGAGTAAGTCCGTTTAAATTAATGAGACATTTAGCTATATTCCAACAGGGGACACCAGAAAGGGCTTTACACATTGTAGCCATATTGCGAGATCGAACACGACTTCGGCGTGACGAACACATTAACCACTAGACTACCCACCTCCCGGCGAAGGCATTGAGCGACAGCACCTAGCCACCCAGCCACCCAGCCACCCAGCCACCCAGCCATCCAACGCCCCTTCAATTAGCAGTCACTTTCAAAGAAGACTGACTGACTGAGTTTTTAGTTTTACGCCGCTTTTAGCAATATTCCAGCAATATCACGGCGGGGACACCAGAAATGGAAGCAACACATTGTACCCATGTGGGGAATCGAACCCGGGTCTTCGGCGTGACGAGCCAACGCTTTAACCACAAGGCTACCCCACCGCCCGACACTTTCAAGAAGATGATTCACTCAACCATGACACATATAACAGCAGAGTATCTGGGCGGAGTACAGCATACCCGGACACACAGTTCCACAAAATCAGATTCCCTGTATTTTAAAATAACTTTACCGAGAAGCCGCCAACGCAGTGTGCGGTATTTGAAAAGTAAAGGCCAGAAATGCTTGGAAAATGCTTTTGGCAATTATTTGATAATGGTTGATATTTCAGATTCAAAAGTCATATATAGTCATTCATACCACCACGACCTAATATGGCATATGAGTGATCACGGTGTACTATTTCCTTATCATAACGATTACTCATAAATTATCGAAAAATCCATGGCAGAAACACTTCTAAGAAACAAACTATACTGTGACCCACCTGGCAGGCAGAATTCGGCGTGACTCACAATATCATGACCAGCGTTTTGTAATGCAAGGGCGGTACATGTCAGGGACTGTCTCAAAATATCAAGTGTTAGTATCACAGCTGGTGGAGGGACTCTAGCGGAATTAAACAGGACATTTATTGTATTTTTGATCTCATCGTGCATTTTAGCACACGTCTGTGGGGATTTTACGTTCATACAGTTGATTAACTGCACCCGTATGACACCCTTATCAAAACTATCCAGTTTGTATTTCTCATCTGGTTTTGATTTTGACACGACCCTGAGGTAACTGATGTGTTTACAACTTTGTAAACCTGACTATGTCAAATTAAGGGCTTTATACATTCTAAAGTAAACCCTGTCATAGCTGACGAGAGGTTTCTCCCTTTGTTTCTCCAGTATGAACTACTGGTATAAATTTGAAATTAATTGTTCTGCAGAGATATCAAGTCGCATGTTGCCAGTTCAATGCTCATACACGAAGTGAAAACTTCTATGGGTGAACAAGATTATCAATAGGATTTCAATTAAAGGCTTTTTTACGTAATTCGTTTGGATATAACTACTACAAGGGTTCCATCTTTTTTCACATAGAGATGTTCATAAAAAAACCCAACTTTTTACAATCATTTATGTAATTTAGTTGGTTGAGGGCTATATGAATATTTATAGTCTGTATTTCAAAACTACAGTTTGTACTTAGATTATTTACGAATGTTGTTAAAACGTCAAAGTTTCCTCCTGAGGGAAGTCATCCCTCAAGTGCATTTTATCATCTGAGCTTTAATATCAAGGTAGAGTCGTACATGTGTCATGTATGTGCTTTTTATCTTGTGTCAGATTCACCATATTGATATTGAAGCCAATAAGCATTTTCCAAGCATTTCGGGCCTGACTTTTAGTTAAAGAACGCGACCCAACAAAGGTAAGGACAATAGCACTGTCGGGTCGCACTTGAGAGTGGGTAACAAGGACATAAGTTATAGACATCCTGAACGGAGGATGGTGAGGGTTGTTGTTGTTTTGAGGTTAAGGACAGGAGTCTTAACACTTATAACTCAAATAACACTGAGACACTCGCTGCTCAGTACTCAAGATAGTGTGTACGGAGTTGCAGGTAAAGTTTCTTGCGTAAAGTCCAGGTGGGAGGTTTCTAGAAAGGTAGGCGTTCGCTGCCCATATCCCCATTGGTACGGAAGCTTATTAGGGCCATTCGTTTTTCGGATACATATTATGTTTTTAGATACCTACGAGTTGAAATTTCATGAAAATGATCTTGAAATTTCGAGATATAATGTTGAAATTTCAAGATCGTTATCTTAAATTCAAATGAAGAACCCCAAAACAAAACAAAACGAATGGCCCTAAAGGCTTAGGTAGTGTACATCTTAGTTGAGGAAGGATTTACGACCTCCTTTGTGGGACAAGCTGAATTTATGTCTTTAGTTGCCATCAGGTAGATATGTACTCTCATTGCTTTTGTTGTTAGTAGTCGATCTTCGTTTCAGTATTTTGAATTTTAACAAAGCTTACATAGAAGTGAGTGAGTTTAGTTTTAACCCGCCAGAAATGGGGTCATGTGGTGTATCAAACCTGGATTTTTCGTGACGAGGCGAGCAGCCTTAACCACTACACTAACTAGACCACTACATTAATTCCAACCCGGATCTTCATGGGACCTCTGGCGTGTCGTTTCCAGGTTTTGCTAAACGCTGTGTAGAACCCACATTTATTGAAGCCCTTTAAACGTTCTTCCAATAATTACTCCCTTTTGTTCTTTCAGACAAGTAACAGCAAACATGAGTGTATGGACAGTTTGGCTTGACTTCATCCCAGTCGTGGTTACAGTCAAGAACACGGTCGAAGCCATGGGGACTATGACCTTGCGAAGGAGAAAGGAGCCAATGCCGGCTTTGGGTCTTGTGCTGGATGTTCTCACAGGTGGTACCCGAACATGCCGCTGGGACTGCTGCCCCTCAAAGTGGGTCAAAACTCGCTCTTAAGGGCACTCACAGAAAAGTTGTGGTGAATGCCATGACTAAAGCCGGGGCCAGAGCTGGTACAAAAGCAGTTGCTGCTCGGATTCCGATCCACGATTTGGGCAAAATCAAACTGGCCCCAAAGACCCAAAGACCAGTGAGGATGAGAAGAAAAAGCCATCTCAACGTGGCGAACATGTCATCAACAACCTGTACTGAGGGTGTTTTCGGACAATCATTGACCGATTTGCTGCTAAGATTGGAAGCACCGCAGCTCAGCTGTTTGAAAATAAAGAGCACACAGCAGCTTATCAAGCATATTACGACCCCTTCCTGAAGCCACCACCCAGTCTATCAGGTACCACATGGTTGCACACGTTCCGCAACGGCCTATGGGTATAGCCATTGGGAGATATCTGATATGGTGGTCACTTACATGTACGACTATTATGGCAACAACAGCTACAATGCTCCTGTTGTCGATAGGAGTATCACCGAGCTGGATCGTTCACTGAACGAGAAGTCACTTGTATGTGGATGAGTACGCCAAACGGTACTGGTTACATCATGGCGGGATTTAGGCCTTGTTTGAGGAGAGCAGACGACAAGTAGTGCAGATGTTCAGACGTCTGTGTGCACCGACAAAGTGGGGGAGAACGAGGCAAAGCAGTGGGTGCGTGATCTTACTGGCCACACTTAAGTACACATCTCTTGGATGCCAAGACAAGCTATAGTAACCCTCGCCTATACCGACAAAGGATACCAAGACAAGCTGTAGTAACCCTCACCTATACTGACAAAGGATACCAAGACAAGCTATAGTAACCCTCACCTATACTGACATTGGTTGCCAAGACAAGCTACTGTAACCCTCACCTATATACTGACATTGGTTGCCAGGACAAGGTACTATAGCCCTCACCTACACTGACATTGGTTGCCAAGAAAAGCTATTGTAACACTCAACTATACTGACATTGGTTCCCAAGACAGGCTACTGTAACCCTCGCCTATACTGACATTGGTTGCCAAGACAAGATATAGTGACCCTCATCTTTACTGACATTGGATGTCAAGACAAAATGCAGTAACCCTCGCCCTATACTGACATTGGTTGCCAAGACAAGTTATAGTAACCCTCACCTATACAGACATTGGATGCCAAGACAAAATGCAGTAACCCTCGCCTATACTGACATTGGTTGCCAAGACGAAGCTACTGTAACCCTCTGCTGTACTGACACTGGATGCCAAGACAAAATGTAGTAATCCTCACCTATACTGACATTGGATGTTAAGACAAGCTACTTTCACCCTCACCATTACTTACATTGGATGCCAAGACAAGCCACTGTAACCCTCACCTATACTGACATTGGTTTGCCAAGACAGGCTACTGTAACCCTCACCTATACTGACATTGGTTGCCAAGACAAGCCACTGTAACCCCTCACCTATACTGACATTTGATGCCAAGACAAGCTACTGTAACCCTCACCTATACTGACATTAGTTGCCAAGACAAGCTATAGTAACCCTTACCTTTACTGACATTGGATGCCAAGACAAGATGCTGTAACCCTCACCTTTACTGACATTGGATGCCAAGATAAGCTACTGTAACCCTCACCTGTACTGACATTGGTTGCCAAGACAAGCTACTGTAACCCTCACCTATACTGACATAGGTTGCCAAGACAAGCTATAGTAAACCTCACCTATACTGACATTGGTTGCCAAGACAAGCTACTGTTATCCTCACCTTTACTGACATTGGTTGCCAAGACAAGCTACTGTAACCTTCACCTATACTGACATTAGTTGCCAAGACAAGCTACTGTAACCGTCACCTATACTGACATTGGATGCCAAGATAAGATGCTGTAACCCTCACCCATACTGACATTGGTTGCCAGGACAATGTACTGTAACCCTCACCTATACTGACATTAGATGCCAAGACAAGCTACTGTAACCTTCACCTATACTGACATTGGTTGCCAAGACAGGCTACTGTAACCCACTTGCCTATACTGACAACGGATGCCATGCTGAATAGATGCAGTTGTAACTCTGTTCGGAGCCTAATGTATGCAGTCCATTGCTTCCTTTAATGAACACTAGGATCACCCTAGTCAGGATTGGTTCTCTTATTCAACACACTTCTCTATCTGGAATCTTGCAGGATTCGGAAATGAAAGCAGGCAATAACCCACAATAGTTGACAATATTTTCACAAAATGTTACCAGACCAGTGTAGGGCTGTGTAAACAGTTCCCCACTGTATAGAGTGAGTTGTAAAAATATTTCCAAAGGATAGTATATATTGAAGGTCTCCCTTTGTCAATAAACAGGCGTACATCTTTAAACATGAATGTCTGTGAAACCTCCTCTACCTTGTGATTTATCCACTTCACTGCTGTGTCCAGGAACTGCTAACTCTCATAAGATATAAAAATTGCTGTCATTCAAAATAATATTCAGGTGTGTCTAATAAAAGATCAGAATCTAGATGCATGAGTTTGTTTTATTCATCAAGGAAAGTTGTGAGGGCACCCTGCTGTTATATTTTGCCAATAATACACTTATTCTCTATCTTGTAATGTCGTTTTAAGCGATACTAGTATTTTAGCCTAGGCGCTGTGTGCGACGTGCCTCAAAATCCAATAAATTGTCTCCAATTCATGCTCCATGAAATGTGCGAAATAAGGAAAAACACAGTTTCCAAATTTGGAACACAAGTCAAGAAACCATCACGCTATAATTCGCCTGAATATGAAAATTAAACACTTATTCTGCACCTTGTTAGGTCATTTTAAGAGATGCTACTATTGTCTAGGCGCTGTGTGCGACGTGCCACAAAATCAGCTCAAGTTGTCTGAATTCATGCACCATGAAATGTGCGAAAGAATAAAAACACAGTTATCAATTTTGGAATACCTGCCACGCACCCATCATGCTATACCTATCCGGAAGATGAACGTAATACACTGATTCACTATCTAGTTATATAAATGTGCAAAGTTACAACAGCACAGTTACCAATTTCGACACACATCTCAAGAAACCATTATGCGACGTGCCTCAAAATCAGTTAATGTTCTCTCCAATCAAGCTTCATAAAATGTGCGAAATAATATAAACGCAGTTACCAATTTCGGCACTCATCTCAAGAAACCATCCTGCTATAACTAGCCTGATGATGAAAATAATGCGATTATTACCTAATAATTTATAGATTTTAAATCTATACTACTTTTGCCTTAGCGCTGGCATGACTTACCTCAAAATCCGATAAAATTGTATCGATTCATCCTTCATGAAATGGGCGAAATAACAATGAGTGAGTGAGTTAGAATTTAACGTCACATCGGCAATATTTCAGTCATATAGTGACGAGAAATGTTTTACATAAACAATAAATTAAAGTTGCTAAATAATCAGTCATCGAAGGACTGTAAAATAACTAGAGTATCACAGATGGAGTCTAAAACTAGCATGAACATGTAAAACTATTTTATTTACGAAGACAATACAATATAAAAACGGGCTATAGATCGCCGACAACTGAAGGTAGATCACCATACTAGGAACCATGGGGACTTACATTACTTTTGCTACCTGCATGGACCCTAGCTGGATTTACACCATCCCTTCAGCTGTTGGCGATTGTAGGAAAGTGTAGCCACAAATGACAAGAATACTACGTTTAAAAATACAGGACGTGAAAATTTTACTTTGAAAATTTTGGGGACTTACGTACCCTCTCAGGAGGACAATAATTTTACGCTACTTCAACCCCCCTTCGAGGATACAGCCACTAACAATCTAAGCTGATAATGTACACTACCAATCATTAAAACACATATATCTACATAACATATTTATCAAAATTCATTAATTAAATCAATTTCTTTTAAAAGAGCAAGAATTAAATGAAGATGAACAGAATTAAAAAGATCCTTAACAGTTTTAACGTTGAAATATTTATCCCTTATGATGGAGAATTCAACACAGTCAAGCAGGAGATGCTTGACTGTGACTCTCTCATCACAATGGATACAAAACGGAGGATCTTCACCTTTTAACAAATATTTGTGAGTGTACCTTGTATGGCCAATACGACATCGTCGCATGATGACCTCTTCAAACCTGGACTGACAACCCAAGTAGGTGTAATCAATATAGGGTTTTATTTCAAGTAATTTATTAATACCTACTTGGGTGTCCCACTTCTTCTGCATCAGATCACGGATGTAAGTTCTAATGTCAGCTTTGTAATCAGAGTATGGGATAAGAAGTGGTGTCACAGACTTGTTGTGTGCTGCTTTTGCAGCCATATCGGCCATCGTGTTCCCTGAAATGCCAACGTGGCTGGGTAACCAACAAAAGACAATGTCGCATTGGCCAGTAGCAAGCTCAATATACAATTCAATAATTTCTAATAAAAGTGGATGTTTACAAGAAATATTTTTAATAGCCTGAAGACACGAAAGAGAATCGGAAATTATTATGTATTGTTTATATTTACGTCGTTTATTAATATAGTGAAGAGCTGTTAATATGGCCTTAGCTTCTGCTGTGAAAATAGAGCTGTTGTTTGGTAGTCGAGAGAAGATATTGTTCGGGATCAATGACAGTGGCACATACCACCGCGCCACCATCCTTGGACCCATCTGTAAATAAGGATTTGTATGTATTATATGTATTTTTAATTGATTATATTTTTGTTTGTATTGCAATTCAACAGTTTCAGATTTCTTAAACTTTGTCAGAGTGAGGTCAACTTCAGGCCTCACCAGTTTTAAGGAGGAGAAGAAAAGACGGGGAAGGAGCTATATTTTCCAACTCAATGCCGGCAGCAGAAATGAATGGCTTAATTCTGTGCCCAAGAGGCGGAACAAAGAAGACTTTTGTAGTATAAATCCCTCATAAAGAAGATTGAAAAAACAGAGTTAAATGCAGGATTAGACTCGTTAGAATAGAGTTTTGTTATATACTGTAATGATAATTTAATTCGACGTTGGTTGAGGGATGGCTCATCAGCCTCAACATAGAGACTTTCAATAGGAGAGGTTCTAAAGGACCCAAGACAAAGTCTCAGGCCTTGGTGATTGACAGAATCAAGTAGTTTTAGGTTGCTTTTGCTCAAGTTTCGAGCGGACCAATGATCGATATAGGTGGAGGAGGTAGTTTGATCCCTCCCCACTTTGAGTTGGAAACAACTTTCAACGAATCGAGTGCCATCCGGCATTTTAGCTTTAAAGGGATTTAATATGCGGCAGAAACGTTAAATGAGAGTCGAAAATTATACCCAAGAACTTGGCCCCTTGACAACATTGATTGGGGTGCCATTTAAAGATAGTTCCGGGTCTTTATGCGGTGTATATTTTCTACCAAAAGCCTAGACAATTAGTTTAAGACTTGGAGAATTTAAAGCCGTTTTCAAGACACCATTTAGTTATTTTATTTAAACACAACTGCAATTGCCGTTCAATAGTATGCATATTTTTACCACAACAAGAAATATTAAAATCATCCACAAAAAGTGATTCATCGATTGAATCGTTTAAAACCTTTGATAAACTGTTCATCTTGATACTAAATATAGTGACAGACAAAATACTGCCTTGAGGGACACCCTGATCCTGATTGTAATGATCAGACAGGGTTGAACCCACTCGGACTTAAAATTGCCTTTCTTTTAAAACTGTGATATAAAAAAAGGCAAACTGGCCTCTCAAACCAAAATCATGTAAATCCTTCAAAATGACATACTTCCAGGTGGTATCGTACGCTTTCTCAAGGTCAAAGAATATCGATACGGCATGTGTATTTACTATTGCATTTTTAACAAAGGATTCTAGTCGTACCAAATGATCAATGGTACTACGATTTTTCCTGAAACCACACTGAATATTGGTTATAAGGTTATTGGTTTCAAGATGCCATGTTAATCTATTGTTTACCATTCGTTCCATGGTTTTACAGATACAACTCGTTAAAGAGATTGGTCTGTAATTAGATGGATCAGTATGATCCCGGCGAGGCTTTGGAATAGGGACTACAATGGCATTACGCCACGAAGTTGGGAAATTCCCTGAAGTCCATATCATATCAAATATATTTATCAAAATATATTTATCATATCAAATATAGTTAGTATCATGAGCTTGCTCAAGGGCAGTATGGAGCTCATGTAACGAAAATAATTCGTTATAGTCTTCACCATTGCTGAGTTAAAATTGAATCTTTTCTTATCCTGTTGTTTCTGAAACTTTTTTGAAACTCAGGGACATAATTTGATGAAGATGAATGCTTGGCGGAAGTTTCACCAAGTTTATTAGCAATGTCAGTTTTATTAGTTAATAAATTTTCACCACCCTTCAGATGGTGAACAGTAGATTAGAACCTTTGCCCTTTATTCTTTGTATCATTTTCCACACCTTTGACATAGGCGTCGTGAATTAAAGTTGCATTAAAGTAAACAGATGAGTCATGGCGGCTCAATTGGTGATCTTACTTGTGATTGTGAAGAGGATAGGCTGCTCCGCCTGTCCTGTGACGACAGAGTAACTTCCATATCGAGAGGTCCAAATGAGTTTGCAGGAGGTACCTCTGGAGGTGAAGGGACAACAGGTAGTATATCCCTATTAATCTTTTTCCCATTCTTCTTTTTGGATTTAACCACGGCTGGTTGCGAAGCAGATGGTTGTGAAGATGCCTTGGAATCAATTTGATCAGTCTGAGAACCAGACGTAGATTGCGTGACTGGGACAGTAGGTTCAATGGCTGCAAGCTGACAAAGGTTTTGCTGACTTGACCCAAGTCAAGTCAGTTTGACACGCAGTAGAGGACACTGCCACAGAGCGAGTAACTGCAGCAGCGTAGGTCAGGTTTGTTTGAGGAGAAGTTTGACTCGTCAACAGTTTTTTAGCATCGAGGTATGAAATGTTGTTTTGACATTTCGGTTTCATTATCTGTGATTCCCGTTGCCACCCGGGACAGGGCCTGGATGAAGCTGAATGAGCGCCACTACAATTATACACTTATCTTTCTCACAGTCGGAACCTTCATGGCGATCACCACAACGATGGCATACAGTTTCGACAAGATTGTTATCCATGGCCGAAATGTTGACATTTATAACAACGGAGTGGATTGGGGACATACACATCCACTCCGATGTTACAATAACCTGCTTTAAAAGATTGAGGAAGGGAGGAACCAGCAAACGTAAGTAGGTAGGTGCTGGTTTTCGTAATAATGCCCTCGTTCTTAAACGTGAAACGTTTCACTGCAGAAACCCCCTGATCTTCAAGTTCTGATGCAATGTCATCCTCTGACATATCAGAGAGACAACAGGCTCTATCACGGATAATGCCACGGCAAGAGTTCAAAGTTCTGTGCGCAGACACAGCAACCTCAATAGTGGCAAATGTCTTGATTGACAACAGATTGAGAGATTGCTGTCTCCGTGCACACTCTACAAGAAGTGAGCCACTACGGAGACGAGTAACATTTTAACTTCTCCGCAAATGCCGGAGATAGCCTTTGAAATCGCGAAGGGATTCAACTTGATTGGAAGAAAGTCTGCAGCTTCAATTACTACAAATCGAGCCCAGGAGTCACTGTTGGAAGACATATTTCTAGTAGACAGATCTAAATCCTCTAAACGCCTCTTCTTTTCGTTTCTAGATGAACCAGATAGTGGAAGTGCCATGATGATAGGAAAAGATTCAGCAACCCTGCTCCCCACCCACCATGGAGTTTCATCAAGGACAGTGTCAAGATGCACCGGATCTCCAAGATGCTGACACCAGGGATACAGGGGTGTTATACTCCAGAGAAAACGACACAAATAGCTGCATTTATCTACCAATTTCATGCCCGACTGGTTCGGTCCAAGACAAGAAATTAAAGACATACATCATTTGGAGGTCATTATCACCAGATTGGCCCAGGAGCCACCGCCTTCTGGCATGGGACTCTAAGCAAACATATAAAATATAATTTGAAATATAAACATTCAGTGTCAAAAAGTGCAAAAACGTACAGTAATTGCATAAGAATGTTGTCCATGCACAGGGCATGGCGTGACCGGCCGATTGGTAGAACCGAGCCAGTTCTACTACTATAGGTAGTTCAGATGTAGCGCTACGTTGTAAAACGAGTACCAGGACTATAGCATCCTTCAAATGAAAAATACCGATACATGACCCCCTCTTCCACCTACCCCCTCTCCTCGCCTTTATTAGTAATGCTCCTCCACTGAAATTTGTGTGTTGAGAAAGCTCTCTGAAAATGACGCATATAGAACATACGTGTTGCTGTTGTTTGATGCACCGCTCAGCAGTATTCAAACTATATACCGGATGAATTCGAACACATCTTTATTTTGTTTTCACAAATAACTTTGATTTTGTAAATCCAGATGTCTTTATATCAGAGTGATATAAATTAAATTATTCGAGCTAGGTTCCAATATATGACAAACCTGCAATACCTAGCTACCAATCGGAGTGTTTTATTTATTTCTTTGAAGCCAATACACCTAAATGGTTTACAGAATTTGCAAATTTATATGCATAATGCAAACCAAAAATAGCAAGAAATAATATTGGCAGCTCTGATCAATATTCCAAAAGTCTATAAAGAAAGGAAAAAAAATCTCCGGGACCAGACAATCCAGTGATTGACAGTACCACGACAGCACATCGATTGAGCTGCCTACTTCCTACTGCCCTATTTTGATGGGATCAGTTCCTACCCTGCAGCAAGCCTTGGATTCACTTACTTGAGCACAAAAAGGACTACAGTTATATTCACAGTTTATCCATAAAACAAGTATTAAACAAAAACATTAGTCGGTTGGTGTGCCTGCAAATATATTTACATTGTCATATTTTGATACTTTTGCATGTTTGTTTCTTTGCTGTTTAATGCCGCCCTCTCTGTGATGACGACTTGAATCTGGATCAGAAAATTCAGTGATCAACACCATGAAAATCGATCCCGTGAATTTAGATTCAATGGATAGTCAAGACTGGGGAACATTTTGCACTGGCGTTCTTTGCGATATTCAATAAAGTCACATGATGTCACCTCACTCACTCACTCTTTAGACAAGAATGGTTTGCTCAAGTGAGTTTAGGTTTTTGCGGCTTTTAGCAATATTTCAGCCATATATATGTTATGTGTTATTTCTCTCAAACTGCATGAACATACATATTCAGAGACGGACTGCAGTTTATAAAAATAGTGACACAATACCTACAGGGTTTGTTTCAGGTGAACAGTTTACAAGAATTTGCATATAAGGGGCAGGATATGCTCACCTTAGCGCGAATTCCATCGAACACCTGGTATTATGACTATTTGATAGTGACACGATCAATAATAATCAAATGCTGAGTCATCGTATCTCACGACAATCACTGGATCGCCTGGTTCAGGCTCGACTGTTTACACAGGGTGTCGTTCAGCTGTATTACAAATGCCTCGTCACGCCACATAATATATTGTCAGAATTGTACATTGACTCAGCTGTCGGTGGTTGTGGAATGGGGCTTAAAGTCGTGCTTGAGAATATTTCGCTCATATGACGACGTGTGTATGTGTATGTGCGCCTGCTTGTACTAGCCCGGACTGAAGCTGGTTTTATAGTGCTAGCCCACTGAGATACCATGCCGCGGTGAAGCATGAATTCCCCACTCAGACACATTATACTGACTCCGAGACGACCAGTCCTTGTTGTACCCATTAATGCCGAGCACCACCCTGGGGGAACAAGTACCATATTTTAACGTCTTTTGGTATGACGCGGTCGGGGATCGAACTCGCGGCCTTCCGCACTCCGGGCGGACGCTCTAACACCACTACACCACCGGAGGCGGTCGACTCAGCTGTCAGCACAGGTGTTTTAAGAATGTCCACAGGGTTTAATCTATTTTATTTGCATAAACGTGTAACAATGAACAATGACCGGGTTTATCAGATAACGATTTAACAAAGATGTTATATTCTGAAACTGTCGGTTTCTACCATCCATCTGTAGAATGAGAAACTGCCAGCGGAATCCGAAGGTACAATTCCACTTTACTTCCAGCAATCAAATTCACCAAAACAACCCAAGCCACGTTGTATCACAGCCACACAGATGTACTACAGTCTGTCCAAGTTTTACAACCTGACTAAGGCCGCTTCACCATAGGCTGCTCGTTCACCGTGTGTGTCGGGAACTGTAGAGCACGAAATTCACGTTGTTGAAACTGACTTGACACACTGGGAGACACATCAGGGTGCCGTTGTACAAAGCGATCTCAGCGCTAAGGTGACCGCAACTCCCATACCTTAACATAGACTTACAACTAGCGTAGCGCTAAGGTTTACTTTTGTACAACGGCACCCAGGACGACAGAAGCTTGGCTGTTTGTACCAAGGCAGTCTGAATATAATACTAAGAAAGACAGCCAGGTATTTTCAATAATGCTCATGCATGTCCCCTTTCATCTTCCAGTAACATCCTGAAACGGAAATTTGTGAAGCCTCTTCAAAACTTAAATACACCTTTTCAACCTTACACCAGCAACTCAGCTTGTATGCCATGCTTATAAATGACAAAATCTCATGTAGATTTAGTAAATTCTATGGAATTTAAAATTTAGGTTATGTGTAATTAAATATGGGGTCAAATAGATCTCATGTGTGTAATTCCTACAAATCGAGTTTGGAGATAGAAAGTGAGTGAGTGAGTATGGTTTACGCCGCTTTTATCTATATTCCAGCAATATCACGCCGGGGACACCAGAAATGAGTTTCACACATTGTACCCATGTGGGGATTCGAACCCGGGTCTTCGGCGTGACGAGCCAACGCTTTAACCACTAGACTACCCTACCGCCCTGAGATAGAAAGAATTTAGTCCAGCAGACATATAAAGTTTTTACACAATCTACAAACTTGCAGCAAAATGTAAGCACCTAGCTGGACATGGCATAAATAGGCCGCCCTCGGCATATATGGAAAATGTAAATAAATAAAACTGAACCAGACAATCCAGTGATTGATATGACGAGTGAAGACCCACGTCGTGGTTAGGTCAACAAGACAGGTTAGGGGACTTTTGACGGAGTTCCACCATATCCTGTCTCTACCAGCACTGAGTTGATGGGATCAATTCTCACACTAAATCTCGCTGTCGTGACATAACACAACCCAGGCACTGTTAATGCTTGATGAATTTACCGAAACATATACATGACGGCTATGTGCAAGTGATCGAATTTGGATCAGACTATCCAGCGATCGACAGGCATGCCAGACCAACAAATTGTCTCCCAAATGTTGTATTCTATCCGAACTATGTTGACATGCAGTTCACTGCCAATAGAAACAAAATGTGCATATTCCTTGGGAAAAATGTATTTCTGCAGTTGGAAATCAGATCTGGAAACGGTGCATGGTCCTGTATCAAGCTACGTTTTGAGTGAGTGAGTTATAATTGAAAGTCACATTGTCAATATTTCTGCCACATCGTGACTGTAAAAGCTATACAATACTATGTGTTGTGGGTATAACGCCGCACTCAGCAATATCCCCGCTATATGGCGGCGGTCTGTAAATAATCGAGTTGGGACCAGACAATCCAGTGATGGAGACATTTATTAATGTGATGAGTTGGTGTCCACCCAGACTGTCGAAAATTGACATTTTATGAATTCGATGTTTCGGACATTAAGGAAAAACAAAATACGTTATACAGTACATTTTTATTGTGGCCACTTTGTTATACGGGCATGCCCCGGCATATGTTTCCTTTTTGTCGAACCTTTCGGTGGAATTATGGTATTATTGTGTTTTTTTGCTAGATTGTTTGGTATAATTTTGTATGAATGTGATATTTAATGAATGGTTTAATTAATTTGGGGTTTGTGAGAATGTGCTTGGAATTGGTGTTTTGTGCCATATCTTGAAATATTTCGCAGCCATAGAGTAATTTAGATTTGATGAGTAATTTATATAATAGTAGTAATGTTTGCTTGTTGCTACCCCATTTACTACGTGATAGGTATTTAATAATGTTGAGATCTCACTTGCATTTTTCTTGTGTGAATTGAGTGTGTTTGTTCCACGTTAAGTGCTGGTTTTCATTAACCCATATATTGCTCCATCGTCGGCAAACTGGGATTTGTTTATGTTTTTACTGAGGTTGTTGAATATATCATCAGATTTGATGGTCTATGGACACCTTAAAGTCTCTCTGTTAGAAAGGCTGATGCAAAAGTGACAAGTTGGCACTTGACACGCTTCCGTCAGCATTATGAGCGGATGTACTTTTAGTAGGTCTATTAATTAGTGTGCAGGCTCAAGAGACTGGACCCAATAATTGGTCACACTGAAACAAATATTTCATGTGCAGCCCAAGCAAGTGAAATGAGAACTTGTAACTGCTATGTGCAGGGGTTCAATTGCTTTTTTAAAGACTTTCAGAAAGTAACTTGTCCTGACTAATTTTCCACTTGACCTGATTTACATGACATATTCATTACGATAATATTATGAAAGCATAAATCAGTGGTATTTGATGTTAATGTTAAGTGGAATTTATATTTCCGCTTACCATCGCCCACTTGACTTTATATGCTGACACACTCCCCTATCAACGAATGTTTACGTGCGTATGTACATGCTTCTGTTACCCAGTAATAACTGACTCACAGGATATAAGTCATATAATCTCAATTACGTCGACCAATATCAGTTTGGGTAGAGCGTAGCTATAATGTTTCAGCACGGCTGTGCAATTTGTATCAGTGTTTGTCTTGCGGAAGGCTGCCGGCTGTGATGAACTTTATTGTAAATTTGCCTGAAATGTGGTAGGGAAAGATTAAATTGTTTTAAATTTTGTAACTACTATTTTCGATTAACCAAATTGTATGTATGAGCGTGGCAGGAGTATCTTGTTTTGTTTCACGTGCTTGGGTAGGTGCTCAGGCGTGTGCCACCTCGTTATCCGCCAACAGCCAACCACGCTTTTACCTCACTCACTCACTATTTTCTCGCCAATAGCGACCCACACCTCGTTTCCCGCCAACAGCCAATCACGCTTTTACCTCACTCACTCACTATTTTTCTCGCCAATAGCGACCCACACCTCGTTTCCGCCAACAACCAACCACACTTTTACCTCACTCACTCTTCCCGTCAAGAGCAGCAGACACCTCGTTCCCGCCAACAACCGACCTCACCGCGTCCTCCACAACATTGTTAAAAGGGTATTTCTGTCATGGTTATAACTGTATTTGCGATAAGTTTTAACATATTTTAGCATATTGATTGAGACTTGCTGTATCACGGTTACTAGGTGAGGTTTAACGTCACTCAACGTCAATAACGAGTATGCCTCCCGTGAGCATCGATAACTGCTTGGCACCTCCTGCCCATTCTGTGTCCTGCTGAAAAACGTCCTTGACATTCACCATGATGGCTTGCATATGGGGCCTAAGAATCTTGTCAACGTATCGTTGAGCCGTAAGATTCCCTCGGATGTGCACAAGGTCTGTTCTGGCATTGTAGGCGATGGCAGTAGCCCACATCATGACACTACCACCACCACGTCTGTCAACTTCCTGCACACAGTTTGCTACAAAACGTTCACCTCGCCGACGGTAAACACTGGTCCTTCCATCCTGCCTACGAAGCATAAAACGTGATTCATCGCTGAACCAAACTTGCCTCCATCGTAGATGAGGCCATACCCGATGTGCCCGAGACCACTGCAGCCGTGCCTGCCGATGTTGCTGGGTGAGGATGACGCCTCTGGCCGGACGTCGAGGTTGGATTCCTGACATCTCGTAGACGGTTGCGTACGGTCTGATCGGAAATCCTACGCAGCCCTGGTATGGTTGAGGCAGTAGACGTCGCAATGGTGGTCCTATCCCGAAGGTGACGTAACCGGATGTAACGATCTTGTGCGGGCGTGGTCACACGAGGTCTGCCGGATCTGGGACGGTCACGAGTTGATCCATGTTGTTGGTGACGATTCCATAGCCTTGCGATGGTGCTTGTGTGGACATTCACAGCTCTGGCAACATCTGATCGAGCTTCACCTGCTTCCAAGCGACCAATGGCGTTGTTGCGTTGTGTTTCATTCAGTCTGGGCATGACTGTATTGCGTGTCGGTGGTTTAACACTAAGCTATGGAAACCGAAAACCGGTCACCTTTATAGGGATTTTGCTTATGTTGCACGTGCAGAACATGAAGATCTCTCAAACAAATTTATTGGACACGAATGCGTTTTGGCGAAAAAGTTAATGTTTTCGGTGGGCAACTTTTATTGTCGTTTTTTTCTAACAATCAGTGCCTCAACACGTGTAACATCATATACTGTGAGCTTGTAACGTTATTACATATATTTCTCTTTAAAATTTAAAAAAAAATACCCCTTTTGCGTTTCTTTTTTTAAAGAGTATATTATGAACCTATGACTTGTTTTAGTCACAATGTTGCTGAACTATAACCGATGAGACTAAATATTAATTAACTCGGGGGATATTGCGCGATATTACAACTTGATTGAAAATAGAAATATTACACATATTATTACTCCAAGTTATACCTTTATCTGCATTGCTACTACTGCCTTGTCGCCGCGCATGACTTGCCTCAAAATCAGATAAATTTGCTTCATTTCTGGATGTACGAAATGTGAAAAATAATGAAAAAAACCAATGATCATTTTTTAGCATACATCCAAGGACACTATCATTTTATAAACAACCTAAAGATGAAAATAATATACTTATTTTCTGACAAATTATAGCTTTTTAAGTGATACTGCTATTGCCTTGGCGCTTGACAGACTGTGTTTACAGCCCGGCTGACCTCGAAATAGTGAATGTCTGACTCATTTGATGAGTTAATGAGTGCAAAACCGCAAAACCTGGACGTAAAACCATCCTTGGCAACTTTGGAGTGCTTAGACGGGCGGTCTACAAACTTTATGAGAAGAAAAACATACATATTCTAAAGAAGCTACACCAGTGACTTCGTTAAATCTTTGGCCAATGTTCACAACTAGATTAAACTGACCGAATCACATCCATATGTTTTCAATGAAATATACTGTTGACATGCAAAACATTTATTAAAACGTTGCACATTTCTACAATCAATCGATAAAATAACACAAGTGATTGGACTCTTTCCAATGTACAGTAATTCGTATGTTCATTTCAAAACAAACACATACACAAATGATCCCTTACATAACCGATACGTATATGTACACAAGTTCAACATTTTGCAGAAAACATCTATTGAGATGACACCTCGCCCGAGCGTGTGCTCAGGTGTCAATTTCACCTGTCGATACCGTGGATGCTGATGACGTAACACAGGCAATTAATGTTTGTATCAAATAACGTCCCACTACCCCTTATTTTTCTAAGTTTTTGGTATTTTCATCACTAAAAACACATTTTAGGGCATGTCTCAAAATTTATTCTCTCGGTCTGCATTAGGTAGGTAGATGTTTCTTGAAGTGATATTTGTTATTTAAGTAACTGTAATACCTCTGAATTTTAAATATCAGTCAAAAAGCATTTTTCTAGCATTTCCGACAGTACTTTAGTTGGATCGGGTTGTCAGGCTAGCTGACTTAGTTGGCATCGTTACTTATAGCATAGATCGATGCGCCTTATTTATATCACTGGATTGTCTGGTCCAGAGTCGATTAATTACAGATTGCAGCTATTTAGCTTCAATACTGCCGAGTGCACCGTTCAACAAAACAAAACAAAACACGGTTGTTGTTTAACGGCACACTCCATTCATATGAGAGTGGTTTCTAAATAACCGAGAATGGACCAAACAATCCATTGATTTAAAATTAAAAAATACAACAACTCATTTTGCCGCCTCTTTGGACAAGCATAATGCCTCTGATGCTTGGTTGCTGAGGGCCAATTCTAGGACGGATCTCCAGGGGTTCTCAAACATTGTATACGGACTAACAATATTTATGTTTAAGCTAATGAATAACACTGCAGTATGTTACTAAACTCCATTTTAATCCATCCAATCCTGCTTTTAACACCGTTTTTTAACTCCACTTGATCAGACTTTGCTGTGATAAGAAGTTCAACTGCACCACTTGGGATCCTAATCTAACATCATATAACAGATACAAATATGAATTTGTCTGCAATTGCTGAATTCAATTTGCCGGAAGTGCGACCGTGATGTCCAGTGAATACATTTAGTTAAGAATTGAAGTCACATCAGCAAGTATTTCAACCATAACGCGAATAAAACCAGTTGTTCGCTCATAATACACAAAGTTAACTTATAAAAACCTGTCAGTGAAGACAGTGAGAAAAAAAACATCACTCATGTAGAAATAAATCTAGTATGTAAATCCAAAACCTTTAGTCTGATGTCAATTTGGAATTAACCAGACTGAAAAAGGTTGCCAACAAGACCTTGTTCTATCTACAATTTTTGCTGGAACTATAGCGATGGATCAAAGATTGGAGACAGAATGTCAAGAGCATATTTTCAGATAGCTTATCGTGTGCCTGCCGACACTCAGTAAGCGTGAAATTGGCTATCCGTTTATTGCAGAAATTATGAAATGACTTTTGAATCGGTGGCTTTCACTGACATCCTGTTTTGTTGGCTACCCAGTGACTTTGGAACTACGGGAAAGTTTCTGCAGCTAAATCAGCTCTTGCGTGAGTGAGGTATCAATAGGAATTAATTTTAATAATTTCGTCCAAACTTCTGTGAAAGGGATGATGTAAAATACAGCTAATCATACAAACATGTCAACGAAGGACAATGAAATAGCTAGACTATCACAGATAGAGAATTGAAATCTCGCAACTTCAAAAATAAACAAATGATACGGACAATACAATAGAAAAACGGACTGGAGATGGCCAGCAACTGAAGGTAGATGACCCAGCCTGGGACCACGGGGACTTTCTGTATTGACGGTAACTGGATTTAATATGAATGTTTTAACTTGTTTAGTCACGATATCGCCGACGTGACTGTAAATCATAACTCACTCACTCACTGTGGAAATTTGTAGCCTGTCGTGTATCGCCTGTCTGACTTCAGAAATCCACATGGGTGTCACAGGCCACCACACATGTGTACAGTCTGTCCAAGTTTTATAACCTGGTTAGTGCCGCTTCAACCTCGGCTTGTTTTCCACCGTAAGTCGGAGCGACGATAGTGCACGGGCTGCAGGAAATTCACGTAGTTGAAACTGACACGGCACACTGTGGGACAAAGCTGGAGGGCAGAAGGTTTGCTCTGTTCAACACGTTCTCTATGGATAACACAACCAGTCGGAGAAATGAAAAAAGTACACGCGCATGTTCCCCTTACTCTACCAGTAATAGGGAAGGTGGGTAGCCTAGTGGTTAACGCGTTCGCTCGTCACGCTGCCGACACGGGTTCGATTCCCTACTTGGAACCCCATTTCTGCACCTGTTCTTTCCCAGTTTGTTGATAAAGAACATAATCACATAGCTGTAACTTTTATACATTTATCAGATTGTAGGGGCAGGTTGTGCAGGCGTGGTAGGGGACAGGCGTTGTAGGGGGGACAGGCGTGGTAGGGGCAGGTTGTGCAGGCGTGGTAGGGGGACAGGCGTGGTAGGGGTAGGTTGTGCAGGCGTGGTAGGGGCAGGTTGTGTAGGCGTAGTAAGGGGACAGGCGTGGTAGGGGCAGGTTGTGTAGGCGTGGTAGGGGGGACAGGCGTGGTAGGGGCAGGTTGTGCAGGCGTGGTAGGGGACAGGCATGGTAGGGGGTACAGACGTGGGAGGGGACAGACGTGGTAGGGGGGACAGACGTGGGAGGGGACAGGCGTGGGAGGGAGGACAGGCGTGGTAGGGGGACAGGCGTTGGAAGGGGGACATGCGTGGTAGGAAAAAGGTTGTGCAGGCGTGGTAGGGCAGGTTGTGCAGGCGTGTTAGGGGTAGGTAGTGCAGGCGTGTAAGGGGGACAGGCGTTGGAGGGAGGAGAGGCGTTGTAGGGGACAGGCGTGTTAGTGGGGGGGGCAGGCGTGGTAGGGGCAGGTTGTGCAGGCCTGGTAGGAGGGACAGGCGTGGTAGGGGTAGGGTTGTGCAGGCGTGGTAGTGGGGACAGGCGTGGGAGGGAGGAGAGGCGTGGTAGGGGACAGGCGTGTTAGTGGGGGGACAAGCGTGGTAGGGGCAGGTTGTACAGGCCTGGTAGGAGGGACAGGCGTGGTAGGGGTAGGTTGTGCAGGCGTGGTAGTGGGGACAGGCGTGGGAGGGAGGAGAGGCGTGGTAGGGGGACAGGCGTGTTAGTGGTAGGGAGGACAGGCGTGGTAGGGGCAGGTTGTACAGTGACAGTGGCGGATCACATTCAGCCGGCCATACACTGCACTCGTCAAGGGCAACCTTGTGCACAGTGAAAGATATATTTACAAATTTACACACATGTTTTACAGTCACTAAACCAAATATGCAGGACAGCCAACACAAGTCTATGGTATAAAGTAGGTCTGAATTACTACAGTTCTGAATAGAAAATGTCTTGGCTCAAGATAATTAAACAACTGTTGGTTTTCAGTAAGATATATTTCATTCTGAGACTGCCTTCTCTTGTTGCCTCAAATAAATTTGGTAAAACATTAATTAAGTTAAATGCAAAGCCTAGAGTTTGTGATTTTGTAAACTGCCACATCTCATGACATCTTGTAATAGAGCTTCACAACACCCGAGGCTATGGGTTTATATAATAACTAAAAACAAAACCATATCTGACCAACAAATGGCTCGGGACAACTTAGATATTGTTTCCGTAAATGCTCGAAATATAAGAATAGATATTGTCTGAGAAATTCATGTGCGTATGTTCTTCCCGCTATATTCATACGTTCTTTAAATATGAAAAAGTTAAAGTGAGTGAGTTAGTTAAAGTTGAAAGTCACATCGGCATATTTCAGCAATATCACGACTAAAACTAGTTCCAAATTGACAATACATACACATGATATATACAACCCCGTCAACGAAGGGCAGTAAATTTTCCAGGTTATCACAAAATGAGTTAAAACTAGCTAGCGCATATCTTTTAAGGCAGAAAACTATTTCTGGACAATACAATGTACAAATGAGCTATAGATCGCCAACAACTGAAGGTAGATCACCATACCAGGGACCATGGGGACTTACAGTGCCTTTGCTATCTACATGGACCTTAGCTGGAGTTACACCATCCCTTCAGCGACTAGCGATTGTAGTCAAATCTAGCCATAATGTAAAATTACAAAAATACTACGTTGCAAAAATATGGTACCCCCACAGGACAATTATTTTACAATGCGTCAACCCCCTGTGAGGATACAGCCACCTACAATCTAAGTTGTTAATTTAAACTACACATAAGAAAATACTATACAAAACATATCAATCATAATTTATCAAGTAATTCTATTTCTTTTAAAATTCAATAATTACATGATAATTAACATTATAAAAATAGATCATTCAATGTTTTGACATTGAAATATATGTTTTGTCTTGTTTAGCGACAATATGGCTGGACTACTGCTGAGTCACACTACAGGTAATATACAAAGAAGGATTAGTTGATAATATTCTATGCAGGATCCTAGTATTTTATGCATGAATGCAAGGTTTTTGACTTTTAGTTAGGTTTTATATTATCGAGAAGACTAGTCACTATAGTTACAAGCCCATCAACAAATTGTATACCCAGTGATTGATGCATCACACAATGTTTGATGATAATTTAAGTATTTATGTTAGTTTGAAATATATGGATCATTAACAGTTTATCTGTTCAGTGCTTGAAATATCTTGTAAATGTGTAAATGTTTTCTGGCATAGAAATCTGTCTTTCCTGCAACTAAATGTAGAAGTAATTCTCTGCAGCTTGTTCATGTTGTTTTTTTCTTTTGTTTCATTGTCTCTGTAACCAAAGGTATTCAAATCAAATGCTCAGTTCCTGACTTTGTGATACCCTAGTTCCAGAGACTTTTTCTCCTCCAGGGTCGAAGGCAGATATATAATTGTAAATTGAAACCCATAATTTCAAAGCCACAGACGTCTTCGCACAGAGTCCAACATTTAAAATCTTACAGAGGCCGTCAACTGTTTGTCAGGGAAACTGAAGTGCACGTGCTGCACAAAATCCACCTGGTTTTTAAATTGACAAGACACAAAAGAGGACGGCAGAAGCATTGGTCCAAGTCTGTTCACTCAAGTAGTTTTACTAGATGGCAGCATGCTAGGGGAAAGAGAAAAACATTTGCCTGACCCCTACACTCTCCCAGTAATAGGAACTTTAGAAAGCACGTCTTCCACCTTACCCCAGCAACGCGCCTGTATACTCAGTTGTCTGTCCATGCTTTTAAATGACCAAATCTTATTTATAAGGATTTGCTCAATTCTTTTGAACTACTGAGATGAGGCGATACCAAACATTAAAAGTAGGGTCAAATATGTGTCAAACGTGTAATTTGTAAAAAATCCGAAATTCTTAAGTCTGCCCCCAAACCCAAACTTACGGCCGCAAATTAAAACACCAGCTGAAACCACAAACCATACAGAAGCCGGTGACATAAAAAAGATTGTAAGTATGGATGGACCAGACAATCCAATGATTGACATTACCATTGACGACCCAGTCCATATAGCGGGTTATCAAACTTGAAACTCCCACAATCTCAAAACTCATACACGCCTTAATTTGGTCATATCATATACAAGATACAGAATAAGAAAGAAGAAAATTATTCTCTTATTGTGTCACACATTGTAACAATGTACAAGTGAACAGTTAAAAGCGTGGTGAATAGAGGCATATTACAATGTCCGGCCACTTGGCCTATGAGACACACTGGTCGATAAAATAAGTATACATATAAACTATAAAGCAGCCCATTAACGGATTATTACCACTGCATAGTGCATGTAGAGTATTGACATTATCACTGTCAGGCGTGGCAAAGTACAGACTGTTAAACTGCGAGTGACAATGTCACGCCTATGTCATGCACCAGACAGGCTTCTCTTGTAGTGACAATGTCACGCCTATGTCATCCACCAGACAGGCTTCTCTTTTAGTGACAGGTCTAGAAAGTGTAGACAACTATATATGTTTATATATCATGATATATACTGCTTGTTATTGTTGTTTTTATTTGGGAGGTGGGGTAACCTAGTTTATTAAGCGTTCTCTCGCCAAAGACCCGTGTTGGATTTCCGACATGGGTACTATGTGGGAAGCGCATTTCTGGTGTCCCCGCCGTGATATTGCTGAAATATTGCTGAAACTAAACTTACTTGCTGTTCTTGATGTAAACATATATCCCACACACTTTAGTCAGCTCATGATGTACACTTGAAGTCACCTAATAACATCATAGGCGAAGTTGTTTTATGGGTCAGCTCATTGGCGTACTAACACCCAAATGACCACACACCAAAGTGTGTCACAATGACGCCAAAACATATATATCAACTACAACTCAAGCAAGTATATAACATTTGTCAAGTCTAGATTTTATTGCACTGAATCGACATATCTCGGCTCATTTTAATTATATATAATTGTGAGAATTTAACAACTGTTGTTTTCTGTAAGATACTTACATTACAGAGATGTTAGTGTCTAGACCAAATAGAGCGATAGGATATCGAATACCCAAGGAAAAGTATCAATACGTGATAGGTAAGACGCCTTATGAATAACAACTACTTTATATTTCGATAGAGATGCTAATACTGTTGTCAAGGAAAATAGCATGTCAAGCAAGACGGCACTGCTAATGTAATACACACTCCACGTGGTTTTGAAATCGACACGACACACAACAGGACCGCAGAAGCCATGGTCTAGATCTGTTCACCCAAGTATTATTACTATATGACAGCATGTCTGGAGCACATGTTGTACATATGTGATAGGGGACTGTAAATACATCATATAACATTAAGATAAAATAAACTTGTAAAGTTGGTTCATATATCAAACTCAGTTATTTGGATGAATGGTACATATTTCATCTTGCATATCCTTTCTGCAATATATCCGAGACGACAGCACAATTTATTAACTACTAAAGAGAAACATACTAACAATTACTTCATCTTTTGGGGCATTCAGAGCAAAATGTTGACACGGCAAAACCCTCGCGAGACACTTAAAATGTATGTCTATTTCCCATGTGCTCTGATCTGTCAATCATATGGCTAATTTACGGTATAGATACTTACAGAACTGCTTCCAAACATTTTCTGCATTATTTACGGTAATGATTAAGCCGGTTTTCCGTAGACTTTACGGTATAGATACTGGCAGCATGTTAAGGTCTCACAGTGTACGTACCACCTCGTTTGCCGGCAACACCACTTTTCCCTCACTCACTCACTCTTTTCCCCACAACGTGGTTGAAGGTTATTCCTGCCATAATTATCTCTGTATTTGTGGTGACATTGAACATGTTTTAGCATAGTCAGTGAAACATGATTTTGTTTGTTTTATTGTGTAAAACCGCACTTGGCAAGAAGCCAGTTCTATGGAGGGCTACACACGTTTTCGTACTGTGGCACTGAACTGTTTCGATATTTGAATCTCTGTGTCTTTCTGTCTTTGCCGGTCATCTATAGGCCGTTTCTTTATTGCATTGTCCTGCATTATGGTAAAATTTTAAAGTTACATGCTAGTTTTCAATATCTATATGTGATAATCTAGTCGTTTTACTGCCCTCTGTCGATTGTATCACGTAACTATATGTACGATCAATGTATGACTTGTGTTATTGACAATGTGGCTGAATTATCGCTGATGTGACTTACACTCGTACCTCACTAGGTCGTAAATATTGCCTGTAAGGAAATAAATCTTAACTAACTCACTCGGGGCATATTATAACTATCCAGAAGTCAAAAATAACACTCTTATCACTGGATAACTTGTAGTTTTTTTCAGCGATGCTACTGTGCGCAACTTGCCTCTGCAAATGAGGTAAAATTGTCTCATTTCAGGAGAGATGAAATATTCAAAATATTAGGCACACGATAATCACTTTTGGCATACATCTGAAGGAATCATCATTTTATACCTTGCCTAAACTTGAAAATAATACACTTACTACTTCATGCAGCGTCACTACTATTGCCAAGACTCTGTGCATGACTTGCCTCAAAATCATTTGAGTGTAGAAATTGTTTGGTTTCACGCTTGATGAAATGTGCAAAAAAATGAGAAAAGACAATTATCAGCTATGGCACACATCGGTAGAAACCATCATATTATAACGAGCCTGAAAATGAAAATAATACACTTATTACCTAACCTATTACACCTTTTTAAGCGATACTACTGCGTGACTTCCGTCGAAATCAGCTGAAATTGTCTCTTTTCATGCTTCATGAAATGTGCGAAATAATAAAAACACAGTTATCAATTTTGGTATACATTTCAAGAAAATATAATGTTATAACTAGCAGGAAGATGGAAATAATACACTTATTACCTAATAAATTATAGATTTTTAAGCGATACTACTATTGTCTAGGCGCTGTGTGCGACGTGCCTCAAAATCAGTTGAAATTGTTTCTATTCATGCTTCATGAAATATGCGAAATAATAAAGATACCGTAATCACTTTTGACATAGATCTCAAGAAACTAGCCTAAAGATGAAAATAATACACTTAATACTTCATAAGTTACATTTTCAGAAGAAAAGATTATGTTGGATACACAAAACCAATTCTTGGTAATTCTATTAACAAGCCATGTTACCAAAATTATATATTACATTGTCTAATGCAAAGCATGAGGCCACAGCACCATTTTCACTGATCAATGAATATATGGAGAGTTATAAGCTGAAACAGGAATGTTGTCACTCACTCACTCACTCCCCAACACCGGCAACCGCACCTGGGTACAGTCTGTCCAAGTTTTATAACCCGGCTGAGGCCGCTACACCATCAGCTTGTCATCCGCCCGAAGTCGGAGCGACGGCAGTGCACGTGCTGCACGTGGTTGAAAGTGACACCGCTCAACAGGACGGCAGAAATTGAGCCGTTGACACCCACGAAGTTTGTACATCATACAATCTGCCACTGAAACAAATAATATACTCATCATGCATATCCCCGTTTACTCTGCCAGGTATCCTGTTGATCATGTTTTAGTAAGGTGAAAAAGTAAATTCAAGCCTGTAAAACCACCAGTTTACAGAATTTGACATCTTACATACAAATTTCAGAGCTATGACAACTGCCCAAAATAGGAGAAGAATAACAAATTACTGATGGGCAAGACAATCCAGTGATTGATACTACGAGTAAGGAACCACGGTAAAAGCAGGCTATCAACTTTGTTATTGTACCTGACCACCCACCCATTAAGCTGCCTCTGATCATTTCTTGACCAGTTTTGTTGATGTAGAACATAATCCTATAGTTATGTTAAGTTGGTTCCTTTTGGGGGGTTTTATCTGTAGTTACCAACATCCCATCTGTGCAAAGGCCGTCTGTAAATATCTTAATTAATCTGGATCACACATTCCAGTGCATCCTCGATAACTCCAGGGTATATGTTCCGATAACCCTCCACTATATATCGGAACGTATACCCTGGAGTTATCGAGGATGATTCCAGTGATTCACCACATGATACCAAGTCATTCACACGCGTCACATGACCACCAGGTCGATTACGTTGCCTCTCAGACAAGCCCATGTTCTTACCCGGAACCCAGCCGGTCACAGACGTGTCAACAGTAACCGACAGCGGCTAGTAACTATTATATGGCTGGAATAATGCCGATATGACGTAAAGCCCAACTCAACTAATAGCTATTCATGTAGTTCACACACATCAGTAATATGACAGTTTCTAGATACTTTTGGTAAACAAAGATTGTTGCACGGGTTTTCCATGCTCGATGAAGGGTTGGTATGACAATGACACTTTCGACCACATTGAGCTTTGCCTGACTGCTTTTACATGCCGCGTGCAGGTGTGGCAAAGAACAGGTTGTAAGTGACAGAACCATTGTAGATCTAAATAATGCTTGTACCGAGTGAGTGAACTTAAATATGACGTCACGCTGGCATTATTTCACCTAATCGTGATTGTGAAAGTTGTAAATAAATAAAACAAACTTAGACAACAAAGATGTATCCAGACATGACATGTCCACTACAATAAATGTACAATGTAGTTCTATCCTTGGAAAGTAATTCAAGAAGTGAAAACTGTAGACAGCATGAATACACATGTCTGCCACCCATGAAGATCGGGGTTACATGGTGTTTTTCAGCAATCCCGACTAACGGGATCGGGTGGTCTGGCTCGCTGACTTAATGCATAAGGCTCATGCTTATGATAACGGGCCTGTATGGTCTAGATTCCACTATTTATCGCTGGTATATTGCCGAGTGCTGCTTTAAACAACAAACAAACACTTTATGATCTTTGTATTTTATACAATTTCACGTTGGAGGACAACATAAATTCAGCGGATTAATGTTTTGCAGTTTTTTTATGGGCCTGCTTTTTGGGTAACAAATAGACAATACACTAATAATTTGTCATACATACCCTGAAACGGATATATAATGGACAGCCATTGGAAGTCTAGATTACTTAAGAAAAGGAAGCACTCTGGGCTCCCTGTCTATATAACCCTAATACAATTTAACAGCTGCTGGTTTTCAGTGAGATAAAGTCAACTCTGAGACATGTTTGTCTTTAGCAAGGGGTAACATGAACACATACATATATTACTGAGTTATATACTCCTGCCATGTTAATGTAACTCAACGGGGTTTGATAATCTGTTTTCTCGCCTCCTTCACCATGTAGGTTATGAATAGGTATAATGCCACTAAACCTGAACCAGTTATTAATGTCAAAGGTATTAGAGACCCTTCTATAAACTGGAACGAGACAGACAGATAAAGAGCACTTTAGCTTCACTGAAAAGAACAGATTGTGTAGCAATAGAGTGAGTGAGTATGCTTTTACGCCGCATTTTTAGCAATATTCCAACAATATCACGGCGGGGGACGCCAGAAATGGGCTTCACACATTCTATCCATGTTAGGAATCTAACCCGGGTTTTCAGCGTGACGAGCGAACACTTTAACCACCAGACTACCCCCACCACCCCGTGTAGCAGTAGAGGATACTTTAACCATTCTTAAAGAATCGTTTCCAATTTAGAGATTATTAACAAATCAACACTAAAATAACATTCTGATGAAGGTAGAGGTGAATATTTCAGTCAAACACTGTCTCAAGTCAATGAGTCCCTAGTATGGTGATCTACTTTCAGTTGTTGGCGATCTATAGCCTGTTTTTAGCTTGAATTGTCCTAATAGTGCTAGTAGTTTTAACTTTCCACACTAGCTTTAATTCTTGTGATATTCTAGCTGTTTAACTGTCCTTTGATGACAGCTGTTAATAATATACACATATTCCATTTCAATGTCAAATATGTTCTCGTGATGATATGGCTGAAATATTGCCGATGTGACGTTAAATATTAACTCACTCACTTACTCATGTCAATGATCATGATAAAATGTATTAAGTGAGGATATAACTGAGATCTAGTTGACGTTAACTTGGGTAACATGGAGAGTGATAGATTATCAGGGAGTGGTGGTTTGCCATGTGAATTCTATACACTGTTCTGGGAACGAACTAAATAACATTATATATCAGCACTAACCTACCTTGAGGAGAATGATTTGTTTACAGCTCCCAGAGGGGAAGTACTGTAGCTGTACTGCCACCAAGGGTACGGACCATAGTGTGTAAATAATTACACACTTATCACTTGATTCAATTTTGATTACACATGTTTCAATTTTGATTACACATGTTTGGTTACAAATCACCTTAGGCTTGTAATTTATTGTCTGACGGATCAGACACGGACGTGTTTTCTTTAAAACATAGTCATTCATGAAGATATAAGATTTAGTGGTTATAATTGAAATTTGTGACGGAAAAAACATGTCTTGTTCGACTCGGCGGTTTATCTATGTTGCTTTCAGTCAGTTTGGATTTCCATTTAACTTATACGTGTTCATGTATAAACGACAAGCAAAGGAACAGATCATTATCATATCTGCAAAGAAGTTAAGTCCAGAAAGATCTTTATTACATGCTGCAATAATACAAATTACGTTTCGTAGCTTAGGCAAAATGGAAAGTGTAATTATAAATTATAATAATAAAGGAATCAAAGGTATATATTTTTCTCTTGATTCTGCACCAGTTCCCAAAACAGAAAATCAGCTTTTAACACAACTACATACTACAAAAATCAACCCAAATACACAGGCCTGAAAGTATTCATGTTACTAAATCTGTTATCTTGAGTTTAATGTAACAAGGGAACGATACAGATGTTTAGGGTGTTAAACAAACATGACATGGTAACTTTCAGAACTACAAATATTTCGATACAGTGTAGAACAAACGTGATATTGCTGTGTGGAACTGAAACATTAACCCAGAAGGGAACATTTTATAGGAAAGGTTAGATAACTAAAAAATCAGAAATTAAACTATTGACGGTTATACCTATCATGTTGTAACTGAGTGAGTTTAGTTTTACGCCGCATTTATCAACATTCCAGCAATATCACAGCAAGGAACACCAGCAATGGGCTTCACACATTGTAGCCATGTGGGGAATCGAACCCGGGTTTTCAGTGTGATGGGCGAACTGACCCACCACCCCTTCTTTGAATATAAATGTTTTGAGGAAAAATAATTCCTTTAACATCTTCAGATCAGTTTCAACAATAGATACAGTCCTTTACATTTTACCATTACCTCATAGTGATTCTCAACCTGCCCTTAAAACTTTGTCGTCATGAGAATGAAAAATAACGCCCGCTTGACACTGACTCACCTTTCAATGTAACTCTCGCATTTGTGTTATTTCGGCAAGCATCAACATGTACAATCCGACAGCCACTAAGATTTTGCTGGATAATAAAACATTACTTGAATTAAAAATATTCAAACAATATTCACAAGTTTTATAATATTAAGCAATATTAACAAATGCGATGTCGGTCATCAAATTCCCAAGCCACATCTCTATCACAGCCACAGGTGTACTACAGTCTGTCCAAGTTATATAACCTGGCTAAGGCCGCTTCACCATAGGCTGCTCGTCCTCTGTGTGTAGGGGGAACTGTAGTGCACGTGCTGCACGAAATCCACATGGTTGAAACTGACAAGACACATAACAGCAACAATGCTCCATTCACTAAAGTGGTCTATGGAAGGCGGCAAGATGGAGGAAATAAAACTAATAATCTACTTTTGGTTGGTTACTCTCCCATTTAATTTGTGATGGAGTTTTCCTACCTTAGAATATAACTCTACCGCAGCAACGCGCCTTTGCACGCAGTTTGACCTTACTTTTAAATGACAAAATCTTATAAAGATTTAGTAAATGCTTTTGAAATTAAAATTTACATAAGGTGATATTTAATATTTCAAGTAGGAGCAAACCTGTAATTCGGTCAATCTTTTGTAGATTAATGTATTAGGCCCAGCACTTTTTTTTACAAAATCTTCAAGCATACGTACCAAACTGAAAGCATTTGGAACGAATACAAAGCATGTAGCCCGCCCTCAGCAGTAATTGGAAAGTCTAAATAATCACAACTGAACCAGACAATCCAGTGATTAATATCACGAATACAAAACATGAGGACCGCCCTCAGCTGTATTTGGAAAGTCTAAATAATCACATCTGAACCAGACAATCCAGTGATTAGTTTTACCAGTGACGTTCAATGCTGTGGGACATATGGCATGAATACAAAACATGTAGGCCGCCCACAGCTGTATTTGGAAAGTCTAAATAATCACATCTGAACCAGACAATCCAGTGATTAGTTTTACCAGTGACGTTCAATGCTGTGGGACATATGGCATGAATACAAAACATGTAGGCCGCCCACAGCTGTATTTGGAAAGTCTAAATAATCACATCTGAACCAGACAATCAAGTGATTAGTTTTACCAGTGACGTTCAATGCTGTGGGACATATGGCATGAATACAAAACATGTAGGCCGCCCACAGCTGTATTTGGAAAGTCTAAATAAATCACATCTGAACCAGACAATCCAGTGATTAGTTTTACAAGTGACGTTCAATGCTATGGGTTAAAGCGACGAACGTGTGACTGGACCTCTATCGATTGGGATGAATGCTACGGACCTTTGGACCTCATATAAAACATCTAAGGAACAAATGGCTGAAGGCACTGGATATATTACAGGTTGTTTTAAACTCAAGTCATGAGGGGATCAGAAAATCTTCCCCCAGATATACAACAGTGCCCAGATCGTATTAGGAGATTATCACATCAGTGTTAATATCATACAAAAGAAGTGGGATAACTTTTTCAAAAAGAAAAGAGTTTTACACAAAAAGTTTATCCATATGTTTGTACGTAATAAAATATTTCATGTATTAGACAGTTTGACACCTTTGTTTGTAGTTGTATCCTCGAAGGGGCTTGAAGTACTGTAAATTTATTGTCCCTCTGATGGTGTATTGTAAGTCCATATCATTGATTGAAATTTGATTGAAACATATTGTATTCAATTAAGAAACGGATTGGGCACAAGTTGTCCAACTTAAATAAGCCCTCTCCACATAGTTACAAGTGTATATTACAACAAGAGGCAGACAAAGGGTATAGATATGTACAGACAGAGTTATTTAAATCGTTTAGTGTTATGGATGTAGATATGTACACTTTTAAAAACATTTTGATTTTCGCTAAGCGAATGACCTGCATTGCCATTTAAGATGAGATTAATATCAATACATGCTCTATTATTCACTATATTTTCTAAAGAGGTTAACATTTGTTCTCTTTGAATTATATATAATGGACATTCAAGAAAATAATGAAAAGCATTTTCACAATTATGGCCACACTGACAAAGTGCATCATTTCTAACATTAATTATGAATAAATCATAATTAAGTGTACTTGTCATATATCTTAATCTTGTATGCAAAACATTTAGTTTCCTTTTCCCATATGAGAAATATACGGGTGCACATTTTTGTTTCACTTGAACTGCAGTTTTAAAAGACACAACAGATTTACAGTTTCTGATAGCTAAGGTGATGTTATTCCACAGTTTAATTGTTGATGGAAAAAAGGATAGAGTCGAATATCGTAGTCTTGTACAGGGTTGAGTGTAATTACTGGAGTTTCTTAATTCATAATTTGTTCGACTACCTACTACAGGAGGGAGTAAATCATAAAGAAAACTTGGAGCAAGGCCTGTATGTATCTTATAAAATAACGATAATTTTTTCACCCTTCTTCTCTCAGATAGTAAATCTCATCCCATTTCAAAGTATAATGCATAATGCATTTTTGCAATTCTATATTTACATGAAATCAGGGTTGTTGATTTTTTATTTAGTTGGTTTGTATTTTATTTTATTATTTATTTATTTGTTTTTTGTTGTTGTTTTTTTTGTTTTGTTTTTTGGGGGTTGTTGTTGTTGAAGTTGTTCTTTTGTTGTTTTTTCTTTATTTCGGAGTGGGTGGGGGCTCTTTGGTCGCAAAAGGGACAAGGTGAAATTTTGTTTTCGTTTCCGTAGCACCGCTCAAAAAATTTCAAAGACTTTCCATTCCCGCCTAATACATCTAGTATCCAAGGGCTGAAGTGGTGTCATTTGCTATATAGGAATTTTAGTCAGTTGCATTTAGTTCCTGTTTCCATGGCAACAAGTTTTACTATTCATGCTGGTGCGATTGTCAGGACCATCAGGAAAGAGGATTCTTTCACGAAACTATGCACAAACAAAAAACAGGTTTTAAACTGCTGCCTTTTATTATTGGGCATGTATAGACATGACTATTTGGTAAAACCCGAGGATCCTCATCAAAGAATCACGGTCAAGCATGATCACCTTGATTCTGTGGATTTGTTTGGATCACGAGGGACAAATATTTCAAATGATCTTAAATGGAGGATCGTTTTAAGAAAATTTGTTGTCATTTAATTAGTACGAAGAAATCGAATTGATTTAAACATTTTATATATAGGTAGCATATGATTATGACTTTCAATTGGTTGTGGCTAAACCCTTTATGGGGGTTGAAGTACTCGAAACTATTGTAACCCTGAGAATTACATGTAGCCTATCTATCACCGTTTTATAGTAGTATATAGAGAATTGTAGATAATGGCAATCTGCATACAATCGCTATAGCAGCTGAAGGGATGATATAAATCCTACTGGGAGCCCTGCAGGAAGGAGACGTATTGTACGTCCCCACAGGTCCTAGTGTGGTGACCTTACTGTCGTTGCTAGCGATCCTCCCTCAAGCCCCCATTTTTATTGTGTTTGTCAACTGGTCATTTTATATCATAAACCAAACACTTTGTGATAATGTAGTTAGTATACTGTGTCCGACGACAGAATTCTATACTATATGTATATATTTCTCATTGATGTTTGACTTTCTCTGTCACGATATGGCAGAAATACCGCCGATGTGAAAATAAATCTACACTCACTCACTATTAGGCATTTTTTAAAAGTTTATTTTTTCCTTTGCCTTTGATATTGGTGTGTACCTGACAAAGAGGTTACGAATCCCAATTCCATATTATTGTTTTGACAGAACTACTCTCGTTTACGGAAGTACAGACTAGACAGAAATTTCCTCATCAACTTAAGTAACTTTTAGTTAGAAGATTTCTTCTTTCAAATTTTGTGAGGGCCGAGGGGTGTTGCAAAAAGAAATGTATTTTATAAATTGGAGTGAGTGAGTGAGTTTTAACGTCACCTCGGCAATATTTCAGCCATATAGTGACAAGAAATGATGTAGATACACAAATAAAGAAAAGTACTAAAATAACCAGCCATCGACGGACTGCAAACTAACTAGAGTATCACAAAAAGAGTTAAAACTAGCTAGTATTATTTTTAAATGTAGAAAACTATTTTAGACAATACAATGTAAAAATGGGCTAGTGATCGCCAACAACTGAAGGTAGATCACCATACTAGAGACCATGGGGACTTACAGTGCCTTTGCTACCTGCATGGACCCTAGCTTAATTTACAACAAAAAACATCCCTTCAGCCGCTGGCGATTGTAGGCAAATTTAGCCCCAAATTAAAATGACAAGAATACTACGAGTATAAAAGTGGAAGATTAAAATTTTACTTCGAATGTCTAGGGAATTACGTATCTTCATAAATTGGAAGTATGTGATTATTCACAGTTTGTTTGTACCAATGCCCTTGATTGGGGTTGGAGTAGTGTTAAAGTGTTATCCCCCGAGAGGGCATGTAAGCCCATATGTTTCGAAGTGATGCTATGTCTCCTACTGTTATAATAACAGAAAACCTGTCATTTAATGTTCGGCTCAATTTCTCAATAATTGACACTCTAAAAGCAATAGAATCGTTTGAAGTATTTTGATAAATATGTTTTGTAAATATGAATAGCAGAAATCGGCAACGGCTGAAGGGATCGTGTAAATCCAGCTGGGGTCCATGCAGGTAGCAAAGTTACTTTTAGTCCCCATGGTCTTTCTATGGTGATGTATCTTTATTGAACTGTTAGCATTTGTATTTATATCGTATTGTCTGTAATCGTTGTACAGTTTTAATATCACATGACATTTTCTGTGATAATCTATTTATTTTACTGTCCTTCGTTCACAGGTTTAAATAATCAGCTGTATTTATCATGAATTCATAACTCACGATATGGCTGAAATATTGCCCATATGACCGTACATTTTAACTCACTAATAATTAATACAAACGTTATTTTGTGAACTTTCTCTCACCCGCTACCTCTCTTGATGGTCGAACAAACTACACAACGCAGTTCGCAAAGTCTGGGGAGGTGTTTCAGAAAATTGATAACGCCATCAGTTCTATGAAAATAATAATGCAGATTATCACTAAGCTTTCTTTATATATCCCCAGTGTTTGTTGAATCAGATGCATGACGCAAAACGAATATGAGGTTATATAAATTGTTCTCACATAACAGCCAATTTATTTTTTAACAGGAATTTAAAACTTCTGTTTAGTTTTGCCACAGGGATTAAAAGAGGTTTAATAACTTGTCCTACATTATTGCATTTGAAAGTACGTGCATGTTCAGACGTGTATACCAGCATCTGATGCAGGCCAGTGGATGTCGCAGTTTACCCTGGATAAATACACACACTCTGGTTGTTAAACTACAATATTCAAGCTCTCCTAAGTAATCTAGGCTGGACCCTACAATCCAGGGATTCACAACCTGCCACAACTGGTCATGGGATACAATGACATGAACTAAGTCAGCGAGCCTGAACACCGTCTTGCTAGCAACATATATGTTGCTGCCCAATTCTTACACAAAGCGTCAGTTATGTATCCCAGCGACTGATATGTTTGCTGCTTGTCATATTTTCCAAGCAACATCGGAATCACAGCCACCTGGGTACAGTCTGTCCAAGTTTTCAAGTACACCCAAGGTCTTTAGTTTAAATAGCATAGCAACTCGGCAAAAACATATCCGACCAACAACTGGTTTGGGGCGATTTGGATTCCGTTTCGTAAATGATCGAAATACAAAAATAACAATTGTCACATAAATGGTATCCGCTTTGAAACTTTTAAGATTCAATAGCTCATTTTACATTTCTAGATACACAAAGTCAGTTTAGACACTGAGGCAGCCGTATAATTTCATCATCATCGTAAGTGACATTAAATCTGTGCCACATCCTTACACGTTTATGGTTTATTAGCTGAAACAACCACGACACAACACTCGCTGCCTCACCTTTCATGGTGACTTCTATTAGGTGGTATTTCCCTCAACAAATTGCACCAGCATGAACATTAAAGTTTGTGCTTTATGAAAACACAATGCTCTAATAATCACCGGGTTTAATAGCAAATTATTCAGTTGTTATGTTCTGAAACTGCCAGTTCCTCCGATGTAGCCGGGATCGGGTGGTTAGGCTCGGTTGACACATGTCATCGGTTCCCAATTGCGCAGATAGATGCTCATGCTGTTGATCACTGGATTGTCTGGTCCAGACTCACACACTCACTCACTCCGATGTAGCAAAACAATAAGGGAAATTTCCGCGGACACCAAAGCTTTATTGTATACCCCCCTGCTGTCAAATTCTCGTATTTTTCATCAATGTTTCCAAGCCATGTCGGTACCAAAGCCACGCAGATACTGACACCTGTGTACAGTCTGTCCAAGTTTCATAACCTGGCTAAGCGAGCTTTACCTGTGGCTTCTCGTCCGTTGCTTGTCGGAGGAACTGTAGTGCATGTGCTGCACGAACTCCACGTGGTTGAAACTGACACGGCGCACAGGACACACACCATGAAGACAGACACCATGCTCTTTACACCCGTAATACATATTCACTGAAAGGACTTGTTGTTGACGTCATCAAATTGGAATTTGATCAGCTGCACGTTGCCTATCACACTGCACGTTGGTATCGTGATGTGTGTTGCTTGGTGGTGGACTGGTGCCGGATGAAGTTGTTACCCACATAATTATATGTTCAAATGTCGTGGACTCGAACCCAGTACCATTATCACTTAAGGATTCAATTAATTACCCAATTTAAAAACTTTAAACAAAGTATCAATCTGAATGACGTAACTATTAAAGTAAAGAGGTTACATAACATATATGATAATCTGGAATCACAAACGGCAGAGTTGAAATCCGAATTGACAAACATTCACCAGAGTATCGAAGTGGTGAACGCTGATACCGACTAGCTCACTGATAAGATTGATCTGGTGCAGAACCAGGTGACAAGGTTCGACGACGAGTTGGATAAACTAGAGGCTTTAAGTACGAGAGACAATGTTATACTCTATGGCGTAACCGAGGAACCTGGTGAAAGAAATATCCAGTGCCCGGATACATGTCAAGACATGGTCACCCAGTGATATTATTCGTGCTCATCGCCTTGGTACTGAAGGCTCGGGTGCAAGTAGACCGAGACCCCTTACTACCAAGTTCAGAGAATCAGATCCAAGCACTGAAAGCTTGCCCAGTGATGAAGGAAGGAGGGTATGGCATATCCAATGACCTCACTACAAGACAACGTCAGAACTCCGTGACAGTAAGGAACAAGGCTTGTTGGGTACTTCAAGAATGACAGTATGGCATATCGAATGACCTCACTACAAGACAACGTCAGAAACTCCGTGACAGTAAGGAGCAAGGCTTGTTGGGTACTTCAAGAATGACAGGCTTGTTACCGTGCTGCGTACAGATGGGAACAGATCCTCGTATATACCGGCACGATAAGAGCCCCGATCATCAAGAACCACTAGCAACAACAACACGAACTGGAGATTGGAGCTATGGCCGGCCGGACTATTTTGAACCGGGACAAGAAAGCCATATCGCCGGTGTCAATTTTGCCGTGGAAGGTGTGTGGTGTTGCTGGTATACTGGACGATTAATCTTTGATCGAATACTTGAAAACATTTGATATTGTCTGTTCAGTAGAAACATTTACTACTGATTGCCTTGGGTCAGGTTAGTAGTCTGGCTACGATATTTATAATGCAAATGCAGTAAAATTATCATTGTCTGGCAAGTTATCTGGCGGCCTATGTATATGTTTTAAAAGTGTCTTTGGTTTACATTCCATTTATTAAGTTCTCATGTTATTTTGTTGCAGTTTTAGTTCCGTCCGCCGTGATGCAGTCCTCCCAGTCCGGCCAAAATGTCGCCTTCATTCGCTCGCAATACTCCACCAGATTTGTGAACTTGTCTGAAAGAAAACCGAACGAGCATAGTAGTTTAGACCCTTGCCTTTTCTCAATATAAGAAACATAAAATACGTGTTTCTGTCGTAATGTTATACTTAACATTTGTCAAAGACAAACAAACCTTCTAAAGGATATGCCAGATCGATACTTCTCCCTAGAAATGAACTACTTAAATGCGTACATGCTTTGGTAATTCTGGAGAATACGGGGCACTATTAGTTATACTCGAAGGATGACAATGGTGTGCCAATATTACGCTTTGTTTGTTTATCAGTTAATGACGCACTCGGCGATATTCCAGTTATATGCCGGCGGTCTGTTAATTTTCGAGTCACAAGACAAGCCAGTGATTGAGATCATGAGCATCGATCTACGCAGTTGGGATACGATGACATGTTTCAACCAAGTCAGCGAGTCTGACCACACGATCCCGTTAATCACCTTTTACGATAAGCCTGTGTTGCTGAAGACCAATTCAAACCCAGATCCTCTCGGGCGCCGATGTCCTGTAAATATAAATCTTTGGTAGACCCGAAATGGAAACGCATTTAGTCAGTATCATTTACTTCTATTCTATTTATTTGATTGTGATCACTGGTTGAAGGCCCAGTTTGACAAAGTGATCATACTGGTAGGTATATACTTTAACATACCCTTTAATACCGTATGGCTGTGAGAAATGGCTCCCAGTCTTTTTTTGAAAGTTATAACCATGGCACAATGGGAACCACTCGTTTCGTTCTGGTCAACGTTTTATGATCATCTCTGAGCTGTTCAAATATATGAAACGACTAGACGCTCGTACTCGTTAGTTTATCTGTTCCGTGGTTTGACGGGAATGTACAAAGTCAGATTTGACCTGTCTTAGGATTGAAAGCAGAGATAGCCTGAGATTTATCCTGACACTGAAGTTATCAAAGCAATGAAGAATGGCTGCCTAATGATCGACAAATAATAATTCAATTGAATCAATTAAACTCTTCCAGCCTTTTTTGGGAATCACACCATTAAAATCGATGGTATTAAACATTTATTAGCATGTCAATATCGAACGTGGGTTAATGTAAGGGATTCCCCTTAAAATGTCCCATAATTCCCTGACGCAAACAGGTACGCTTTCATTCGTTACCAACTCGTGTTTTTTCCGGGACAAGCCGAATAGCGACTCGTGGCCCACTAGAAGGATTTCATATTGGCGTAGGAACATCAGATCTACTTCAAACAGGAACGATAACTCTATTCCTGTTTGATTCCAGTGGTATTTAATATCACCGAAGTACTCATACGTTGTATTGCCGTTTTCGTTCGTGCCTTTGAATCTCTCACTGTCAATCTCATGATTCATATAAAAACTTCACATTAGACAGCACAGTTCTGTTAGCTACGTTCTTAGTATTTTCAAAATGACGATGTATATTTTTCATGATTTTTTATACAATAATATAATGCCATAAACGATTTAAGTAGTCGGGATTATTTTCATCAAAGCACCGCAACCATTACGCGCGTTCTGATTGGTTGGTCGTATTTTCGCACATAACAAGCATCGAGACGGGGACGAGTCTTCTTGGAGGTTACAGAAAGGGACGAGTGGTGACGAATGGAGTCTTCTTGGAGGTTACGGAAAGGGGCGAGTGGTGACGAATGGAGTCTTCTTGGAGGTTACGGAAAGGGGCGAGTGGTGACGAATGGAGTCTTCTTGGAGGTGACGGAAAGGGGCGAGTGGTGACGAATGGAGTCGGAGGTTACAGAAAGGGGCGAGTGGTGACGAATGGAGTCTTCTTGGAGGTGACGGAAAGGGCGAGTGGTGACGAATGGAGTCTTCTTGGAGGTTACGGAAAGGGGTGAGTGGTGACGAATACGTAACAGGGGTGGTGAGGTAGCAAAGTGGTTAAAGCGCGTTGGTTCGTCAAGTCGAACACCCGGGTTCGATTCCCCACTTAGGTACAATGTTCCCTGTCGTTGTCGGAATTTTGCTAAAAGCAGCGTAAAGCCATACTCACTCATTCACATTATAACCCCCTAAACGTACCAAAGGATGCAAGAATTCAATTTTTAACCGACTACGCAGAAAATTATATGTACATAGGGAATATAACGAAACAAAAGGAAACGGAAAACAGAGAAATAACTTCTAATCCTAACGGTCAAGACACCTGTTAAGATCCGGATTAGAATTGATCTTCAGCAACCCATGCTTGTCGTAAGAGGCGGCTAACGGGATCGGACACGTTGACTTTTTCGACACGTATGATTGTCTGGTCCAGACTCGATTATTTACGGACCGCCGCCTTATAGCTGGAATACTGCTGAGTGCAAACAAACAAACAAACAAACGTTGACGTTCTCATGGGTTGTCAACCTACGACCAAATGAATAATGGACTCTAAGGGCTGAACGACCAGACAACACCACAGAGGTCTTTGTGGCAAGGTATTTACCGTTCACGAGTTGTTCCTGACACAACAGTCCAAACAAAGCAGCATCTGTCTCACATGGTTGATCGCCGAAAAAGAATTTCTTTCTCCCTGTGGACAATACGACACAAGGACAATATGCCAGAGGGACAATACGATACAGGGACAATATGACAGAGGGACAATATGACAGAGGCACAATATGACACAGGGACAATATGGCACAGGGACAATACGACACAAGGACAATATGACAGAGGGGTAATTTGACTCAGGGAAAATACGACATAATGACAATATGGTACAGGGACAATATTACACAGAGGCAGTATATAAAACAGGGACAATATGGCACATAGACACTGTGACACAGGGAAAATACTTCACAGGAACAATATGGCAGAGGGACAATACAAACAGGGACTGTACGACACAGGGACAATACGATACTGAGGACAATATGGTACAGGGACAATACGACACGAAGTCATTACAACACAAGACAGCAGATGGACAATACGACACGAAGTCATTACAACGCAAGACAGTAGATGGACAACACTACATTGCGTCCTCGAAAATTGTCATCCCTCGAAACAAACCAGAATAGGTTTTCCTCCGCCATCTTTCGAAAGGCATGCGCAACAGCCCGTTGTTCCTCGGTCAGGTATCTGTTAAGGTCAATGTTCAACTTCCGGTTCAGATACTCCACGCAGAACTGAGAGTCAGCCACGGCCTCTCCTTCGTATTTCATCCAGGGAATCTTGCCTTTGGACGAGCGCTTGACACTAAAATCATTCTACAAAGAGTGATATGTAATGATTAACTACATATATCTTGGTACTTCCTCCGAGTTGTATGCTCAGATTTAAAAGTGTTGAGACTCAACAATATTACAGCTGTAAGACGGCATCATCAGCAGGGATATAATGGTCATGTTATGATGTGATCAATATGGACATCTTGGGATGTGAGAAATATGGACATGTTATGATGTGATAAATATGGACTTGTTATGATATGATAAATATGCAAATGTTATGATGTGATTAAAATTGGACATGTTATGATGTGATAAATATGGACATGTTATGATGTGATAAATATATACATGTGATGATGTGAAATATAGGGACATGTTATGATGTGATAAATATGGACATGTTTTGATATGATAAATATGCTCAGGTTATGATGTGATAAATATGGACATGTTATGATATGATAAATATGGACATGGTATGATGTGATAAATATGGACATGTTTGATGTGATAAATATGCTAAGGTTATGATGTGATAAATATGGACATGTTATGTTATGATAAATATGGACATGTTATGATATGATAAATATGCTCATGTTATGATGTGATAAATATGGACATGTTATGATACGATAAATATGGACATGTTATGATGTGATAAATATGGACATGTTATAATGCAATAAATATGGACATGTTAAGATGTGATAAATATTCACATGTTATGGTACGATAAATATGGACATGTTATGATATGATATATATGGACATCTTATGATGCGATAAATATGGACATGTTATGATGTGATAAATATGAACATGATGTTTTACCATAAATATGGAGATGCTATAATACGATAAATATGGACATCTTATGATACGATAAATATGGACATGGTATGATATGATGAATATGGACATGTTATGATATGATGAATATGGACATGTTATGATATGATAAATATGGACAGGCTATGATATGATAAACATGGACATGTTATGATAAGATAAATATGGACGTGTTATGATATGATAAATATCTACTTGTTAGGATATGATAAATATGGACATGTTATGATATGGTGAATATGGACATGTTATGATATGATAAATATGGACATGCTATCATATGATAAATATGGACATGCTATTATATGATAAATATGGACATGTTGTGATATGATAAATATGGACATGTTATGATATGATGAATGTGGACATGTTATGATATGATGAATATGGACAAGTTATGATATGATAAATATGGACATGTTATGATATGATGAATATGGACAAGCTATGATAAATATGGACATGTTATGATACGATAAATATGGACATGTTATGATATCATAAATATGGACATGGTATGATGTGATAAATATGGACATGCTATTATATGATAAATATGGACATGCTATGATACGATAAATATGGACATGCTTTGATAAATATGGACATGTTATGATGTGATAAATATGGACATGATACAATACATATGAACATGTTATGATACGATAAATATGGACATGTTATGATGTGATAAATATGGACATGTTATGATATGATAAATATGGACATGGTATGATGTGATAAATATGGACTTGTTTTGATATGATAAATATGCTCAGGTTATGATGTGATAAATATGGACATGTTATGATATGATAAATATGGACATGTTATAATACGATAAATATGGACATGTTATGATTTGATAAATATGGACATGTTATATTATGATAAATATGGACATGTTATGATAAATATGGACATGTTATGATATGATAAATATGCTCATGTTATGATATGATAAATATGGACATGTTATGATACGATCAATATGGACATGTTATGATGCGATAAATATGGACATGTTATGATAAATATGGACATGTTATGATGTGATAAATATGGACATGTTATAATGCGATAAATATGGACATGTTATGATGTGATAAATATGAACATGATATTTTACCATAAATATGGACATGTTATGATAAGATAAATATGGACGTGTTATGATATGATAAATATCTACTTGTTAGGATATGATAAATATGGACATGTTATGATATGGTGAATATGGACATGTTATGATATGATAAATATGGAGATGCTATTATGTGATAAATATGGACATGCTATTATATGATAAATATGGACATGTTATGATATGATGAATATGGACATGTTATGATATGATAAATATGGACATGTTATGATATAATGAATGTGGACATGTTATGATATGATGAATATGGACATGTTATGATATGGTAAATATGGACATGTTATGATATGATGAATATGGACAAGCTATGATAAATATGGACATGTTATGATACGATAAATATGGACATGTTATGATATGATAAATATGGACATGTTATGATATGATAAATATGGACTTGCTATTTTACGATAAATATGGACATGCTATGATACGATAAATATGGACATGTTATGATACGATAAATATGGACATGGTATGATATGATAAATATGGACATGCTATTATATGATAAATATGGACATGCTATGATACGATAAATATGGACATGCTATGATAAATATGGACATGTTATGATGTGGTAAATATGGATATGTTATGATAAATAGGGTGTATTTACACTAGGTGGTATACATAGTGAAGGAGCGATGACATGGTTGCGAATACAGACCTGATCTTCAGCATCCCTGAGGCTACTGACGGGATTGGGTGGTCAGGCTAGCTGACTTAGTTGACACATCTCATGTATGTATGTATGTATGTATGTATGTATGTGTGTGTGTGTGTGCGTGCGTGCGTGTGTGCGTGCGTGCGTGCGTGCGTGCGTGCGTGCATGCATGCATGCATGCATGTATGTATGTGTGTGTATGTATGTTTGTATGTATGAGATAGATTATCTTTCTTTCCTCCAAAAATATGAAGATTGTTTCATGTTACAACAAAGTGTCAAGTTGAATATACAATGACTCAGTAGACAGTTAATTGTGCAGATAGTTTAGAATGACAGACTGACATAAACTCAGCCACTAATAACATAACTTCCGCCCATTCTGGCATATTTAAGTTACCAAGTGTTGTACAAGATCCACCAAGTAAATCAGCAATTATTACATCGTCATCATTTTCCCAGAAGTCAACAAAATCAGATATTGATATAATATCACAAATCCTTTCAAACATATCATTTCTCAAATCATTAAGATGTGTACAGGACATAATAACATGTTTAACAATATCAGAAGCTACTATTCCACGTATACACTCTCTGGATTCAATCTTTTTTACAGCCAATGTGAATAATATGAGAGAGTTTGTAAAATTTAGGCTTTTTTAATCAAGGCTAGTTCCCACAGTCTACTTGGATTAAAAGGCTCTCGGATAAGGCAATATCTGGATAGATCCTCTCTCACTGCTATCTGATGACACAACAAACTCTCGTAAGCATCACAGATTCTGGATTTAACAATATCATTCCATTTTGCTTTAGTACATATAACCCCTGTTGTGATGTATGTATTAACAGCGTCAAACAAGCCATACTTGTTTACGAGCTTAACCATGTACAGGATAGGTGACGGGGATTTACCAATGGTAGTCATACATCTGGATTAAAATAGACGATGAAGAAATAATTGTTTAACAACATAGGCATCATTTAGACGGCAGATTCTACCAAACATAAGCAAACAAGATTTTTCTATATACCCTTGAATTGGCAGTAGGCCCAGGGTATCTAGAACCACAGGAGAAGCAGTGCGTTTAGGCAGACCTTGTACCTTTCTACAGAAATACCTTTGTGTTAACTCCAACACGTCCAATTCTTTTGACGTTAAGCTGCTCCAGACAGTACAACCATATAAAGCACATGGTAAAATGACATTGTTCCATATACGACAAGCACAAATAGGATTGAGTGAACCATAGCACAAGCCAAGGTCATGATACATATTAACCAGTTTACGTGCTTTTTCACATGATGACATTGTTCTATCATACGATTTTTTACATGAAGACAACTGAACTCCAGCGTACGTAACAGATTGCACGAGAGGGATGGCCACAGAACCAAGATACAGACTAACTGGTGTAAGATATCTGTCTGTATTGAATACAAGCAAGGCACTTTTAGTGACGTTATACTTCAATTTCCACTTCAAACCATAATCGTACACAGCTTCTAGAAGAGTCTGAGAATTATGTGGATTGCTGGAGGTTAAAGTAGTATCGTCAGCAAGAAGAATACCTGGACAGTGTCCCCATGGAAGCTGGAGACCTAGACCCGGCTTATCTAAACTCTGCATTAGATCGTTGATGTACAGGCTGAATAGCAAAGCGGAAATGACTCGCCCCTGTCCTACCCCTTGACTGATTCTAAAGCTATCTGACAGGAAACCAGCATAGGAAACACATGATTGCATGGACAAGTATGACATTCGAAGCAGTCTCCAGATTTTACCTCTTATACCGAGATTATACAGTTTGAGAAACAATCCATCCACCCAAACTCGGTCAAAGGCCTTCTCATTATCGAGAAATACACAAAACACTGGGGATTTTCTTTCTCTATAGTATGAATTGGTTTCTATCAAGGTCAGTGCAGTTGTATCAGCTCCAAGATGTTTTCGAAACCCAAACTGGAGGCGATGTGGATAGTTACTTAGCTTAAGTGAAGCCCATCTTTCAATTCTAGACAAAATGAGACTTTCAAATAGTTTGCCTATAGTTGATGTAAGGGTTATACCACGGTAATTTGAGGGGTCGCATTTACTCTTCCCTTTCCCTTTATGTATTGGTATGATATGTATGTATGCTCTGCTTGTTCGCTCCCTCATTCTGTCAAGATTGGACTACTGCAACAATCTGCTTACACGTGCCTCCAAAACCCAGATAAAGCGCCTACAATCTCTCCAAAATAAAGCTGCCCGTCTTGTTAGCCGTTCTAAGCCGTCATGTGACGTACAGTTCATTCTGGATTCCTTACACTGGTTACGGATCCATGAAAGAATTGATTTCAAGGTACTCACTCTCGCTTACCAGTGTGTTAACTCCACGGCTCCCTCATACTTGTGTGATCTTCTCACACCATACACTCCTGCTCGTGCCCTCAGATCCAGTAACCAACACCTGCTGGATCCTCCATCATTCAACCTCAAGACATTTGGTGCCCGTTCTTTTGCTTCAGTTGCAACCGCACTATGGAACTCACTTCCACTTAAATTACGTACAGCTCCATCCCTTCAAGTGTTCAAGCGTAACCTCAAAACACACCTTTTCAGTCGATATAAACAGTAACTCTCTCCAAGCTCATATTTACTACAATACTGATTCATATGACTTTTTGATGTGTTTGTTTTTAAACATTTGTGCGCGCTTTGAGCATGCCCCTTTGTGGTATGGAGTATTGCGCAATATAAGTACCCTTATTATTATTATTATTATTATTATTATATGTGTGTGTGTGTGTGTATATATATTTATAAAAGAAAGATGATGAGAATACCGAGCGTACAGTAGTACATATACAAGAAGTTTCTGAAATAATCACACGGCACGGATCTTCTCCAACATGTTTCACTTTTATCTTCAGGGAGAAGTGATTACAGTTAAACGGATTATGTTATGACGACACTTTGTCAGGACGTCACAATGCAACTGTATACAAATGTTGTGACGTGGCGTTGCATTGGCGGCTTTAAATTGACAGTACTAGTAGCACAATGAAAACAAGTATAATTCAGACACATTGAGTTACCTATTTAACGATGGACACAATTCATTAATGAAAAAGTTTTCTTTAGCTTTACGCTGCATGGCGTCAGCAGTATTAATTTTATAGAAAGGGAATATTTTAAATTTTATTTCCTTTCCTGCTGCGTTATGATTGTGTCACAAATACGACAAGGAACTTACGATGTCATAGTTATGATATCACACACACACACACACACACACACACACGTGTGTGTGTGTAGTTTGTAAGTAAACAACAGTTCCTGTTATACAGGCAAATCGAAAGGCGACCCAGATTAGAACAGCCTTAGAATTATATATATGCTTGTGTTGGAGACTACTGAATAAGAGCAACCGACTATCCTTTTTAGTCAAATCCGAGTTCAGATCATTATTCGTCTTCTCAGAATTCAAACTGTTCACAATTCCAGCAATCAGAGATCACTTACTATATTGTATAATCGGATATTCATGTGAGATATTTTCTATTACGTAATCCTAAACATTGGCATTGTCAATAAATACCAAAAGATATCTTTGATTAACCTCACTGACCTGATATTCTATTTTCGCCATTCGAAGAAAGGTCTCCAACTGAGAGCAAATGGGGAGAAACTTGGCGCCTTGGTCTCTCGATATCTGGTATAGAATCACTTTTGGGGCAGAACTGGAAGACAGGCATGTCGACTCAAATTGGTAATTCTTGAAAATTTGGTTCAAGTCTTCTTGGAGTCACATGTTTTACCTGTTAAATTTGATTGACATCAAGCCAAACTCTTACAGTCATATATGTAGCACGATGATATCCCTTACAGTATTCCATAGTTATGACATCGTGTCTGTGCATCAGCTTCAAACTAGGATCAGGGTCCTGGGCCTAGATTTTCGAAGCTCTCTAAGCGCTAAGACAGTCGTAAGTTAATGTTCATGTATGGCACTTACGACGACCTTAGCGCTAAGAGAGCTTCGAAAATCTAGGCCCTGATCCGTAAAGCGTTTGTATCGGTACGACCTGTCGTAACTGTATAGCTTATCATTGGCTTACGATGTCGTAGCGCTACGAACGTTGTGTGGATCGGGACTCAGGATCTCAGCTTCAGGATCTCAAGGCCTCCCCACGCTAAACTAGAGCGTTACAATCATACTGCTTGTCTCAGTTCACACCGCCGCAGTATGTTTTAGTTGCAAAATGCGATTTTTACTGCTTTAATTCTTAGGATATTCCTTGTTTTTGTAATATCAAAGTAAAAGGAAAACACGTAGTTTGACAAAATTTCATAGAAATACGATTCCCAAATCACATATATACGAAGAATCATATATGTCTTTAAAGACAGCAACATATATATGCCATTGCCCCTAAAGTATTCCAGGGATTGAAACACACAACAATAAATGCACTTTTCAACACATGAATCAACTTCGTCAATATATCTTATTTCCTATATTTCTCTAACAATCTGCCTATATTTGATAACTGACAAGATTACTACATTGAAGAGCTGCCCTCTTGACGTAGTACATGAGAATAGTTAGCTCATATGACGATGGGCATGTATACCATGATAACTGAGAAGATTACTACATTAAGTGAGTGAGTGAGTGAATTTAGTTTTTAGCAGTATTCCAGCAATATCACAGCGGAGGACACCAGAAATGAGCTTCACACATTGTACCCATGTGGGGAATGAACCCGGGTCTTCGGCGTGACGAGCGAACGCTTTAACCACTATTCTACCCCACCGCCCCGACTACATTGAAGAGCTGTCCTATTGTGGGTATAAATTGTGGTCCCGAGTAGGTGAGGTGAGGTGAAATGGGGTTTAACTTCGTAATTGAGACTATTTCGCTCCAGGCGGAGGCTCTAAAACACTACACCACGGAGGCAGTCGCGCGCATACAAACGTGCAAGGTACACACGCACACGTAGCTTTCTCGTGATATAAGTGCACACATCTTGACCCCTACCTTCAATCCCCATTACTAACTGTAAACGTACTTCAGTCTTGTTTTCATGCTCTTATCAGAGAAAACCTTGACATGAGGAATACAAAGTCCATCGTAACTGGGTCGCGTTACACCTGGAGACTCTAACATCATGGGTATTTTAGGACTCATAGGCCAACTGTTTACAGGCTCGTCAGATGGCGCTCATACCTCACTACCTTGACACTCACTAGTGATGTTTGTTGGTTTGTATCCTGACTTTGTCCTAACCAAAACCCCACCTGGATAACGGCTGTCGGTCAATTATCGAGTCTGGACAATGTAATTTAGCTACTGAGCATTCATCCACGCTACTGGGATACGAAGACATCCGTCAACCAATTTAGCCAGTCTGATCTCCAGATACATTTAGTTGCCTCTTATCTATCCATATGGGTTCGTTAGTGCAGTACGTGTAAAATTATGTCTCTGTGGATGAGCTTGTATCACAATATCGACCTACCTCATTGTGGTGCAGGGCGTCTAGCGTGGTCCCTTTTATCAAGTGACGTCAGTTTTACACAGTGTTGGAGCTGAATCAGAGGTTAAGACATATCACTGAAGGGTACAAGTACGTGACACTCATATCTGCTGTAACAGTGGCCACCTGGTGACGGTGGCATGTCTGTGAGTACAGCGGACCTAACTTCGTCCAAACTGGCAGTCCTGCTAAAACCAGTTATGTCACTGAACCACTTCATCTATGTGAGTCAGCCCAACATAAGATAGTTGCCCTGATGTTGTGTGGGTGTTCTCTAACTGTTACATATTTATAGTGAGGTTGTGTCGATGTGACATGCATTTTCCTAAATATCCAGTGAGGTTGTTAGTTGTGACTTTCATGTTACTGAAGTCAAGGGAGGTTGTTGGGTGTAACCTGTATGTTACCGAAGTCAAGGGTGGTTGTTGGGTGTAACCTGTATGTTACCGAAGTCTAGGGAGGTTGTTGGGTGTAACCTGTATGTTACGGAAGTCTAGGGAGGTTGTTGGGTGTGACTCGCATGTTACGGAAGTCTAGGTAGGTTGTTGGGCTTAGACCTTTTGAAACTGATGATCTGAAGTTTATGTCTATTCAATCGATATCTTATTTCCTATATTACTCAAACAATATGTCTGTATTTGATAAATGACAAGATTACTACATCGATCAGCTGCAATAATATGGGTTTAAAATGTGGCCCCAAGCAAATGTCCCCACATCGTTGTTGTAGTGTTGTTGTAATGTGGAGCTCTGAACCGTTGCCTTAATGCTAGGGGTGAAACGGTACGCTCTTACCACGGCACGGTACGGATTGCGGTACTTCGGTTCAGTCCGTTTCGGTTAGGTAAATCACAATAAAATACAGGTACGAAAACCGAAAATACCGAATTTTTGGACTGCATTACGGTATGCCGAATTGAAGGCAAACTAACTCGGTATACCGTTTCACCCCTACTTAATGCAGGAAGACAGTCCCGTTTGTAAAGTTCATGGGACAAGTGAGCGAGTGAGTGAGGACTGCTAACGACAACCAGCAATTGTAAAGCTGCTATTTGCGTCGAGAACTAACTGTGGATCCAGTGGGAAGGCTCAGTGACATGGCTGAATGCATGGCATGGAAACCCTTGACGGCTTTAATCATTTCTCGTGATATCTATCACAGGTTTGTCTGACCCGGAATCGATTATTCACAAGTCACCGTTATAATTATGGCTTGTTCTTTTTTGGGTTTGTTTATCGCCATATCAACAATATTCAAGATATATGTCGGCGGCGGTCTGCAAACAATCGACTCTGGACCAGAAAATCCAGTGATCAACATCATGAGCATCGATCTACATAATCGGGATACGTTTTCATGTATCAACCAAGTCAGCGTGTCTGATCACCTGATCCCGTTAGTTGTCTCGTACGACAAACGTGGATTGCTGAACGCCAATTCTAATCCAGATCTTTACGTGTACAGCGAGAAGTAAATGAAAATACTTCATGTAATGTCTGAATGAACCAGTTTAGTATTGCTGCTAAAAACATAACAAACAACAGACTGCTGAAGAATCTGTACATACAGTGCTTTTAATATGACACATACACCTATACAGACGCATGCGCACACACACTTACAAATATACAGACATGGTTTTCTATGTGTTGACTGTTAATAATGTTCCTCACCGATAGTGGTTTACTGCTGTACGTTTAATCCTATTGCCACCGGGTTTGATATTCCATCAGGTGATAACTAAAGTACTGTCGGAAATGCTAGAAAAATGCTTTTTAGCCTTAATATCTTTATAAAGGTGATAAATGTACTATGTTGTCAATATATCAACTCGCCTATTGTCTACCTAATTTTTATTTCAATCGATATAACATTCCCATGCATTTAAAGGGCAGTTTACAGGAGAGAATTTGGTACCAAAACAGCAACTTAAGATATTTTCAGAGTTCAACAACAGAAATCTGAAATAGTCTTTACATTTATGCTAATAATACAGGTGGTGGAAAACTATGAATTAACGTTTTTCCTAAACAAATAAATATTCAATGTTTGTGTTACTTTACTTAATTATCGTTTCTTTATTGAAGAAATATTATTATAAATGTTAAGTCTTGATAAATAAGTTTCCCGTCATGCATGCACATCTTTATCACAGCGTCCACTCTGGCCAACGATTTGCAGTCGGTTGTTGCAAAGGTTTTTAGTTTTTTCGCTTAAAAAAGACAGAGGTAAACCTTTCATTAGTTTAGAAAGGGTGTATTACAGAACTTGTAGAGCTGTTGGCATGTCTTACCAACAAGTTTACAATATTGTAAACAAATCAGACAAGACAGGGGCCGTCTCAAATGCAAAACCGGGACGTAAAACCATCCTTGGCAACTTTGGAGTGCTTAGACGGGCGGTCTACAAACTTTATGAGAAGAAAAATATACATATTCTAAAGAAGCTACACCAGTGACTTCGTTAAATCTTTGGCCAATGTTCACAACTAGATTAAACTGACCGAATTACATCCATATGTTTTCAATGAAATATACTGTTGACATGCAAAACATTTATTAAAACGTTGCACATTTCTACAATCAATCGATAAAATAACACAAGTGATTGGACTCTTTCCAATGTACAGTAATTCGTATGTTTATTTCAAAACAAACACACATACACAAATGATCCCTTACATAACCGATACGTATACTATACGTACACATATTCAACATTTTGCAGAACACATCTATTGAGATGACCCCTCGCCCGAGCGTGTGCTCAGGTGTCAATTTCACCTGTCGATACCGTGGATGCTGATGACGCAACACAGACAATTAATGTTTGTATCAAATAACATCCCACTACCCCTTATTTTTCTAAGTTTTTGGTATTTTCATCAGTAAAAACACATTTTAGGGCATGTCTCAAAATTTATTCTCTCTGTCTACATTAGGTAGATGTTTCTTGAAGTGATATTTGTTATTTAAGTAACTGTAATACCTCTGAATATTAAATATAAGTCAAAAAGCATTTTCCTAGCATTTCCGACAGTACTTTAATTGTTGAATACAATGGTAAAATACCGCTATACTGAAAGTAACACTATCTCCATTCCAAACTAAAAGCCTATTAGAAACGAAACATTCTATTTTCCGTGGGTGAGATCGGAATATAGAGAGAAAACACGATGCGATTGATACACTTAGGGAATCAAACACATACCGTTGGTACTTGATCCCTTCACACTGACTGACTGGAGAGTATATGCCACAGTGTTATATGTCACATCAACTGCTCCTACAATAGGAGAACCATTGCTACTGTAGTAGATGGTGCCTCTATACAGTCTCATGTTCCAGGGGACGGCGTCCAGTGTGGTCACCTCTGTACTCACATTATTGGACACGGTCATCTTCATCAGTTTCTTCTGTACACCATAATACAACACACCTGCTGTCTGGTCCAGGGTTACAGCATACACTTGGCTTCCTGTGGCTAATGTTGTCAGACCTTGACCATCATATGTCACAGTGAACAGTTTCCCGGTGTTACACCCATATATCCTCCTTCTCTTTGTGTCAAGAGCTATTTGCCTTGGAATACTACCGTACTTGGATAAGTCAATGATGGCAGTGAAGTCTTTCCCCTGTGTAGACATGCGGCTGATTGAGTAACGTGGTTGATAGGTGGATATAAATACGATGTCCCGATCTTCATCCACTGCCATACCGAATGTCTCTACACCTTCTCTTAATACCGTCACGTGACGTGTATCCAGGGTAGATGACACTATCTTATCAGGGTTGTATAATCCTATCAGAAGTTTCCTTGTCTTTGTTATATATGCAATACATTTGACCTGCTTCAGGGTGTGGTACTGATAGACACTCAGGGAGTTACTGTGAATGTTGAGTTGACGGAACTGATGTGGAGTACTTGACCAAATTGGAGCAATCAAAATCCTACTTTTCTCCTCCTCTGGTCTGGGTGTCGTTGTTGACACAGATGTCCTGGAGGTCGATGTAACATTTAGAGGAGCGGGGGTAGAAGGAGACACCGTGACATTTGATGTCAGTTTCGACATTTGTGACTGACACGTCTCCTTCAATGTCGTAATTTGAGATTTGAGATTGGCAGTGTTAGCGTCACACGTCTGTAGTACTTTTTCCAGTTGATGCTTCTCTCTCATACAGATATCACACGAATTCTCTCGATCCGACATACCTGCCTTCTTCAGGAGAGAGTCGTGAAATACGGTCGTCTCGTTCTGGAAATCACTGAGCAATCTTGAGACATGGTGCAACTGTCTCTTCATCTGATGGTAGCCTTGCTTCAGATGCCGCAATTCAGAGACAACCTGACTTTTTACCATGTCTTGAAGAGACTCCCCTTGTAAAATCTCGGCCATGGCTTCTCTCACTTCATCCCGTATGTTTTCCTTTAACTCAGCTCTCAATGATGTCCCCGTGACATCTATGGTGTCAAGTACTCTTTTCTCCGTAAGAAGTATACCCACCTTATTTTCAAGCAGATCCTTTTCAAACTGTTTCAGTTTGTTCAGTACATATCCCATACTGTCCTGGCCATAACAAGAACAGATTAGGGAGGCACATGTCAGCAAGCATGGAAGATACTTAAAGTCGACCATCGTTAGGATTGTACAATATCCTCTGAGATGTCCTTGTCTGTAGGAGTGACTTGAGCGTGTACCTCTCGGTATGGTTCGATGTTTACTGCTACGGACTGGCTGACGCAAGGTACAAATATATATTAACTGTGTTATCACGACCTACTCAGTGTTGCAGGTCACCAGTTGCACAGACTGTGTGAACAGAACAGGTGCAGGTATCACAGTTTGCCTGCGTAACATACACACAGAGACAAATATACCTTCACCAAAAAAAACACGCGTATGCACACGCATACACGTATATGCACATTGCTATATAAATAATGTTCTGAGCGTAATGTTAATCCCTTCTTCACCTCCCCTTACTGCGACATACAGTTTATGTACATTCTGTCCTTCAAGGAGGTTATCAAGTTCCACGTATGGGGAAAATACTGACATGACGAAACAGGCACGCCAGAATTGAAGCCGTGTTGAAGTTTACAATGCAATCTCTGGATAGTTGTTTGTCAAGTCATTCGCGGAAAATAAATAAATTAGGGAACCGTTACCTTTAGAATTAAGATACAGTACTATAAGTATTCCTAACTGACCATGCATATTAAACTGCGACTGAGTTGACTAGGACTATCACACCGGTATTAGTTCGAACTAGTACAAAAAGACACCCACAAGCACGCAGTGGAACGCCCTGCGACCATCAACTCCAATATATCTCACCCCTATCCCATCTACTTCAAACCTGTAGCATACTATAATGGGTGGACCTCCTCCCTACACCATGCTACCCGTGAAGATCCGGGATAGCAACCCATGTCTTCAGCAACCCATGTTGTAAAAGGCGACTAACAAGATCAGGTCAGGGTCAGACTCACTGACTTGGTTGACACGTATCATCGTATACTAATTATGTTGATTGATGCTCATACTGTTGATCACTAGATTGTCTGGTCCAGCAGGAATATTGCTAAACTAGAGTCCGTCGCTAAACAACAAACCGGCCAGCCAGTCAACCAGTCCTACTCCATTCAGATGCATTGATAATTTAACAGACTTTGTCGTATTAAGAGCAAACGGTGCAAAGTCTAGCGTGTTTTGAGTACGTAAAACTCGCTACTTTGTTGAGGGATTGCATGCCTCGATGCTGAAACAGAACTTGTGGAGAGAATAGCAAATGGTACACCTGCAGATTCTCACTTCATCGATATTATACACATCATGGTCAATCTCCTTGGCAGAACCAAAGGTTTAGCTTTGGGTTCGAGTGTTTGTATTAATACAGACAGTTGTCAGGAGATATGTGAACTGCACAATCGTTTCCTTACTAAGGAGCAGGTATGTTACTGGGTTTGTGGACATGTTGTGTAGTTCATTCCAGGGTACGTAAAGCCATGTCTAGGACAATTGCCACCCGCACAATTGCCAACTAGGACATTGCCCCCCGGACAGCATCTGCGTGATCACCTGGTCATTCGGAGCTTCTTCTCGACTCAGGACGTCCAGGAACCTCCAGATGGACGGGTAACAGCCTCACATGTTGGTTAAGAGGTGTCGGTGCCACCCTTCGAGGTGATTGTTGGTTAGGACATCCAGTGTTCTCTGGTGCTGGTTCCAGGATGGGATTGGGAAGAATGGAAGGCGGCGACCTCTGCTCTGTGGACGATGTACGTGTCTTCGAAGTAATCCACTACTGGTTGGAGCTCCTCGGGCTGGTGCTCCAGCCACCTCATGTTCCGGAATGAATGCAAGGACGGGAATCATTCGAGATTGGGTCTGAAGCTGAGGTGATGTGGAGTATTCTGCTTGTAGGCCTGAACTCTCGGTCCGTCTGTAAACATTTTGGCTCAAGTGATAGAACCATCCCTTGATCTCATCATCCGGGAACTCTGCCACAGCAGCAATCCAAATGGCCCTCTCGTAGTCAAGCATGAATAAATCAGGAGCACAATCACGCAAGTCCTTCACCTGTGAAAACACTTCCCGGTAGGTAACCTCCTGCTTGCTAGGCATCAGGGCAACCACACATGGGACAACAGCATCATTACCAACCGTATTCGCATATATTTATCGCTATGCAGTCAATGAGCCAACGTTGCCTTGTTGTTGTGAATGCAAGAGACACAGGCAGCAATGACCGAGCTCCAATACAGATGGGTAGTCCCTGTGAAAATGAAAGTGTGTGTGTGTGGAGGGGGTCCGTCTGTAAACATTTTGGCTCAAGTGATAGAACCATCCCTTGATGGCACACCTTAATGCTTATTCCTGTTTTAGTGTACGCTCATTACGTCCATAAATCGATTTATTCACCAGCAACATACTTTGTTCTATATGAGTATGTTTGGGGCACACTAGTCCCTGTGAAAAGGACAGTCGAGGGGGCACCAAGCACCCCTTAATGCTTAATCCTGTTTTAGTGTACGCTCATTACGTCCATAAATCCATTTATTCACCAGCAACATACTTTGTTCTATATGGGTATGTTTGGGGCACAAACTAACACACGTTAAGTTTCGTTTTGTTTTAGTATAGACGCTTTTCCTGAAATCGAAATAAAAAAGCTACTTAGTTCATGAAATATTATTCAATGTCAGTTAAATAATGATACTCATTCAATGATTGTTTTCTGCTTCTTCAATCATTTTGTTTACATTTGGTGCTAGTTTAGTTCCTATCTAATAACCTTGACTGCTATGGTTGTGGTATCCAAATCAGCATGTACTTCCGACAATATCGGTGAATCCACATTCAGGAAGAAGCATTTCAAGAATGACGTAGCAGAGTTCCTTGTACGTATTTCTTGTCTTTTCTGGAGGACTTGACAGACATAACTTGTATTTGTTGTGACGAAAAGACGAGTGTTCTTTACTGACGAGTGTCAGTTTTGATGAACGTCTTAAATGTGTATATGCTACATGTGTTATATTTGGGATTACACTTTCTTAGTAAAATACAGATTCTACTACTTTCGTTGGGTTGAGTCCCATACGGGATTCGAACCCACAACCTTAGTGTCAGGCACCTTTTCGCCAAAATCAGCCGCCGAATCCGTGGAAGTCGCGATGGCTGAAATATATTTATCCATAACAAACTTTTAAGGACATGACGTTTCAAGAAAGGAAGAATTTTGCCTTTTGAAATTATACATATGTATTTCAGTGCCAAGCAACGAATAAAGATTATGAATAATCACGATGAATATGACTTGCATAAATTAAGTGATCTTTGATTTTTGTCAGTGTCATGGCTGATGAGCGTCAAGTGAAGTTCTTGTTGAAGAGCACATGAATATTTTAAAGTCGGCGCCTTACCTTAAACAGCTGAGAGAACACGGGGTGTCTGATCCATGTACTCTGCACCAGCGTGTGCAGTATGTTTTCGTTAGTTGCGGTTAAATGGGCCTGTCAAGTGCTGGGTTTCGAAACAAATATCCACAGGACTGCAAACGCTACATCTGTAAGCAAGTTGAGATGGAAGTGGTCAACACCAACGTGCGTGTGGCGTTCGAGAAACATCACTACACTTCAACAACGTGCACGCTGGATCCGACAACCTCACTACACTTCAGCATCGTGTATGTCACACCAAACAACCTCACAAGGTTTCAATAACATACATGTCACACCAAACAACCTCACAAGGTTTCAATAACATACATGTCACACCCAACAAACTCACAAGGTTTCAATAACATACATGTCACACCAAACAACCTAACAAGGATTCAATAACATCTATGTCACACCCAACAAACTCACTAGACTTCAATAATATGTATGTCACACCCAACAAACAGACTAGACTTCAGTAATATGCATGTCACACCCAACAACTTCACTAGACATCAATAATATGTATATCACACCCAACAACCTTTCTAGACTTCAATAATAGGTATGTCACACACAACAACTTCACTAGACTTCAATAATATGCATGTCACACACAACAACTTCACTAGACTTCAATAATATGTATGTCACACCCAACAACTTCACTAGACTTTAGTAATATGCATGTCACACCCAACAACTTCACTAGACTTAAAAATATGCATATCACACCCAACAACCTCTCTAGACTTCAATAATAGGTATGTCACACACAACAACTTCACTAGACTTCAATAATATGCATGTCACACCCAACAACTTCACTAGACTTCAATAATATGAATGTCACACCCAACAACTTCACTAGACTTAAAAATATGCATATCACACCCAACAACCTCTCTAGACTTCAATAATATGTATGTCACACCCAAGAAACAGACTAGACTTCAGTAATATGCATGTCACACCCAACACCTTCACTAGACTTCAATAATATGTATATCACACCCAACAACCTTTCTAGACTTCAATAATAGGTATGTCACACACAACAACTTCACTAGACTTCAATAATATGCATGTCACACACAACAACTTCACTAGACTTCAATAATATGTATGTCACACACAACAACTTCACTAGACTTCAATAATAAGCATGTCACACCCAACAACTTCACTAGACTTCAGTAATATGCATGTCACACCCAACAACTTCATTAGACTTAAAAATATGCATATCACACCCAACAACCTCTCTAGACTTCAATAATAGGTATGTCACACACAACAACTTCACTAGACTTCAATAATATGCATGTCACACCAAACAACTTCACTAGACTTCAATAATATGCATGTCACACCCAACAACCTCACTAGACTTCAGTAATATGAATCTCACACCCAACAAACTCACTAGACTTCAGTAATATGCATGTCACACCCAACAACTTCACTAGACTTCAATAATATGCATATCACACCCAACAACCTCTCTAGACTTCAATCATATGCATGTCACACCTACCAACCTCACTAGACTTCAATAATATGCATGTCACACCCAATAACCTCACTAGACTTCAATCATATGCATGTCACACCCAACAACCTCACTAGACTTCAGTAGTACGCATGTCACACCCAACAACCTCACTAGACTTCAGTAGTACGCATGTCACACCCAACAACCTCACTAGACTTCAATAATATGTATGTCACACCTACCAACCTCACTAGACTTCAATAATATGCATGTCACGCCCAACAACTTCACTAGACTTCAATAATATGCAGGTCACACCCAACAAACTCACGAGTCTTCAGTAACATGCATGTCACACCCAACAACCTCACTAGACTTCAATAATATGCATGTCACACCCAACAACCTCACTAGACTTCAATCATATGCATGTCACACCCAACAACCTCACTAGACTTCAGTAGTACGCATGTCACACCCAACAACCTCACTAGACTTCAATAATATGCATGTCACACCTACCAACCTCACTAGACTTCAATAATATGCATGTCACACCCAACAGCCTCACGAGTCTTCAGTAACAGCTATAAAGACTCAGTGCACCTCAGCAATGTGTATGCCACTCCCAAAAACTTCTCCAAACTATATTAACATGAAAGTCAAACCCAACGAGCTCACTAGGTTTACTTATATGCATGTCGCCAAACACCCTCTTAACAGGTTCAGTAATATGCAAGTCACACCGAGCAACCTCCCTAGACTTAGGTAACATGGAGGCCACACCCAGCAACCTCCCTACACTTCAGTAATATGCAAGTCACAAATAACAACCCCCTAGTCTTCAGCAATGTGCAAGTTATATCCAGCAACCTCCAAAGACTTCAGTAACATTGAGGTCACGCCCAGCAACTTCCATACACTTCCGTAACATGCAAGTCACAACTAACAATCTACCTAGACTTCAGCAATATGCATGTGCCGTAGCACCCAAAAACCACCCCTAGACTTCAGCAACATGCAAGTCACAACTAACAACCTTCCTAGATTTCAGTAACATGCAAGTCACAGCTAACAACCTTCCTAGACTTCAGTAACATGCAAGTCACAGCTAACAACCTTCCTAGACTTCAGTAACATGCAAGTCACAGCTAACAACCCCCCTAGACTTCAGTAACATGCTGGGCAAAGCTAACAACCTTCCTAGACTTCAGTAACATGCAAGTCACAGCTAACAACCTTCCTAGACTTCAGTAACATGCAAGTCACAGCTAACCACCTTCCTTGACTTCAGTAACATGCAAGTCACAGCTAACAACCTTCCTAGACTTCAGTAACATGCAAGTCACAGCTAACAACCTTCCTAGACTTCAGTAACATGCAAGTCACAGCTAACAACCTTCCTAGACTTCAGTAACATGCAAGTCACAGCTAACAACCTTCCTAGACCTCAGTAATATGCAAGTTACAACTAACAACCTTCCTAGACTTCAGTAACATGCAAGTTACTCCCAACAACTTCCTTAGACTTCAGTAATATGCAAGTCACAACTAATTTATAACAACCTCCCTAGACTACAGTAACATGCAAGTTTACTCCCAACAACCTCCTTAGACTTCAGTAATATGCAAGTCACAACTAATTTATAACAACCTCCCTAGACTTCAGTAACATGCAAGTTTATTCCCAACAACCTCCTTTGACTTCAGTAATATGCAAGTTACAACTAATTTATAACAACCTCCCTAGACTACAGTAACATGCAAGTTTACTCCCAACAACCTCCTTAGGCTTCAGTAATATGCAAGTCACAACTAATTCATAACAACCTCCCTAGACTTCAGTAACATGCAAGTTTATTCCCAACAACCTCCTTTGACTTCAGTAATATGCAAGTCACAACTAATTTATAGCAACCCCCCTAGACTACAGTAACATGCAAGTTACTCCCAACAACCTCCTTAGACTTCAGTAATATGCAAGTCACAACTAATTCATAACAACCTCCCTAGACTTCAGTAACATGCAAGTTTATTCCCAACAACCTCCTTAGACTTCAGTAATATGCAAGCCACAACTAACAACCTCCCCAGGCTTCAGTAACATAAAAGTCTACACTCGATAACTAACAGCCAGCCGTTACCTCCGTGGGGTAATGGCTAGGATAAAGTCAGGGTCCAAACCAACAACTGACTGACTGAGTTTGGTTTTACGCCGCTTTTAGCAATATTCCAGCAACATCACGGCGGGGGACACCAGAAATGGGCTTCACACATTGTGCCCATGTGGGGATTCGAACCCGGGTCTTCGGCGTGACGAGCCAACGCTTTAACCATTAGGCTACCCCACCGCCCCCAAACCAACAAACCTCACTAATGAGTGTTGAGGTAGTGAGGTATAAACGCCTTCTGACGAGCCTAGGAACAGTTTGACCATGAGTTATGCTACCCAAACCGAGGAGGAGTGTTTTATCCGACTTATGAACCGTCATGAATGTAAAACACATTATTTTCAATTAGTCCAAATGTTTTGTGTACACGTACTGAGCAGAACAACATGGATGGAACAGCCCGGAAATGATGGAACAGCCGGTGTCAACTGGGATGCGACTGGCAGCCAACACCTTACCTTGCACGCGCAATGCACGCTCTACCTGTGTCCTGAAAGTGCGCTGAAAAACCTAGGTTATCAAATGGTCGAAATTTAACCTGATGTACTTCAAAACCTGGGTTTATAAATGATCGATGCAAAGTCACGGCAGGTCTACCCAATGCGAAGATAGTATTATCAAAAAATATCCATGATGTCAGAGTCTCCAGGTGTAACGCGACCCAGTTACACCGGACTTTGTATTCCTCACGTCAAGGTTTGCTTATCACCAAGTCTCTTTGTAAACACGGTGTTGACAGTATCTCAAGACTGAAGTAGGTTTAAAGTTAGGGAGGGGTGTCATGTGTTAGAGTTGAAGGTAGCAGTCTAGATGTGTGCACCTATATCACGTGAAATATACGTGCGTATGCACGTGTAAGTTTGTACTTGCGGGTGTGTCTTTGTGTGTCCGTGTGTGTAGGTGTCTCTGTTCATGTATGTATGTTACTATGTGTATGCTTGCATGTGCGTGTGTGTACATGTGTGCACCTGTGTCTGTGTGACTGTGTCTGTGTGATTGTGTCTGTGTGCACGTGTGTTATTCACATGCATGTACACCCGAGCCTCCCGGTCGTAGTTTGTTCCTTTAAATACTGACAGTACAACAAGCATCGTGGTATTCGTTCTTACCTAGTCACTCACTAAACCATTGTATAGAAGATTGAAGAATGTATCTATATTAGACAACATGCTCTCCTGGTGATATTTACATGAATCATCAAAATAGGAATGCAACGGTCTGTTTTGTACTGACTGACTTCCTAGTATAGTTACACATACAGCCTTTGGATTAACCTATTCACTTCCAAGATTATTGTTCCTAATTTCAATGCAAGGAACCCTGACAGTTAACGCATTTGATGAAGAACTGGTCACTAATCTGAGAGTGATAAACCCTGACCCCGTTTGGTTAGTTTAAGGCACTGCTCCGAAACTCACATAGACTATGGGGATGTGTGTGTACGTGTGAGTGTGTGTCGTTGTGTGTGCGCGTGTTAGTGTGCCTCTGAGTCCCTCTGCCCCCCTCTCTCTCTCCTCCTCCTCCCTCCCTCCCTCCCTCTCCCTCTCTCTCTCCCTCCCTCTCTCTCTCTCTCTCTCTCTCTCTCTCTCCCGATCGATCGATCGATCGCTACGTTGTTTAGGGGTGACCTTGCATGGTTGTTTCACTAACGTGGCTGCATGAGTACATTACTTGTGCAAGGCAACCTGACACGCTTAAATCACTAATGATAGAACTAAGTTGTAGTGAGTAGAACGCTTCGGCTTTAAACGAAATTTAAAGGCCATCAATTCGGTCTAACATTCATCTCATTGCCAAACACAGCATGTTTATCTCCTATATACCATGGTTATGGTCTGTTAATCTCCTATATACCATGGTTATGGTCTGTTAATCTCCTATATACCATGGTTATGGTCTGTTAATCTCATATATACCATGGTTATGGTCTGTTTATCTCCTATTAACCATGGTTATGGTGTGTTAATCTCCTATATACCATGGTTATGGTCTGTTAATCTCCTATATACCATGTTATGGTCTGTTTATCTTCTATGTACCATGGTTATGCTCTGTTTATCTCCTATATACCATGGTTATGGTCTATTAATCTCCTATATACCATGGTTATGGTCTGTTAATCTCCTCTTTACCATGTTATGGTCTGTTTATCTCCTATGTACCATGGTTATGCTCTGTTTATCTCCTATATACCATGGTTATGGTCTGATATCTCCTATATACCATGGTTATGGTCTGTTCATCTCCTATATGCCATGGTTATGATCTGTTTATCTCCTATATACCATGGTTATGGTCTGTTTATCTCCTATATACCATGGTTATGGTCTGTTAATCTCCTATATACCATGGTTATGGTCTGTTTATCTCCTATATACCATGGTTATGGTCTGCTTTATCTTCCTTTCTTTCTTCTTTTCTTTGTTTTCATTGTTTCAATTTAAACCATGTTACAACGTGTAATTTGACCTATATCCACATCAAATTACAACAAACGTGTTTACACGTGTTAGTCATTTTTGTTCAGTCTGTGTGTGTCTACCTCCGTTAACTTACGTACCGTGACCCACTGTCCTACCTGTTATGACTATATTTATGTATGATATTTGATAATGCCTGATATTGAGCAGTACAGACAGGCAGTGGGAACATTTGCTGTAAAAATATATTCAAAATTTGCAGTCCGATTTACGAAATTCATCCACAGTTTTAAGTTCTTGTGTCTCTACAGTCCTCAAGTATCTGTAATTGCCTCTCTCATCCTACTGTGCTGTGGCGACATTCATCCTAATCCAGGGCCGAATTATTTCAGAGACTTTAAAATAATACATTTCAACGTACGCAGTTTGAAAGACAAAACTGATTTACTTGACGCAGAATTTCGATCTTATGACGTTATATTCTAACAGAAACCTGGTTGCATGCAGACATCAGCAGTGTTGATATAGCAATACCTGGATGCCACCTACCATTCAGGAAAGATAGGCAAACTCGTGGTGGCGGTGGCGCGATGTATGTCAAAAGTAATCTATACGCCAAGCATATGGACAATCTTGACACCCCCTGTCTTGAGGCGGTGTGGATACAGATAAAGTGTAAACACCGTTCTTACCTAATCGGATCCGTCTATCGAGCAGATAAGAGCGCGGGGTACTAGGACCTGATTGAGGAATCGTTTTGTAACGCTTGTCGACCTGAACATGTACACTATCGTTGTCGGTGACTTTAATATAGACGTCCTTCGGGAAAATCAAACTAAAATAGATAACCTTCAATTGATGTGTGACCTTAAACAGGTTATATCAGAACCAGCTAGAATTACACCGCATTCAAGTACCCTGATAGATTTGTGTTTTGTTTCGAATATTAAAGCTGTAAATGAATCGGGTGTTCTCGTGCCTATCTGCAGTGACCATTGTCCGATATTGTGACCATCAAAGAACCAATTCCCCTCCCTATAAACTATAAGAGGAAAGTTTATAGCTATTCGTTAGCTGATACAGGAAATATGAACAGGATTGTCGATGATGTTGATGGTGATATTTTATTTTCTTCCAATAATATAGATAAGATTGCAACCGATTTAACATCCGCAACAGCGAAAATCTGCGATCAACTTATACTAAATAAGAATGTCACTATCAGACCTGCAGATCCGCTATGGATGAAGAGTCTATATACGTTCTTTGATTCGGAAACGTAATCGTTTGCAAAGAAATGTAACTATCCAACGAAGTGGGCTAATTTCAGATCAGCAAGAAATAAAGTTACTTCCGCTATCAGAACTGCTAAACAAATATTCGTCTCTATAATTGAAGATTCTGTTAATACCTCGCTCGGTATACAAAACGTGGTGGCGTCTGACTAAAGCGTTCAAAACTCACGCAACAATGACAATCAATTTCGAACAATTATCTTCATCGATACAGTCTATAATGATCCCGAAGAAAGTGCAAATGTTTTAAACAATTACTTTATCGCTCAGTCGACTATTGTAGATCCAAATCGAGATTTGCCCGATACCGAGGTTCCTCGTAACTCAATATTGACCAACATCACTCTAACCCGCGATGACTTCAGATATTTAAGGTCACTGGACACATCAAAAGCGACCGGCCCGGATGGGATTGGATTGGAAATAAAGTACTTAGATACACCGCAAATAGTCTAACATCCATACTTTATTATTCAATTTATCGCTTAGCCAGTCAATTTTTCCCTGCATGGAAAGAAGCATCGGTAATACCTATTCACAAGAAAGATAGCGTTCATGAATGTTCCAACTACCGTCCTGTTGCACTCACATATTGTTTATCGAAAGTCTTTGCGAAATGTGTATTTAAATATGTATTCAACTTCCTAAGAGATAACGACTCACTGACATATGTACAATCAGGGTTCATGCCAGGATTTTCCAGACAAATCAATTAACCTTTTTTGTACAATTTCATAGCCAAAGCTCTTGACAAAGGAAAAGAAGTAAGAGCAGTCCTCTGCGATATAAGTAAAGCCTTTGATATGGTCTGGCATAGAGGAATTATAAATAAACTGAAATTTTATGGTATTCAAGGCGAAGTATTAAAATGGTTTCAAAGTTATTTAAAAAAATAGAGTACACGGGTAGCAACGGTTTTTAAGGGTAGTATATTATATAATATTATTATTAACGGGTATAAATCTGACAAGATAACTGTATCAGCTGGAGTACCTCAGGGCTCTGTCTTTGGACCAATTCTTTTTCTGATATACATCAATGATATTGTATGTAATATTGACAGTAACATTCGTCTCTTTGCGGATGACACTTCATTATATGCTATCATAGAAGATCTATCAGTTGCTGCTACCTAGCAGTCTTAACAATGACCTAGATAAAATGGGCCCGTGAGTGGCAGGTTATATTTCACCCAAATAAAACCGAAACTACTCAGTTCTCACGTAAAGCGAAACCGTCTCTAAAACCGAACCTATTCATGGACGGAACAATCATAAAAGAAGTCAAAAGTCAAAAACATTTAGGATTAACACTCCAAAGCGACTGTACATGGAATGATCACACTAATGATAATGTAGATAAAGTTCGCCCTCTGATCAGTTGTCTGAGGAGTATAAAATACCGGTTATCACGTAAACCGTTGGACATTATGTACAAGTCCTATATCGTGCCAATATTTGACTATTGTTCGCATATTTGGGATAACTGTACGTCTGAGCAATCGTGTACTTTAGAAAACTTACATCTTGATGCTCTGAGGACTATACGTGGTGCCGTTCATGGCACAAGTCATAACACACTTTACAATGAGACCAAATTTCAGTCCTTGCAAGATAGAAGGTACAGCCAAAAGTTGATTCTTTTCTTTAAGATGTACAATAGTCAATTCCAAAAATACCTTTGTGACCTGATCCCAAACTCCAAACTACAAGCTGTAATTTAAGAAATAACTCTGAGATACAAGGAATTTACAGTCGAGCTGCCTCTTATGCCAAATTCTTTTCACCCGACACAATATATTTATGGAATGCCCTTCCAAATTCCAAAGAGTCATGTAGTCTCACAGAATTTAGAGACCTAATTACAAAAATAGAAAATAAGATTTATTTTGACCTTAATTATGGCACTCGTTTTTGTCAAATCGTTCACTGCCGCCTCAGGCTCGGATGTAGCAACCTAAACGCCGATAAGTATAACACACATTTAATAGACAGCCCATGTTGTTCTTGTGGACATCAGAGTGAAAACGCCCTACACTATTTCCTCACTTGCGGTAACTATACTCAGATAAGATTTAATATGTATTTTTACACTACCGGTTGTAACCTGGATACCATTTTGAAGGGAAACAAATAATTTACTCCTTGTGTAAACCAGAAAATAGTTCAATCCGTCCACGATTATATCATCTAGAAACAACGCTTCAAATTTTCTCAGTTTCCAGAAATGCAAACTTACAGTAACGTATCGTTGTTAGTTTCAGAGACCTGAGACGGCCGGAAACCAACAGAGCTAGTTTCCAGAAATGCAAACTTACAGTAACGTATCGTTGTTAGTTTCCATTGCATAAAGCCACTGGAAACCATCTTTTATGGTTTTCATTAGTGAGAACTTGAATGAAACGATCGTAGAAAAATTAAAAATAAATTTGACTTTATATATCCAGAAAACATATAATCTGAAGCGTACACTAACCTACGTTAACCTGCCTATGCATTATATAGGTTTAAGTTTAGTGATCTCAGTGTTTCTGCACACCAGATTTCAAAAAAAAGATATTGTCACATAAAATAAAATCGATTTCAGGAAAAACGGAAACCTAATTGAAAGAATATGGAAACTTAAAGGTCACATGCAACCAAAAAATCAAACATAATTAAAACACAATTATCACTTATTCATGACATATAGTATACATTGCTGGTTATGAAAAAACATATAAACGAAATTATAAGTGTACAATCGCAAATCAAAAGTGTAATATTTTGTACTTGGGTTTACGTCCCTAGAAACGAAGCAGCCGCGATACCGAACCCAGTCAGAGCGGGTGGGTGTGCACTGAGGTGTAACGGCTGGTCCATTTGCCGATGCCCTCGATCACGGCTCATTGTGTGTGTATATTTAGAGATGTTGGGTTTTGTAAATACATGCTCATTTTTTGTGTATAACATTTTGCAATCAACAGACATCATAACATGTCATGTGTTCAAGTATAACACCTGCCTGTCTGTGTGATTACATAATGTGACAGAGACCGAACTCGGGCCATAAATTAATACATTTTGTTTATGGTGTATAGCCTGATAGGTGTTAAGTTCAAATTGCATGTGGTCAGTGATCGAAGTTGTGTATTGAATATTGTCATTAGCAGACGGGCAGGCAGACAAAATAGGTGTCAATAAAACAGACATTGAGTTTTGTCTGTGACAACGACATATCTATATCACAGTTAGAAATTCTGTCAATGCTAAATAATGGCATTGCTTTTGAGTATCGAACTGAGAAAGTGACTCGGTAAGAAGAACGTGTGGTGAAATAGACAAATGAAATTATATAAACAGTTAAAACAGTAATCTACTGTCATAACATATAAAAAGCTCGCGCCTGTGAAATATCAACAAAACATTAGAAAAATAGCTCACAGCAAAGCCTTCACCGAGTATTCACCCGACAATCCGCTTCCAAGCTGCGTGAACCTATTTCACTGCGCATGTGCTATGAGCGCAGCCCAGCTGTTGAAACCACTTCAATTCCCCCAAGCGCTCGGGAAAAATTAGTGAATCGTTTGAACTCCGATTTCGCGCGGTTTTTTTTCATCGCGTTATTTTTCAACTTTATAAGTTGAATTTGCATTTTTGATGATTTGTTTCGGTAAGTCCATACCGAAAGGTATCAGAATCTGCAAAGTTGTGTTTTACGTTGCATGTGACCTTTAAGATTCTACTCAGTCTCCTTTACGTTTTATTTGGTAAACTTACGCAAAATTATAAATTACTAAGAAATCAGTCTAAGTAACTTTGGCTTAGTATTATCCTTTACGCTGCTACATTGAGTCTAACAACCCCTAATAGAAGGTCGCGTCGGCTAACCTTTGAGCGACCTATGACCGTCCAGTGAAACGCGAGACGGCCGAACGGATTTAAAGGGGAATACGAACGAAAACAAAACTTTTGATATGTTGTAAAGGATATTTTAAAACTAACCTTCCGTGATTAAAATTGAGCAAATATATGTAAAATAGCAATAAAAACACAAAAAAACGTACTCGTATTTCCGCATATTACGGAAACACCCGACAGTTAATGAGCACATGTACCTGTTACTGATGGCTTCCTCTTTGATTTTACCTCAAAACTTAACAGTGTCCATGGATTTTGAAGCAGTAATAGATGTTCCTGATGTCATTTCTGAAATGGATGTTAGACCGTATGAATACGATCCGATTTTACATCTTGCAAGACAATCTTCCATTGAAGATGAAGAAGAAGAATCAAGCGAAACGGAGGCCTGCTTGAGGTCAAAATAAATTCAAAAATATACCACATCATTTAACAAGAATACTATTTGTCAGCAAAATGTAATACAGTTCCAACCAGCAAATCCACCCATATAAATATATGACCAGTCCCTAAGAATATTTTTTTGTGAATGAAATGTGATTGCAGTTCCTTTTGTGTCAAATGGGTGACTGTAGGGTGTCTGGGATGTAAAAACAAAATAATTATGCTTCACACGGGGGAAAATAAAAATTATCTCCTACAAAAATGACACTGGAATTATTTTGTTGAAAAAAATTAGGATCCTAGTTCTCATTGATATTGTATCAAGTCTCCATACAAGATTCCCAGAGATAATATTCGCGACACAGATAGGTTATTCCCCGAAAACTGGTGAATTATAGAATACTAGTCAGGACAACGTGTGTTTCCCCAGTGTTTGGTTATGGAAATAGTTATGGTACTCGGTCATAGCCTTAGAATGACATCTTATCAGCCAATGAGAATACAGAACAACTTTCACGGCACACACTACTGACAAATAGCGAGTCTGATGCCCACTGCACGTAATTGGACAAACGGAAAACTATGAAAGCAACAAGTACTTCATGATTTGCCGTTGTATTCGGCAATGTTTCAGGTAGACTGCAGCATTTAAGGCTCCAAACTGAAAAGAACGTTATAGCGAAACATTTTCAAGCTCATGTGATTTTGATAATATATATCTCATGGGTACCAGTTAAATTTATTGAAAATGATTAAATATATAATAATGTGTCCATTTATATAGCGCCAAACTCCACACTAGGTATGCTCATAGCGCTAACACATTATTACCCCGGATGACCCAAGCTGCCTGTTAGGCGCTAGAAAGTTATAGTCATAGTTTTTGTCAAGTTTGGTATTATGTTCTTCATGTAAAAGCTATTAGGAAGTACGCCTAATGTTTCTGATAAATGTTCCATAGTAAACTCATGACTATGTATATACGTTTATATGAAGAACCTAATATCAAAGTTGACAAAACTATGCATTTATGGCCTATATTTAATCAGTTTAAATATACTGGGGCATTTTGACCAGCCCTGGGGCAATTTGACTAAATTTGTTTTGGCAATTTGTAACCGGGGCAATTCGACTGGCAATCGGAGGACTTTAATCCATTTTTTTTTTAAAATACCACTGACACTAGGGAATGATGGAGTTGAGGAAATTTTGCCAAGGTAGACAGCTGCCCAGTCGTTGTGTCCGTAACGGTCGAGGGAGAAATCTAATGGAATTAAGTAAATAACTGAAACCAACTAAAAGTAGAGGATAACGGAAACCCAAATGGAACCTCTTAGGAATCTGGGTAACGGAAACTCACTGGAGCCTTACAGGAATCTGTGTAACGGAAACTCACTGGAGCCTTACAGGAATCTGAGTAACTGAAACTCACTGGAGCCTTACGGGAATCTGGGTTACGGAAACTCACTGGAGCCTTACGGGAATCTGGGTTACGGAAACTCACTGGAGCCTTACAGGAATCTGTGTAACTGAAACTCACTGGAGCCTTATAGGAATCTGTGTTACTGAAACTCACTGGAGCCTTACAGGAATCTGGGTAACGGAAACTCGCTGGAGCCTTACAGGAATCTGGGTAACTGAAACTCACTGGAGCCTTACAGAAATCTGTGTAACGGAAACTCACTGGAGCCTTACAGGAATCTGGGTGACGGAAACTCACTGGAGCCTTACAGGAATCTGTGTAACGGAAACTCACTGGAGCCTTACAGGAATCTGGGTGACGGAAACTCACTGGAGCCTTACGGGAATCTGTGTAACGGAAACTCACTGGAGTCTTACCGGATTCTGGGTAACTTTGTAAGTTTCCGTTTTCCGGAAACTTGAAGGAAATGTAGAGAAACGGTCCAGAAACCTAATTGAAACCTAAGTTTCCATTTACTTTCTTTTAGGTTTCCGGTGTTCAGAAACCAAGATATTTTACTGTGAAAAAGAGCCGGATTGGTAAACAAGCACAAGCTTATGTGAATACCGCTCTGGGGGTACATTAGAAGAGTAATCATGTCATGATGAATGTACAATGTGAATAATAAAAACATGTTACAAAAACGAAAAATAACGCCAATCATTGTTAAAAAATATATGTCATATGAACACATGATTTTGAATCAAATCTGCCTTTTAAATTGAGAAACGAGTGCACTGAAATTAAAGGTTCTATATTTATAATGGTAGACTTCCCGTAGCTTTTGATAGTAAGGTGTGTGTGTTTGACTTTATCAAAATGGGCCTGCAGATTTCATTCCGGACCTGTAGATTTTAAAGTCTGCAGGCGGCAGCAGGCCCTGACGGTCCAATGGCAATTTAAGAGGGCTTGTTCGATTATTGCGAAACTTGTTTGGGTTTCTGAAACGGGTTTCCCCAGTTATAAACGAGTGTCTAGTTTCGGCTACATGGTGTCAAAGTGAAACTAGTTTCTAGTTTTATAAACGAGCAGATGGTCACACCATCCGGTTTCAAAATAGATACCAGAAGAAATGTCTCAGCTACTGTATATGTGGAACAAATTGAATGACAGCATTGCCGAAGATAATATTTAATTTTTTTATCAGTGATTAACAAATAAAAAAAGAGTCAGATGCTTTTGGAGGTAAATATTTGCGTATATGTAATTATACTGTTACAAGTCATTATATATATTCAAGTTACATAAAATAGTCATTGTCAATAGACTGGGGTTTTAGATAATATTTTCCTAGTTCTCAGTTGATTTTTATCATTATTTTGGTCACAGGAACTGCTGCTCTATTTGGCCACCAAGATCAGCTGAACTTAGCGCTTTCGTTTCAGCCATCTTTGTTGTGAGAGAACGCGAAACCGAAACTGCGAAACCTGCCTCGGAGATGGTTTCGAATTTTCAGAAACCAGTGTTAGGTTCGACATAATCGAGTGCATGGTTTTCCCGAAACCCAAACCGGTTTAGCATAATCAAATAGGCCCTAAAATATTGCGAAAACTGTGTGTGAAATACTGAGCCTAACGACACGATCGGACACTGAGGTACTAACTGTGAGTTTAAACAACCTTTAGTGTCCTCAATTTGGAAGATGATATGGTTTAAACATATTTATTCATGAAGATATGAATGGATTGGCCAACAAGCTCCGAGGAGCCTATTTGAAGGCTGCTCCCATAAACAAATACATGTGCAAGTAAAAACAGAAACAGATGACACACTGTTACAAGTCTTATTTATCAGCAATCAAGATAAGGATAATGCATAAATATCGATTGATATCTATTGATCGGATTTTTACAAATCCAAGGGGCACCCAGTTAATTGTTGTTGACAAGAATGTCGTCTACTTACCCGCAGTCAGAGTGAGTGAGTGAGTTTAGCTTTACGCCGCACTCAACGATATTCCAGCTATATGGTGGCGGTCTGTAAATAATCGAGTCTTGACCAGACACTCCAGTGATCAACAGCATGAGCATCGATCTGCGCAATTGAGAACCGATGACATGTGTCAACCAAGTCAGCGAGTCTGACAACCCGATCCCGTTAGTCGCCTCTTACGACAAGCATGAGTTTCTGAAGATCAATATTCTAACCCGGACCTTCACGGGTACCCACAGTCAGATGTTCTGATATTCAATATTGACTCTTATTTGTGCACAGGTGCTCGCTACCACTATCGGAGGGATACGGAGCATCAACATATCTAGCTAACTATATTCACTGAAAGGACTTTTCTGTTTATCTGCCGAAAAAGCCACCATTTCAAACTGCTTTGTTTGTTCACATCATCAAATTGGAATTTGATCAGCTGCACGTTGCCTATCACACTGCACGTGGGTATCGTGATGTGTGTTGCTTGGTGGTGGACCGGTGTCGGATGAAGTTGTTACACACAGAATTATATGTTCAAATGACGTGGACTCGAACCCAGTACCATTATCACTTAAGGATTCAATAGATGAATTAATTACCCAATTTAAAATCGTTAAACAAAGTATCAATAGAAATCTGAATGACGTAGTTAATAAAGTAAAGAGGTAACATAACATAGATGAAAATTGGAATCACAAACGGCAGAGTTGAAATCCGAATTGACAAATATGCACCAGAGTATCGAAGTGGTGAACGCTGATACTGTCTCGCTCAATAAGATGTATTTGGTGCAGGACCAGGTGACAAAGTCGACGACGAGTTGGATAAACTAGAGGCTTTAAGTACGAGAGACAATGTTATACCCTGTGGCGTAGCCGAGAAACCTGGTGAAAGAAATATCCAGTGCCAGGATACTTTCTTCTCCATCCTAAATGAGCATGTACATGTTAAGACATGGTCACCCAGTGATATTATTCGTGCTCATCGCCTTGATACTGAAAGCTCGGATGCTAGTAGACCGAGACCCCTTACTGCTAAGTTCAGAGAATCAGATTGAAGCACTGAAAGCTAGCCCAGTGATGAAGGAAGGAGGGTATGGCATATCGAATGACCTCACTACAAGACAACGTCAGAAACTCCGTGACAGTAAGGAACAAGGCTTGTTGGGTACTTCAAGAATGACAGGCTTGTTACCGTGCCGCGTACAGATGGGAACAGATCCTCGCATACACCGACACGATAAGAGCCCCGATCATCAAGAACCACTAGCAACAACAACACGAACGGGAGATTGGAGCTATGGCCGGCCGGACTATTTTGAACGGGGACAAGAAAGCCATATCGCCGGTGTCAATTTTGCCGTGGAAGGTGTGTGGTGTTGCTGGTATACTGGACGATTAATCTTTGATCGAATACTTGAAAACATTTGATATTGTCTGTTCAGTAGAAACATTTACTACTGATTGCCTTGGGTTAGGTTGGTTGTCTGGCTACGATATTTACTATGCAAATGCAGTAAAATTATCATTGTCCGGTAGGTTATCTGGCGGCCTAGGTATATGTTTTTAAGGTGTCTTTGGGTTACATTCCATTTATTAAGTTCTCATGTTATTTTGTTGCAGTTCTAGTTCCGTCCGCCGTGATGCAGTCCTCCCAGTCCGGCCAAAATGTTGCCTTCATTCGCTCGCAATACTCCACAAGATTTGTGAACTTGTCTGAAAGAAACCCGAACGGCAGCATAGTAGTTAGACCCTTGCCTTTTTCTCAATATAAGTAACATAAAATACGAGTTTCTGTCGTAATGTTATACTTAACATTTGTCAAAGACAAACAAACATTCTAAAGGATATGCCAGATCGTTACTTCTCCCTAGAAATGAACCACTTAAATGCGTACATGTTTTGGTAATTCTGGAGAATACGGGGCACTATTAGTTATACTCGAAGGATGACAATGGTGTGCCAATATTACGCTTTGTTTGTTTATCAGTTAATGACGCACTCGGTAATATTCCAGTTATATGACGGCGGTCTGTTAATTTTCGAGTCACAAGACAAGCCAGTGATTGAGATCATGAGCATCGATCTACGCAGTTGGCATACGATGCCATGTTTCAACCAAGTCAGCGAGTCTGACCACACGATCCCGTTAGTCGCCTTTTACGACAAGCCTGTGTTGCTGAAGACCAATTCCAACCCAGATCCTCTCGGGCGCCGATGTCCCGTAAATATAAATCTATGGTAGATTGAAATGGAAACGCTTTTAGTCAGTATCATTTACTTCTATTCTATTTATTTGATTGTGATCACTGGCTGAAGGCCCAGTTTGACAAAGTGATCATACTGGTAGGTATATACTTTAACATACTGTATGACTGTGAGAAATGTCTCCCAGTCGTTTTTTGAAAGTTATAACCATGGCACTTTGGGAACCACGCACAACGTATCATGATAATCTCTGAACAGTTCAAATGTAACGATTCGACGCTCGTACTCGTTAGTTTATCTGTTCCGTGGTTTAACGGGAATGTACAAAGTCACTAATGGCCTCTCTAAGGAATGAAAGCAGAGATAGCCTAAGATGTCTCCTGACACTGAAGTTATCAAAGCAATGGAGAATGACTGCGTAACGATCGACAAATAATAATTAAATTGAATCAATTAAACTCTTACAGCAATTTTGGGGAATCACACCATTAAAATCGGTGGTATTAAACATTTATTAGCATGTCATTATCGAACGTGTGTTAACATAAGGGATTCCCCTAAAAATGTCCCACAATTCCCTGACACAAACAGGTACGCTTTCATTCGTGACCAACTCGTGTTTTTCCGGGACAAGCCGAATAGCGTCTCGTGGCCCCTAGAAGGATTTCATATTGGCGTAGGAACATCAGATCTACTTCAAACAGGAACGATAACTCCATTCATGTTTGATTCCAGTGGTATTTAATATCACCGAAGTACTCATACATTGCATTGCTGTTTTTGGTTTTGTATTTGAATCTCTCACTGTCAATCTCATGATCCATATAAAAACTTCACATTAGACAGCTACGTTCTTAGTTTTTTCAAAATGACGATGTATCCTTTTTATGATTTTTTCTACAATAATATAATACCATAAACGATTTAAGTAGTCGGGCTTATTTTTATCAAAGCACCGCAACCATTACGCGCGTTCGGATTGGTTTGTCGTATTTTCGCACATAACAAGCATCGAGACGGGGACGAGTCTTCTTGGAGGTTACGGAAAGGGGCGAGTGGTGACGAATTGAGTCTTCTTGGAGGTTACGGAAAGGGGCGAGTGGTGACGAATGGAGTCTTCTTGGAGGTTACGGAAAGGGGCGAGTGGTGACGAATAGAGTCTTCTTGGAGGTTACGGAAAGGGGTGAGTGGTGACGAATACGTAACAGGGGTGGTATGTAGCATAGTGGTTAAAGCGCGTTGGTTCGTCACGTCGAACAGCCGGGTTCGATTCACCACTTGGGTACAATGTTCCCTGTCGTTTTCGGAATATTGCTAAAAGCAGCGTAAAGCCATACTCACTCATTCACATTATAACCCCCTAAACTTACCAAAGGATGCAAGAATTCTTTTCTTAGCCGACCTCGTAGAGAATTATATGTACATAGGGAATATATCGAAACTAAAGTAAACGGAAAACAGAGAAATAACTTCTAATCCTAACGGTCAAGACACCCGTGAAGATCTGGATTAGAATTGATCTTCAGCAACCCATGCTTGTCGTAAGACCCGGCTAACGGGATCGGACACGTTGACTTGTTCGACACGTATGTCATCGTGTCCCAAATACGTAGATCGATGCCCATGATGCTGATCACATGATTGTCTGGTCCAGACTCGATCATTTAAGGACAGCCGCCTTATAGCTGGAATACTGCTGAGTGCAAACAAACAAACAAACAAACAAACAAACAAACAAACGTTGACGTTCTCATGGGTTGTCAACCTACGACCAAATGAATATAGGACTCTAAGGGCTGAACGACCAGACAGCACCACAGAGGTCTTTGTGGCAACGTATTTACCGTTCACGAGTTGTTCCCCTTTGCTTCCTGGACACTGCCAGCAAAACTGGCACAACAGTCCAAACAAAGCAGCATCTGTCTCACATGGTTGATCGCCGAAAAAGAATTTCTTTGTCCCTGTCAATATTAGAAAAGTTGTACAGATGAAAAGAGTTAAAATGTTTGACCACCGATGCTTAATAAACAAAGAAATTTGAGTACTGTTTTGTAGTACATGGATTGTCTTCCATGAGGGCGGAAGTTCGTTGGTTCGAGACCGGGAGGTAGGGTAGCTGAGTGGGTAAAGCGTACGCTATCACACTGAAGACTCGGGTTCGTGTCCCGAAATGGGAACAGTGTGCACAGCCCGTTTCCCGTTTTCCCCGCCGTGATATTTCTGGACTATTGCTGAAAACGGTGTAAGACCATACTCACTCACTCGTTGGCCCGATTCCCTGCTGCCAAAACAAGTAACAGATGACACTTGTTGTTGCCTTGCCTGGTATTAAGGAGATAAAACAAGAACTGGTCACCTGGGAGTCAATGCATGCCCGGTATCCATAGTAAACTCCAACGTTATTGCGCAGAGGGCAGCACAATAGAACCAGTCCAGACTAGTTCAACACGTAATTGCACATTGCTATAGAAGGGCAATAAACTTGAACGTCACATTAAACCTTATTTACAACCATCGCTATTGACGACATCTCTTACCAAGGTAGACCGATAATGATCTCAAATCTTCCTCCATAATGTGCAACACTTCCTCATGGGTGTGTCGGCCGATTCCGTGAGCTTTCGTATTACTCAGGTAAATTCTTGTTCCGATCCAGATTACCAGTTTGTTCAACTTGATGTGTTTCTTCACGTAGTCCAGGTTCTCAGCCCGGGACTGGCCCATACACCTGCAAAGATGCGTAATGGTCAAAACATTGCCGGGGTCAAAACATCAACTGTCTTTGGCACGTCATGGGTTATCACATAAGATGTATATTATGACGATAAATGCATCGTAGTAGTGACCTATGTCCTTTTTCATCTGCTAAATAAAGTGAGGGTATTTCAGCTTACAAAACTCATATGAACCGTACTCCGCGCATAGACATTTGCGAACCCTACCGTTGCCTGACACTAAAACCATACGGAGAGCAGATGGCAACAAGATTGACACACATGCTGTACGCTTTGACAAACCAGAAATGGAGGGACAATACGACACAGGAACAATATGACAGAGGGACAATACGTCACAGGGACAATATGACACAAGGACAATGTGACACAAGGACAATGCCAGAGGGACAATATGACACAGGGACAATATGACAGAGGCACAATATGACGGAGGGACAATACGACACAGGGACAATACGACACAGGGCCATATACGACACAGGGCCAATATGACACAAGGACAATATGCCAGAGGGCCAATATGCCACAATGACAATATGACAGAGGCACAATATGACGGATGGACAATACGACACAGGGACAATACGACACAGGGCCATATACGGCACAGGGACAATATGGCACAAGAACAATATGCCAGAGGGACAATATGTCACAGGGCCATATACGACACAGGGACAATATGGCACAAGGACAATATGACAGAGGGACACTACGACACAAGGACAATATGACATAAGGACAATACGACCCAAGGACAACACGGGACAGGGACAATACGACACAAGGACAATATGACAGAGGGGTAATTTGACTCAGGGACAATACGACACAATGACAATATGGCAGAGGGACAATATTACACAGAGGCAATATGAAACAGGGACAATATGGCACATAGACAATATGACACAGGGAAAATACTTCACAGGAACAATATGGCAGAGGGACAATACAAACAGGGACTGTACGACACAGGTACAGGTACATGGAATGTTGCCTTTGGACGAGCGCTTGACACTAAAATCATTCTACAAAGACTGATATGTAATGATTTACCACATATATCTTGGTACTTCCTCCGAGTTGTATGATAAGATTTAAAAGTGATGAGACTCAACAATATTACAGCTGTAAGACGGCATCATCAGCAGGGATATAATGGTCATGTTTTGATGTAATAAATATGGACATGTTGGGATGTGATAAATATGGACATGTTATGGTATGATAAATATGGACATGTTATGATGTGATAAATATGGACATGTTATGATGTGATAAATATGGACATGTTGGGATGTGATAAATATGGACATGTTATGATATGATAAATATGGACGTGAATGTTCATGATGTTGATCACTGGATTGTTTGGTGCAGGCGTGATTATATACAGATCGTCGCTATATAGCTGTAGGATGGGTTCTTTGTATTATCTGTGTGTGTTGTTTACCTCCTAACTCAGCTTTGTATGTATGTATGTATGTGTGTGTGTGTGTGTGTGTGTGTGTATATATATATATAGAAAGAAAGTGATGAGAATACCGAGCGTACAGTAGTACATATATAGGAAGTTCTGAAATAATCACACGGCACGGATCTTCTCCAACATGTTTCACTTTTATCTTCAGGGAGAAGTGATTACAGTTAACCCCCTGGATGCCACAGGGACCCTCAATTTCAAGTCCAATAAAAAGCAAAATATCCCACGCACACAAATAGTAAATACACTTCATCGTTTCGAATTCTGAGGGAAATTTCCTGTTTCTTGATCATCCACTATTATTTTAGACAAAGTTCAAGTGCTGAAAATGAACTTTCAAAATAGGCTTCATCGAAAATGTCGCCATTTTTGACACAGTACGAAATCGCGATTCACAGCGTTATTTGCTGTATGTTTTGAAATGTGAAAATCTGATAATTACTGAGAGTATTGAATTTCAAAAATAACATATTAATGAACACTGATATCACTTTTACATGAAATCGCTAATGAAAATTCTGAAACGTTGTCGATGAATCTAGAATCGGATGGGATGTTTTCGAAAATACACTTACACGAACGCCGTAGAGCGCTTTCCGCCATATTGGACAGTGTTTACAAAATCACGTATCGCGAAGGCCGGTATTGAGACGCCTATTACATCACGTATATTTCATATTCAGCTTCGAAAAATGCATCACCGAATTTCCCATACCTTTTAGAATCAAATTGCATTTGGTCTTTGTCACCAATACCAACTGTCCAGATAAAATGAGAGGAAACATATTGGGTGTGAAAACGAACGCTGTGCTCGAAAGACTGCGCTGGTTCGAAATGTAAACAAAGACAAATTCCGATTTTACACTGCGTAGCATTTTCTGAAATGTTCCAACATTCATCCGTCTATTCATTGCTTGCAATAGCTCAATACCTTTGGAATATACATGGAAAGAGTATCGTAGTAAGAAATATGAAATTATAAATAGATACAATGCAATGATTTGATAATTCATAAGAAATTGTCAAAGTTTCCGTGCAGCGTGACGCCATGACTGACGCAAAATCACGCAAGTGTAATTATCAGCATTTCTGGCTTCTTCTCTTACTTTCAGTGAAAACGATAAAAATATAACAATACACAGATAGTCAGAATCATTCTGATTACTTACATGTCATAGTTATGCACAAACGATCACTGAATCAATGGAAGGGTCCTCGCAAAGTCCTGTGTATCCTTGTCAGCAAAGCCGCCATTTTGTAAGAAATTGGTCATCGGTAGTGATGCCATAAGTCAACATTGGTGTACATATTAGACAATTTATTTGAGGTGAAGGTCGGTTGAACAAGAGTAAACACAATCGCCAAATCCTTCCGATTACACTGTCAGTATTATGATGCATACTTTTTCATGAAACTGACCTCAGTATCTACATTTAGCCTTGTCCAATATCATATCATACGTGCATATAGGTTTACGGTGTTTTATACTTTGAAAGTTTTTGATTGTTTGAATAATATTTACATAAGAAATTGACACATTTAGTGTAGTACATTATATTCTAAACCTTTACACAAGTGTTAGAAGATCAAACGTAGCCATAACTGCAATTACTTTAGTTCCTATGATGTACACTATTCAATGCATTTGAACTAATATTGCAGTTTCACATGAACAGGTTAATGAACGGCGATTTGATTAAACCTTATAAGTAAAACTGATAGTATTTAATGAAAATGATTTAGGTATGTTACGAAATGTATATGCACACATATTTAAAGGAATTGTCTTGTTCTTTGCACATTTTTGTGTCGTTTTATAGAGAAAACAATGATGTATATTGATTGGCCAGGTGCGCGTTTGTCGGAAACGTTTTATGATTCACTATCATTGTTTTCGATAATATAATCAATTCATATTCGATTTAAAAATATTGTGATGACATGATATCAAACTCTAACTATATTTATACGAAAATTGTTTAAAAATATATAAACCATGTCATGTCTTAATTTGGACAAATCTTACATCCATATTCCAATATATAGTACGTACTAGATCCATATATAAAAAGCTATCTTTTTTGCATCTTCCATTGCATACTTATGAAAAGAAATAGCTACATAATCATAAATAAAGAAAATTCTTATCCTAAACAAAATATTCGGGTGTTGTGAAATGTTATTTTTCATTTACGTTAAATTGATGCCAAACAGGTGCGCGTGTTGCTCATGATAAGATACACAGTCAAACTGTCTAATTGTTGATATATTCAGGACACTGTTTAAATGGAAAAACCAGTCATTTTATGTTTTGTCTAAAGAGAGTTAATTCTGACAAAAAGCCGAGACTTTCACACAATTAATGGAAATTAGGTGAGATATATACTAATCAGCATACCAATGTCGTCTTTTTCCGACGTCGCAAAATGCACAAAACAAGCAATGATGTCAACTAAAATGTTGTATTATTTTCAGAAATTTCATTACGTTTGAAGATATGGCTAGTACTCTGGTAATAACGATGCAAAATTAGTCAAAATACATCTACACAAACAGGACAATATGGGAATCTAAGAACTAACTTATATATCGGAGAAGGCCATCCAAATCGTTATGACGTGCTTTCACATGTAATACGTTGTCATCTTTTTTTATAAATTGTGAAACTACCAAAGCGTATCCTCTCATATTGAGGAACTTTGAATTGGAATAGTTTAGTTCACCGTAAACAAAAAATAACGAAAATATAGCGTCCATATCCACAACAAATTCTCTCCATGTGATCTGAGTTACATTGACCTAGTGTTACGGATAACAGAGTTATGCACCCTTATCATTATATGTGTATGACCTCTCTGTCGTCGTTTGACGTCATAGAAGAAAATCCATTTTTGACATTTATTGCGAGTCATTTTTAATGTTGAGCGCATAATGTTATGCATAAGCACATAAATCCAATTCATATACAATTATGTCGTTCAGATATCAGGCTGTATTTTCTTCGTTCACACTTTCCGTAAATATGCCAAAATAAAATTCGTAGCACAGTGCTTTTATCAGTGCGCGATAAAAAGCGGAGAAATTTACTGTTTTTTAACGCATAACAAAAATTTGGACAACATTTAGCAAGGTCTATTTCTCAAACCGCCGAGGTAGTTGCACTTATATCTATACTAACGGATAGAAAATTTAATATTCTACATTTCTGTGTAATTTTATAGCCTTACGTAGATACAGGACCACGCGAGCGCAATTCTCGCATGACGTTCAATTTTCAAAGCGTATGAAAATGTGCGCCTGAAAAAAAACTATATGGGTTACTTTGTATGTATGTATGTATGTGTGTGTGTGTGTGTGTGTGTGTGTGTGTGTGTGTGTGTGTGTGTGTGTGTGTGTGTGTGTGTGTGTGTGTGTGTGTGTGTGTGTGTGTGTGTGTGTGTGTGTGTGTGTGTGTGTGTGTGTGTGTGTGTGTGTGTGTGTGTGTGTGTGTGTGTGTGTGTGTGTGTGTGTGTGTGTGTGTGTGTGTGTGTGTGTGTGTGTGTGTGGTTTGTAAGTAAACAACAGTCCCTGTTATACAGGCCAATGGAAATGCGACCTAGATTAGAACATATATATATGCTTGTGTTGGAGACTACTGAATAAGAGCAAGCGACTATCCATTTTAGTCTGCCAAACTGCCCAAAAATATCTTTGATTAACCTCACTGACCTGATATTCTATTCTCGCCATTTGAAGAAAGGTCTCCAACTTGAGAGCAAATGGGGAGAAACTTGGCGCCCTTGGTCCTCTCGATATCTGGTACAGAATCACCTTTGGGGCAGAACTGGAAGACAAGCATGTCGACTCAAATTGGTAATTCTTGTAAATTTGGTTCAAGTCTTGTTGGCTTCACATGTTTTACCTGTTAAATTTCATTGACATCAAGCCAAACTCTTACAGTCATATATGTAGCACGATGATATCCCTTACAGTATTTCGTAGTTATGACATCCTGTCTGTGCATCAGCTTCAAACTAGGATCAGGGTCCTGATCCGTAAAGCGTTTGTATCGGTACGACCTGTCGTAACCGTATAGCTTATCATCGGCTTACGATGTCGTAACGCTAAGAGCGTTTTGTGGATCGGGACTCAGGATCTCAGCTTCAGGATCCCAAGGCCTCCCTACGCTAAACTAGAGCGTTACAATCATACTGCTTGTCTCAGTTAACACCGCCGCAGTATGTTTTAGTTGCAAAATGCGATTTTTACTGCTTTAATTCTTGGGATATCCCTTGTTTTTGTAATATCAAAGTAAAAGGAAAACACGTAGTTTGACAAAATTTCATAGCAATACGATTCCCAAATCACATATATACGAATAATCATATATGTCTTTAAAGACAGCAACATATATATGCCATTGCCCCAAAGTATTCCAGAGATTGAAACATGCAACAATAAATGCACTTTTCAACACATAAATCAACTTCGTCAATATATCTTATTTCCTAAATTTCTCCAACAATCTGTCTATATTTGATAACGGACAAGATTACTACATTGAAGAGCTGCCCTCTTGACGTAGTACATGAGAATATTTAGCTCATATGACGATGGGCATGTATACCATGATAACTGAGAAGATTACTACATTAAGTGAGTGAGTGAGTGAGTTAAGTTTTTAGCAGTATTCCAGCAATATCACAGCGGAGGACACCAGAAATGAGCTTCACACATTGTAACCATATGGGGAATGAACCCGGGTCATCGGCGTGACGAGCGAACGCTTTAACCACTATTCTACCCCACCGCCCCGACTACATTGAAGAGCTGTCCTATTGTGGGTATAAATTGTGGTCCCGAGTAGTTGAGGTGAGGTGAAATGGGGTTTAACGTCGTAATTGAGACTATTTCGCTCCAGGCGGAGGCTCTAAAACAGTACACCACGGAGGCGGTCGCGCGCATACAAACGTGCAAGGTACACACGCACACGTAGCTTTCTCGTGATATAAGTGCACACATCTTGACCCCTACCTTCAATCCCCATTACTAACTGTAAACGTACTTCAGTCTTGTTTTCATGCTCTTATCAGAGAAAACCTTGACATGAGGAATACAAAGTCCATCGTAACTGGGTCGCGTTACACCTGGAGACTCTGACATCATGCATATTTTAGGACTCATAGGCCAACTGTTTACAGGCTCGTCAGATGGCGCTCATACCTCACTACCTTGACACTCACTAGTGAGGTTTGTTGGTCTGTACCCTGACTTTGTCCTAACCAATACCCCACCTGGATAACGGCTGTCTGTTAAGTATCGAGTCTGGACAATGTAATTTAGCTACTGATCATTCATCCACGCTACTGGGATACGATGACATCCGTCAACCAAGTCAGCCATCCTGATCTCCAGATACATTTAGTTGCCTCTTATCTATCCATATGGGTTCATTAGTGCAGTACGTGTAAAATTATGTCTCTGTGGATGAGCATGTGGCACAATATAGACCTACCTCATTGTGGTGCAGGGCGTCTAGCGTGGTCCCTTTTATCAAGTGACGTCAGTTTTACACACTGTTGTAGTTGAATCAGAGTTAAGACATATCACTGAAGGGTACAAGACACTCATATCCGTTGTAACAGTGGCCACCTTTCATGTTACTGAAGTCTTGGGAGGTTTTTTGGTGTCACTTACATGTTATGGAAGTCAAGGGAGGTTGTTTGGTGTAACCTGTATGTTACGAAAGTCAAGGAAGGTTGTTGGGGGTAACCTGCATGTAACGGAAGTCAAGGGAGGTCGTTGGGTGTAACCTGCATGTTAAGGAAGTGAAGGGAGGTTGTTGGGTGTAACGTGCATGTTACGGAAGTCAAGGGAGGTTATTGGGTGTAACTTGCATGTTACGGAAGTCAAGGGAGGTTGTTTGGTGTAACCTGTATGTTACGAAAGTCAAGGAAGGTTGTTGGGGGTAACCTGCATGTAACGGAAGTCAAGGGAGGTCGTTGGGTGTAACCTGCATGTTAAGGATGTGAAGGGAGGTTGTTGGGTGTAACGTGCATGTTACGGAAGTCAAGGGAGGTTATTGGGTGTAACTTGCGTGTTACGGAAGTCAAGGGAGGTTGTTGGGTGTAACCTGTACGTTATGGAAGTCAAGGGAGTGTTGTTGGGTGTAACCTGCAGGTTACGAAAGTCAAGGGAGGTTGTTGGGTGTAACCTGCATGTTACGGAAGTCAAACGAGGTTGTTGGGTGTAATGTGTATGTTACGGAATTCAAGGGAGGTTATTGGGTGTAACTTGCATGTAACGAAAGTCAAGGGAGGTTGTTGGGGGTAACGTGTATGTTGTGGAAGTCAAGGGAGGTTGTTGGGTGTAACGTGTATGATACGGAAGTCAAGGGAGGTTGTTGGGTGTGACTTGCATGTAACCGAAGTCTAGGGAGGTTGTTTGGTGTGACTTGCATGTAACCGAAGTCTAGGGAGGTTGTTGGGTGTAATGTATACGTTACGGAAGTGAAGGGAAGTTGTTGGGTGTAACCTGCATGTTACGGAAGTCAAAGGAGGTTGTTGGGTGTAACCTGTATGTTACGGAAGTCAAGGGAGGTTGTTGGGTGTAATTTGCAAGTTACCGAAGTCTGGGGAGGTTGTTGGGTGTGACTTGCATGTTACGGAAGTCAAGGGAGGTTGTTGGGTGTAACGTGTATGTTACGGAATTCAAGGGAGGTTGTTGGGTGTGACTTGCATGTTACGGAATTCAAGGGAGGTTGTTGGGTGTAACGTGTATGTTACGGAAGTCAAGGGAGGTTGTTGGGTGTAACCTGTATGTTACGGAAGTCAAGGGAGGTTGTTGGTCGTGACTTGCATGTTACGGAAGTCAAGGGAGGTTGTTGGGTGTAACGTGTATGTTACGGAAGTCAAGGGAGGTTGTTGGGTGTGACTTGCATGTTACCGAAGTCTAGGGAGGTTGTTCGGTGTAACGTGTATGTTACGGAAGTCAAGGGAGGTTGTTGGGTGTGATTTGCATGTAACTGAAGTCAATTGAGGTTGTTGGGTGTAACCTGTATGTTACGGAAGTCAAGGGAGGTTGTTGGGTGTAACCTGTATGTTACCGAAGTCAAGGGAGGTTGTTGGGTGTAACCTGCATGTTACCAAAGTCTATGGAGGTTGTTGGGTGTAACCTGTATGTTACCGAAGTCAAGGGTGGTTGTTGGGTGTAACCTGTATGTTACTGAAGTCTAGGGAAGTTGTTGGGTGTAACCTGTATGTTACGGAAGTCAAGGGTGGTTGTTGGGTGTAACCTGTATGTTACTGAAGTCTAGGGAAGTTGTTGGGTGTAACCTGTATGTTACGGAAGTCAAAGGTGGTTGTTGGGTGTAACCTGTGTGTTATCGAAGTCTAGGGTGTTTGTTGGGTGTAACCTGTATGTTACTGAAGTCTAGGGAGGTTGTTGGGTGTAACCTGTATGTTACCGAAGTCGAAGGGTGGTTGTTGGGTGTAACCTGTATGTTACTGAAGTCTAGGGAGGTTGTTGGGTGTAACCTCTATGTTACCGAAGTCAAGGGTGGTTGTTGGGTGTAACCTGTATGTTACTGAAGTCTAGGGAAGTTGTTGGGTGTAACCTGTATGTTACGGAAGTCAAGGGTGGTTGTTGGGTGTAACCTGTGTGTTATCGAAGTCTAGGGTGGTTGTTGGGTGTAACCTGTATGTTATCGAAGTCTAGGGAGGTTGTTGGGTGTAACGTGTATGTTACCGAAGTCTAGGGAGGTTGTTGGGTGTGACTCGCATGTTACGGAAGTCTAGGGAGGTTGTTGGGTGTGACTTGCATGTTACCGAAGTCTAGGGAGGTTGTTGGGTGTAACGTGTATGTTACCGAAGTCTAGGGAGGTTGTTGGGTGTAACGTGTATGTTACCGAAGTCTAGGGAGGTTGTTGGGTGTAACCTGCATGTTACGGAAGTCAAGGGAGGTTGTTAGGTGTGACTTGCAAGCCACGGAAGTCAATGGATGTTGTTGGGTGTATCCTGCATGTTACGGAAGTCAAGGGAGGTTGTTGGGTGTAACCTGCATGTTACAGAAGTCCAGGGAGGTTGTTGGGTGTAACCTGCATGTTACGGAAATCCAGGGAGGTTGTTGGGTGTAACGTGTATGTTACGGAAGTCAAGGGAGGTTGTTGGGTGTAACCTGCATGTTACCGAAGTCTAGGGAGGTTGTTGGGTGTAACGTGTATGTTACGGAAGTCAAGGGAGGTTGTTGGGTGTAACCTGCATGTTACCGAAGTCTAGGGAGGTTGTTGGGTGTAACCTGTATGTTACCGAAGTCAAGGGAGGTTGTTGGGTGTAACCTGTGTGTTATCGAAGTCTAGGGAGGTTGTTGGGTGTGACTCGCTTGTTACCGAAGTCTAGGGAGGTTGTTGGGCTTAGACCTTTTGAAACTGATGATCTGAAGTTTATGTCTATTCAATCGATATCTTTTTTCCTATATTACTCAAACAATATGTCTGTATTTGATAGATGACAAGATTACTACATCGATCAGCTGCAATAATATGGGTTTAAAATGTGGCCCCAAGTAAATGTCCCCACATCGCTGTTGTAGTGATCTTGTACGCTCTTACCTCGGCACGGTACGCTCTTACCACGGTACGCTCTTACCGCGGCACGGTGCGGATTGCGGTACTTCGGTTCAGTCCGTTTTGGTTAGGTAAATGAGATAGGATCACAATGCAGATCACAATAAAATAAAGGTACGAAAACTGAAAATACCGAATGTTTGGACTGCATTACGGTATGCCGAATAGAAGGCAAACTACCTCGGTATACCGTTTCACCCCTACTTAATGCAGGAAGACAGTCCCGTTTGTAAGGTTCATGGGACAAGCGAGCGAGTGAGTGAGGACTGCTAACGACAACCAGCAATTGTAAAGCTGCTATTTGCGTCGAGAACTAACTGTGGATCCAGTGGGAAGGCTCAGTGACATGGCTGAATGCATGGCATGGAAAGCCTTGGCGGCTTTAATCATTTCTCGTGATATCTATCACAGGTTTGTCTGGCCCGGAATCGATTATTCACAAGTCACCGTTATAATTATGGCTTGTTCTTTTGTTTGTTTGCTTATTGCGATATCAACAATATTCAAGACATATGTCGGCGGCGTCTGCAAACAATCGACTCTGGACCAGACAATCCAGTGATCAACATCATGAGCATCGATCTACATAATCGGGATACGCTTTCATGTATCAACCAAGTCAGCGTGTCTGATCACCTGATCCCGTTAGTTGTCTCGTACGACAAACGTGGATTGCCGAAGACCAATTCTAATCACGATCTTCACGGGTACAGCGAGAAGTAAATGAAAATACTTCATGTAATGTCTGAATCAACCAGTTGAGTATTGCTGCTAAAAACATAACAAACAACAGGCTGCTGAAGGATCTGTACATACAGTGCTTTTAATACGACACATACACATATACAGACGCATGCTCAAACACACTTACAAATACACACACATGGTTTTCTATGTGTTGACTGTTTATAATGTAGTTGTGTACTGCTGTACGTTTAATCCTATTGCCCACAGGTTTGATATTCCATCAGATGATAACTAACTGTTGAATACACTGGTGAAATACCGCTATACTGAAAGTAACACTATCTCCATTCCAAACTAAAAGCCTATTAGAAACGAAACATTCTATGTTCCGACCCTGCTTCAAGATACATAAAGATTAGCGGATATAATGGATAATGAAGCATTGTTTTTTGTAAGTTGGAAGCAGAGATAGTAGCCATAGAACTGTAACAAGATATTTATTGATGAAACCTACAGCAAATTAATATGGCAACATAGGCTACATGCTGTATGAAATATGTCATCTTAAAATCAGTTTCCCAGGTTGGATGAGATCGGAATATAGAGAGGAAACACGATGCGATAAATACATTTAGGGAATCAAACACATACAGTTAGTACTTGTTCCCTTCATACTGACTGACTGGAGAGTATATGCCACAGTGTTATATGTCACACCAACGGCACCAACAATAGGAGAATCATAGCTACTGTAGTAGATGGTGCCTCTATACAGTCCCAGGTTCCAGGGGACGGCGTACAGTGTGGTCACCTCTGTACTCGCATTATTGGACACAGTCATCTTCATCAGTTTCTTCTCTACACCATAATACAACACACCTGCTGTCTGATCCAGGGTTACAGCATACACTTGGCTTCCTGTGGCTAATGTTGTCAGACCTTGATCATCATATGTCACAGTGAACAGTTTCCCTTCATTACTTCCATATATCCTCCTTCTCTTTGTGTCAGGAGCTAGTTGCCTTGGAGAACCACCATACTTGGATAAGTCAATGATGGCAGTGAAGTCTTTCCCCTGTGTAGACATGCGGCTGATTGAGTACCGTGGGCTGTAGGTGGATATAAATACGATGTCCCGATCTTCATCCACTGTCATGCCATATGTCCGTACTCGTTCTCTTAATACCGTCACGTGACGTGTAAAACTAAACTCAGTCAGTCATTATCCAGGGTAGATGACACTATCTTATCCGGGGTGCGTAGCCCTATGAGAAGTTTCCTTGTCTTTGTTGTATATGCAATACATGTGACCTCCTTCATGGTGTGGTACTGATAGACACTCAGGGAGTTACTGTGAATGTTGACTTGACGGAACTGATGTGAGGTACTTGACCAAATTGGAGCAATCAAAATCCTACTTTTCTCCTCCTCTGGTCTGAGTGTCGTTGTTGACACAGATGTCCTGGAGGCTGGTGTAACATCTAGAGGATGGGGGTAGAAGGAGACACCATGACATTTGATGTCAGCTTTGATATTTGAGACTGATGTGTCTCCTTCAATGTCGTAATTTGAGATTTGAGATTGGCATTGGTAGCGTCACACGTCTGAAGTACTTTTTCCAGTTTATGCTTATCGCTCATACAGATATCTCTGAAATTATCTTGATTCCACACATGTGCCTTCTTCGGGAGAGATTCGTGAAATACGGTCGCCTCGTTCTGGAAATCACTGAGTGATGTTAAGACAATGCTGAACTCACAGGCAGTTCTAATAATCCACAGAAGATGTTTTCTATCCTACACGGTTTACTCGGAAAACAGTCAATTGCAGCACTTCCTCATGGTGCAGATGCTCACCTAGCATCAGAATTTTACAGCTACTTTCTGGACAAGATCAGCAACATCCGCCAACAGTTTGATTCTGATATGGACAACGAACCATCTCCTCAATACACGGGCACCAAGTTTAGTTCATTCCGGGTTGTAACAGAAAATGAAGTCCGCAAAACCATCCTCGAGGCCAAACCAACATCGTGCAGCCTAGATCCTCTACCCACCAAGTTCATGTTGAAGATCCTGGACGTTCTCCTACCCACCATCACAGATATAATCAATGTCAGTATATCCACGGGTGTTGTGCCGGATTATTTTAAAAAAGCCATTGTCAAACCCCTTCTGAAGAAGCCCAATTTAGATCCGCAGCTACTCAAGAACTATAGGCCAGTCTCCAACCTATCGTTCATATCCAAAATCCTGGAGAAAATAGTTAAGAGACAGTTGCTGTACCACCTGACCTCAAATGATCTACTTCACAAGTATCAGTCAGCTTATAGACAGGCCAACAGTACGGAAACAGCATTAAACTGTGTGATGAACAGTGTGCACATGTCTGTTGACAGAGGGGGATATTGCTATGCTGGTATTGCTAGACTTGTCATCCGCCTTTGATACCATAGATCATAGCATAATATTGCATCGTCTCGAAAATACCTTCGGCATCACAGGGATACCGCTTCAGTGGTTTGAGTCGTACCTCACAAACAGGTCACAGACAGTCCTAATTGGTGATGAGATGTCCACTCTAGCCAGATTATTCTGTGGAGTACCACAAGGATCAGTGTTAGGGCCAATACTTTTTTACCCTTTATACAACACCTCTAGGTCAGTGTATTGAAGAACATCATATAACTCATCACTTCTATGCAGATGACTCGCAAGTACAGAACAGCTTTAAGCCAACACCCATCAGTCAATCTGAAGCAAAACATGCAATGCAACAGTGCATTGCTGATGTCAGTACATGGATGGAAAAGAACAAGCTGAAACTCAATTCAGACAAAACGGAGGTGATTTTGTTTGGACCTCTATCCAGGTTACGGAAATGTACTTTGGATCATCTGTCTATCGGGTCAGCTGACATCACCTTCAAGTCATCTGTCAAGAACCTCGGTGTGTACCTTGACTCCTCGCTGTCCATGGAAGATCACGTGAGCCACTGCTGCAAGGTCAGCCATTACCACCTGAGGAACATCAGTGCCATCAGACATTTGCTGACGAAAGACGCAGCTGCCTCCCTCGTGAGATCTCTGATATTCTCTCGATTAGACTATTGCAACAGTTTGCTCCATGGAATCACCAAACAACAAATCAGACGTCTGCGGCACATCCAAAACTATGCTGCCAGATTGGTCACTCGGACGAACATAAAGGCACACATCACACCAGTGCTAAACTCGCTTCACTGGCTTCGCATTCCTGAGCGAATCATTTTCAAAATTCTCTCACTCACTTACCAAGCTGTCCATGGTACTGGACCTGCCTATCTGAGTGATCTGACTGTCTCATACGTCCCTTCAAGAACTCTACGCTGTAGTCAACAACAGCTCCTTCGGGTGCCTGTAACCAAACTTAAAACTTTCGGCTCCAGATCCTTTTCTGTCTCAGCCGCTACTCAGTGGAACTCTCTACCCGAATCACTGAAGTTGATTCCATCTCTTGAAACTTTTAAATCCAGTCTTAAATCCTACCTTTTCAAGCACTATACGTAAAAGATACATAACTCATACCATTGTGGAGAACTCAACTGCCTCTGTTTCCATCGTTTGAGGCAATGCGCTTTGAGCATACCTTCATGGCGTGGATATAGCGCAATATAAGTGCCATTATTATTATTATTATTAAGACATGGTGTAATTACCTCTTCATCTGATGGTAGCCTTGCCTCAGATGCCGCAATTCAGAGACAACCTGACTTTTCAACATGTCCAGTTTGTTTAGGACAGACCCTAATACTGTCCTGACCACTACAAAAACAGATTAGGGAGATAGATGTCAGCAACCATGACATGTATTTGAACTCGGCCATCTTGTGGTCTGTACAAAAGCCTGTGAGATTTCCTTGTCCGTTAGAATAATGTATACATGAAGCCCTCCGTATGGTTCGACGTATCCTGCGAGTGACAGGTTGACGTGAGGTACAGGTTTATATCTACCGTGTAGCCAGAACGTAATCAGGGTTGAAGGTCGGTTGGTTACCACGTGATATGTCAGAACACTCACGCATCTCTATGTATATAATATGTGGAACACAGGTCTATCATTAGTGATTTAAGGATGTCAGGTTGCATTGCACAATCAATGTACTCATGTAGTCACGTTGGTGAAAACAACCATGCAATGTCACCCATAAACAACGTAGAGAGAGAGAGAGAGAGAGAGAGAGAGACAGAGAGACAGAGAGAGAGAGAGAGAGAGAGAGATAGAGAGAGAGAGGGAGGGAGAGAGAGAGAGTGGGAGAGAGAGACAGACACAGCCAAACACACAGACAGACACACACACTCAGAGACACACACATACATACAGACACGCACGCGCACACACATACGAACGCACGCGCGCACACACACATACGAACGCACGCGCGCACACACACATACGAACGCACGCGCGCACACACACATACGAACGCACGCGCGCGCGCATGCACAAACAAACACACACACACACACGTACACATACCTCCCTCACATAGCTCTATCATTAGTACTCATGTAGTTGGTGAAAACAACCATGCCAGGTCACCCCTAAACAACGTAGAGAGAGAGAGAGAGAGAGAGAGAGAGAGAGAGAGAGAGAGAGAGAGAGAGAGAGAGAGAGAGAGAGAGAGAGAGAGAGAGAGAGAGAGAGAGAGAGAGAGAGAGAGAGAGAGAGAGAGAGAGAGAGAGAGAGAGAGAGAGACGCACAAACACACACACACACACGTACACACACCTCCCTCAGGTCCATGCGAGTTTCACAGTAGTGCCTTAAACTAACCATTACGACTCCAAACGGGGTCAGGGTTTATCACTCTCAGTTTAGTGACAAGTTCTTCATCAAATGCGTCATCTGTCAGGGTTCCTTGCATTGAAAAGAGTAACAATAATCAAACCAGGAAGTGAATAGTTATTCCAAAGGCTGTATGTGTAACTATACTATAAAGTCAGTCAGAACATGAAACACTCTTGCATTCCTAGTATCATAACTCATGTAAATATCACCAGGAGAGCATGTTGTCTGATATAGATACATTCTTCCATCTTCTATGCAATGGTTTAGCTAGTGAATAGGCAATACCACGATGCTTAATGTACTCTCAGTATTTAAAGGGATAAAATGGGAATAACACACGTACACACAGAAACACAGACACAATCACACAGACACAGGCACACACATACAGATACCCGCAGACGCACACACACACACACACACGTACACGCATGCACATAATCACATACATACATACATACATACATACATACATACATACATACATACATACATACATACATACATACATACATACATACATACATACATACATACATACATACATACATACATACATACATACATACATACATACATACATACATACATACATGGACAGAGACACCTACACACATGGACACACAAAGACACTCTCGCTAGAACAAACTTACACGTGCATATACACGTATATTTCACGCGCGTGATACATACATACATACATACATACATACATACATACATACATACATACATACATACATACATACATACATACATACATACATACATACATACATACATACATACATACATACATACATACATACATACATACATACATACATACATACATGGACAGAGACACCTACACACATGGACACACAAAGACACTCTCGCTAGAACAAACTTACACGTGCATATACACGTATATTTCACGCGCGTGATACAAGTGCACACATCGTGACTGCTACCTTCAACTCTAATACATGTCACCCCTCCCTAACTGTACACCTACTTCAGCCTTGAGATAGTGTCATTACCGTGTTTACGAATAGCCTTGTGATAAACAAACCTTGGCATGATGAATACAAAGTCCAGCATAACTGGTTCGCGTTACACATGGAGACTCTGACATCATGGGTATTTTATAACTCATGGCCAAACTGTTCGGAAGCTCGTCAGATGGCGCTCTTACCTCACTACCTTAACACTCAGTAGTGAGGTTTGTTGGTTTGTACTCTGACTTTGTCCTACCCAATACGGCACCCGTGAAGAGCGACCTCCTCGTAGTGGGTGCTGGGTAACGCCAAGAGCTCTTCGACCCACCGTTGTGGACCGTTTGCCGTGGTTGCGCCCCTTGTGTCGGTGGAGGACGGGAGTCTGGTGGTTGAGGGCACTGGATCTAGGAACAGTGTTCCTTTGCTCAACACACCACTTCGCCCCTTACTTCACCTAGACGGGTGGTTGAATGGGCCCGATTCAACCAATCGGCTGGTCATGCCGAGCCCTGAGCACTACATTTCGTTGCTCTATAATTTATTGGCTTGGATTTATTTGGACACAATATTGACATGTTTGGTTTTGTGTATATATTGTATGAAATATGAATTTTCAAATTTGATAAAATTTGCCAAGATACTGGTGCCAGAAGGCGGTGGCTCTTGGGCCAATCTGGTAGACTGATTACTTGTTTAATCTTTCTGCTGGAGTATATCATCCGGGTATCCCTGGTGCTGCAAGTTGGAGATCCACTTGTTATTAGCACTATCTTTATGATACTCCGTGGTGGATGGGGAGCTCGGATGATGAAACAATATACATTCAATATGGCTTACGAAACTCACTCTAAAAAACTAAACGTCCACTTGACAACGATGATGAACAGCGACCTTCACAGTCTATTGATTACTGGTTTACAGTGATTGAGACTATGGATCAAATGCCTCTGAAATTAAATCCGTTTGCAGTCTCTAAAGGCATTCATGGCATTGCAGGAGACGTGAAAAACATTAAACGCTTGCGTTCAGGTGCTTTGTTAATCGAATGTAGCAAACGACAGCAAGCATCCAAACTCCTTCCCCTTGAATCACTTGTTGGTATACCTGTTTCAGTTTCTGCGCACCGTACTCTTAACACCAGCAAAGGTATTGTACAACGGGATCGATTGTTCGTTGACATGACAGTACTGGATATAGTCTCAGAAATGTAAAACGGTTTACCACCCGTAAAACTCAAAAATCCATCAAACAAACACCTACCCCTTTTCTTTTTCGTCTCCAAATGCTCCTCAATCAATAAAGGCAGGTTACTGCAATATCAGGGTTGGCACATACACTCCCAACCCTCTCAGATGTTTCAAATGTCAGAAGTTCGGCCACGGTTTGAACACCTGCACATTGTCTGTTACATGCGCTCACTGCAGTGAGAAGACGCATGTGACGAACGATTGTGACAGCAACTTTAAAAAGTGCACCAACTGCTTTGGAACACACTCATCTTCCTCTAAGGAATGCCCGATGTGGAAACAGCAGATGGAGATTAATAAAATTAAATTCACTAAAAACATCAGTTTTGCAGAAGCTAAAACACTCGTACAAACCCCAGAAAGACCGAAACATATGCGTCAATCACCAGAACGTTATCTGATACAACCCCCAAACAGTCCAAAGTCCTAACAACGTCAATAACCTGTCAAACAGATTTGACATGGGTGAAAACTACTACTCCCGAGAAGTTTTCACGGACACCAGAACAATCAACTCAAACAACAGTTATAACTTCATCCCAAATCCAATCTTAGTCTCTGGGTAATCGTGAAACATCTATACCACAGGATAAATCACCATCTCAATCAACTGCAAATGTCCAACAGGCCGTTAAAAGCAAAACGAAACCAAGGCCAGATTCAACTAAAAAACTTCAAAGTGGCAGAGTCTCAAAGGGATCAGACAACCAAGTTCAACTCTATAATAACTATGGTTCACTAGGACATGGAAGTGTCCGAACACTCTCACTCAAGTGCACACAGCTTGTCGCCCACTACAAAAGTGCAGGGTAGAAGCCCAATCATCCCACCTAAAAGATAGTCCATTCCAAAAAATATAGTACAGTGGAACTGTAGAGGATTAATTTTAATGAGTTACAGCTATTAGTCCAAGATTTTGCACCATCAACTTTCTGTCTGCAGGAAACATACCTGAAGCAGACAGATACTTTTAATTTACGTGTATGTTACGGAAGTGAAGGGAGGTTGTTGGGTGTAACCTGTATGTTGCGGAAGTCAAGGGAGCTTGTTGGGTGTAACCTGCATGTTACGGAAGTCAAGGGAGGTTGTAGGGTGTGACTTGCATGTTATCGAAGTCAAGGGAGGTTGTTGGGTGTGACTTGCATGTTACCGAAGTCTAGGGAGGTTGTAGGGTGTGACTTGCATGTTACCGAAGTCAAGGGAGGTTGTTGGGTGTAACCTGTATGTTACGGAAGTCTAGGGAGGTTGTTGGCTGTAACGTGCATCTTACCGAAGTCAAGGGAGGATGTTGGGTGTAACCTATATATTGCGGAAGTCAAGTGAGGTTGTTGGGTTTAACCTGTATGTTGCGGAAGTCAAGGGAGGTTGTTGGGTGTGACTTGCATGTTACGGAAGTCAAGGGAGGTTCTTGGGTGTAACCTGTATGTTACCGAAGTCAAGGGAGGTTGTTTGATGTAACCTGTATGTTACGGAAGTCAAGGGAGGTTGTTGGGTGTAACCTGTATGTTACGGAAGTCAAGGGAGGCTGTTGGGTGTGACTTGCATGTTACCGAAGTCTAGGGAGGTTGTTGGGTGTGACTTGCATGTTACCGAAGTCAAGGGAGGTTGTTGGGTGTAACCTGTACATTACGGAAGTCAAAGGAGGTTGTTGGGTGTAACCTGTATGTTACGGACGTCAAAGGAGGTTGTTGGGTGTGACTCGCTTGTTACCGAAGTCTAGGGAGGTTGTTGGGCTTAGACCTTTTGAAACTGATGATCTGAAGTTTATGTCTATTCAATCGATATCTTTTTTCCTATATTACTCAAACAATATGTCTGTATTTGATAGATGACAAGATTACTACATCGATCAGCTGCAATAATATGGGTTTAAAATGTGGCCCCAAGCAAATGTCCCCACATCGCTGTCGCGGTGTTGTTGTAATGTGGAGCTCTGAACCGTTGCCTTAATGCTAGGGGTGAAACGGTACGCTCTTACCACGGCACGGTACGCTCTTACCACGGTACGCTCTTACCACGGTACGCTCTTACCACGGTACGCTCTTTCCATGGCACGGTATGGATTGCGGTACTTCGGTTCAGTCCGGTTTGGTTAGGTAAATGAGATAGGATCACAATGCAGATCACAATAAAATAAAGGTACGAAAACTGAAAATACCGAATTTTGGACTGCATTACGGTATGCCGAATAGAAGGCAAACTACCTCGGTATACCGTTTCACCCCTACTTAATGTAGGAAGACAGTCCCGTTTGTAAGGTTCATGGGACAAGTGAGCGAGTGAGTGAGGACTGCTAACGACAACCAGCAATTGTAAAACTGCTATTTGCGTCGAGAACTAACTGTGGATCCAGTGGGAAGGCTCAGTGACATGGCTGAATGCATGGCATGGAAAGCCTTGGCGGCTTTAATCATTTCTCGTGATATCTATCAAAGGGTTGTCTGGCCCGGAATCGATTATTCACTAGTCACCGTTATAATTATGGCTTGTTCTTTTTTTGGTTTGTTTATCGCCATATCAGCAATATTCAAGATATATGTCGGCGGCGGTCTGCAAACAATCGGCTCTGGACCAGACAATCCAGTGATCAACATCATGAGCATCGATCTACATAATCGGGATACGCTTTCATGTATCAACCAAGTCAGCGTGTCTGATCACCTGATCCCATTAGTTGTCTCGTACGACAAACATGGATTGCTGAAGGCCAATTCTTATCCCGATCTTCACGGGTACAGCGAGAAGTAAATGAAAATACTTCATGTAATGTCTGAATCAACCAGTTGAGTATTGCTGCTAAAAACATAACAAACAACTGACTGCTGAAGGATCTGTACATACAGTGCTTTTAATATGACACATACACATATACAGACGCATGCGCACACACACTTACAAATATACACACATAGTGTTCTATGTGTTGACTGTTTATAATGTTCCTCACCGATACAGGTTCACGGCTGTACGTTTAATCCTATTGCCCTCAGGTTTGATATTCAATCAGATGATAACTAACTGTTGAATCCACAAGTGAAATACCGCTATACTGAAAGTAACACTATCTCCATTCCAAACTAAAAGCCTATTAGAAACGAAACATTCTATTTTCCTACCCTGTTTCAAGATACATAAAGATTAGCGGAGGTAATGGATAATGAAGCATTGTTTTTTTGTAGGTTGGAAGCAGAGATAGTAGCCATAAAACTGTAACAAGATATTTATTGATGAAACCTACAGCAAACTAACATGGCAACATAGGCTACATGCTGTATGAAATATGTAATCTTAAAATCAGTTTCCCAGGGTGGATGAGATCGGAATATAGAGAGAAAACACGATGCGATTGATACACTTAGGGAATCAAACACATACAGTTAGTACTTGTTCCCTTCATACTGACTGACTGGAGAGTATATGTCACAGTGTTATATGTCACATCAACTGCACCTACAATAGGAGACCGATAGCTACTGTAGTAGATGGTGCCTCTATACAGTCTCAGGTTCCAGGGGACGGCGTTCAGTGTGGTCACCTCTGTACTCACATTATTGGACACAGTCATCTTCATCAGTTTCTTCTGTACACTATAATACAACACACCTGCTGTCTGATCCAGGGTTACAGCATACATTCGGCTTCCTGTGGCTAATGTTGTCAGACCTTGACCATCATATGTCACAGTGAACAGTTTCCCGCTGTTACACCCCATATATCCTCTTTGTGTCAAGAGTTATTTGCCTTGGATCACCACCGTACTTGGATAAGTCAATGATGGCAGTGAAGTCTTTCCCCTGTGTAGACATGCGGCTGATTGAGCGTTGTGGTTGAAAGGTGGCTATAAATACGATGTCCCGATCTTCATCCACTGCCATGCCATATGTCTCTACACGTTCTCTTAATACCGTCACGTGACGTGTGTCCAGGGTAGATGACACTATCTTATCCGTGGTGCGTAGCCCTATGAGAAGTTTCCTTGTCTTTGTTGTATATGCAATACATGTGACCTCCTTCATGGTGTGGTACTGATAGACACTCAGGGAGTTACTGTGAATGTTGACTTGACGGAACTGATGTGGGGTACTTGACCAAATTGGAGCAATCAAAATCCTACTTTTCTCCTCCTCTGGTCTGAGTGTCTTTGTTGACACAGATGTCCTGGAGGTTGGTGTAACATCTAGAGGAGCGGGGGTAGAAGGAGACACCGTGACATTTGATGTCAGCTTTGATATTTGAGACTGATGTGTCTCCTTCAATGTCGTAATTTGAGATTTGAGATTGGCAGTGGTAGCGTCACACGTCTGTAGTACTTTTTCCAGTTTATTCTTCTCTCTGATACAGAAATCACACGAATTCTCTCGATTCGACATACCTGCCTTCTTCAGGAGAGAGTCGTGAAATACGGTCGTCTCGTTCTGGAAATCACTGAGCGACCTTGAGACATGGTGCAACTGTCTCTTCATCTGATGGTAGCCCTGCTTCAGATGCCGCACTTCAGAGACAACCTGACTTTTTACCATGTCTTGAAGAGACTCTCCTGGTAGAATCTCGGCCATGGCTTCTCTCACTTCATCCCGGATGTTTTCCTTTAACTCAGCTCTCAAGGATGCCTTGACAACATCTATGGTGTTTAGTATCCTTTTCTCCATAGCGAGCATGCCCATCTTATTATCAAGCAGATCCCGATCACACTGATCCAGTTTGTTTAGGACAGACACCATACTGTCCTGACCATTACAGAAACAGATTAGGGAGATAGATGTCAGCAACCATGACATGTATTTGAACTCGGCCATCTTGTAAACTGTGCAAAAGCCTGTGAGATTTCCTTGTCCGTTAGAATAATGTATACATGAAGCCTACTCTGTAGTCTGAATGTAAACATGGTTGAAGGTCGGTTGGTAACCACGTGATGTCAGAACACTCACGTATCTCTATGTATATTATATATAGAACCTAGCTCTATCATTAGTGATTTAAGCGTCTCAGGTTGCATTACACAAGTAATGTACTCATGTAGTCACGTTGGTGAAAACAACCATGCAAGGTCACCGAAAGAGAGAGAGAGAGAGAGAGAGAGAGAGAGAGAGAGAGAGAGAGAGAGAGAGAGAGGGAGGGAGGGGGAGAGGGGGAGAAGGGAGAGAGACACAGACACACACACAAACACGTACACACACACTCAGCGACACACACATACACACAGACACGCACGCGCACACATTCGAACGAACACACACACACGTACACACACCTCCCCCACGTCCATGCGAGTTTCAGAGTAGTGTCTTAAACTAACCATTACGACTCCAAACGGGGTCAGGGCTTATCACTCTCAGTTTAGTGACAAGTTCTTCATCAAATGCGTCATCTGTCAGGGCTCCTTGTATTGAAATGAGCAGCAATAATCAAGCCAGGAAGGCTGTATGTGTAACTATACTATGAAATCAGTCAAAACATGAAACACTCTTGCATTCCTAGTATAATAACTCATGCAAATATCACCAGGAGAGCATGTTGTCTGATATAGATACATTCTTCCATCTTCTGTGTAATGGTTTAGCTAGTGGATAGGCAATACCATGATGCTTAATGAACTCTCAGTATTTAAATGGATAAAATGGGAATAACACACGTACACACAGAAACACAGACACAATCACACAGACACAGTCACACACATACAGATACGTACACGCATGTACACACACACGCACGTACACGCATGTACATAATCACATACATACATGCTTACATACATGAACAGAGACACCTACACACATGCACACACAAAGATAAACCCGCTAGAACAAACTTACACGTGCATACACACGTATATTTCACGCGCGTGATATAAGTGCACACATCGTGACTGCTACCTTCAACTCTAATACATGTCACCCCTCCCTAACTGTACACCTACTTCAGTCTTGAGATAGTGTCAACACCGTGTTTACGAAGCCTTGTGATAACGAAACCTTGACATGAGGAATCCAAAGTCCAGCGTATCTAGGTCGTGTTATACCTGGAGTCTCTGACATCATGGGTATTTTATAGCTCATGGCCAAATTGTTTACAGGCTCGTCAGATGGCGCTCATACCTCACTACCTCAACACTCATTAGTGAGGTTTGTTGGTTTGTACCCTGACTTTGTCCCAACCTGGATAACGGCTGTCTGTTAATTATCGAGTCTGGATGTAATTTAGCTACTGAGCATTCATCCACGCTACTGGGATACGAAGACATCCGTCAACCAAGTCAGCCAGCCTGATCTCCAGATACATTTAGTTGCCTCTTATCTATCCATATGGGTTCGTTAGTACAGTACGTGTAAAATTATGTTTCTGTGGATGAGCATGTGGCACAATATCGACCTACCTCATTGTGGTGCAGGGCGTCCCTTTTATCAAGTGACGTCTGATTTACACACTGTTGTAGTTGAATCAGAGTTAAGACATATCACTGAAGGGTACACGTACGTGACACTCATATCTGCTGTAACAGTGACCGCCCGGTGACGGTGGCATGTCTGTAAGTACAGGGAACCTAACTTCGTGCAAACTGGCAGCCCTGCCAAAACCAGTCATGTCACTGAACCACTTCATTTGTGTGATTCCGTCCAACATATGGTAGTTGCCCGGATGTTGTGTGGGTGTACTCTGGATGCTACTTATTTATAGTGAGGTTGTGTGGGTGGGAGATGCATTTTGCTATTTGTCTAGAGAGTTTGTTAGTTGTCACTTGCATGTTTCTGCACTCCAGCGAGGTTGTTGGGTGTGACGTGAATATTGCTGAAGTCCAGGGAGGTTGTTAGTTGTGACTTGCTTGTTACTGAACCTAGTGAGCTCGTTGGGTGTGAGTTCCATGTTACTGATTTCTAGTGAGGTTGTTGGGCATGACTTACTTGTTACTTCTAGGGAAGTTATTGGGTGTGGCATACACGTTGCTGAGGTCTAGTGAACTTGCTGGACATAACATGCACGTTGCTGAAGTCCAGAAAGTATTTAAAGGTGGGATGTAGATGTTACTGACGACTAATTACGTTGTTGGGTGTGACATGCATATTGCTGAAGTCAAGTGAGGTTGCTGGGTTCGGCATACACGTTGCCAAAGTCTTGTGAGGTTGTTGTGATTTGACCTGCATTTTGCTGAAGTCTAGTGTGTCGTAAGAATGGGATGTAGATGATACTGAAGACTCATAATGTTACATATGTCATATCACCACGACTTCCACGAATGGAATTGGTAGTCCAGACTGCGGACTTTGTGTACTCCTCTGATAAGTGTAAATTGGCACGGCTCCCACGGCCGAAGGCAATGATACACAGACTGGAAGTCGCGATAGCTGAGTGGATTAGGCGGCTGACTTTGTGTGTTGGCGATTAGGTGCCTGACTCTGAGGGTGTGGGTTCGAATCCAAGAGTACAAGAAACTGTAATTTACTAAGAAAGTGTAATCCCAAATATAATATATGTTACATTGATCGTTTACTAAATGGCATTGTGTAAGCATAATGTGTTTGGGTGTGGCATGCATATGGCTGAAATTTAATGAGGTCTGATGAGGGAAGCATGTTGCTGAAGTCTAGTGAGGTGGTTGGGTCTAACGTGGAGGTTTCTGAAGTCTAGTGAGGTGGCTGGGTCTGACGTGGAGGTTTCTGAAGTCTAGTGAGATGGTTCGGTCTAACGTGGAGGTTTCTGAAGTCTAGGAAGGTTTTGGGGTGTGAGGTGCATATTATTGAAACCTTGTGAGGTTGTTGAGTGTAACATGCACGTTATTTAAACCTTGAGAGGTTGTTGGGTGTGACATGCATATTATTGAAACCTTGTGAGGTTGTTGGGTGTGACATGCATGTTATTGAAACCTTGAGAGGTTGTTGGGTGTGACATGCGTGTTATTTAAACCTTGTGAGGTTGTTGGGTGTGACATGCATGTTATTGAAACCTTGAGAGGTTATTGCTGAACTCTAGCGAGGAGTAGCATGCACGTAGTGAGGTTCCTCGAACGCCACATGCATATTGGTATAGTGTAGTCAATCTGCTGAAGACGTTTGAAAGTGTTCTTCTTCTGTTGTCACACGCACATGACGTGAACTTATCCAAAAGATGGCACCACGTTCATGTCAGCTTGCTCACGGATGTAGCGTTTGCTGTCATGTGGATATGTGTTCCGAATACCAACACGGGACGGGCCTGTTTCACGGCCACAACACAAATATACTGCACATACTGGTGCAGAGTACATGGATCAGACACCCACGTGTTCTCTCAGCTGTTTACGGTAAGGCGCCGACTTTAACATATCCATGTGCTCTTCAACAAGAACTTCATTTGACGCCATGACACTGACAAAAATATCACAGATCACTTAATTTATACAATCATATTCATCGTGATTATTCATAGTCCTTTATTAGCTTCTAGACACTGACACACACATGTATATTCCAAAAAGGCAAAATTCTTCCATTCTTGAAGCGTCATGTTCTTAAAAGTTTGCTATGGATAAACATAGTTCGTATTCAAAACGTTCGTCCTTTAGAATATCAGCTTGACCTTGAATAAAATTAGGAATTTCAGGTGTAGGTAATTTATTCGATATCACGTATTTATTTACATCTTTCTGGTAACATATTGGACACGTTTCCCCATGTTGGGAATCAAACCCGGACCTCCGGCATGGTGAGTCAACGCTTTAACCACGCTGCTACCGCGTCCTGAGGTTTAAGGTTGAATCAGATGATGAATGTCAACGTCATGTCTCACACGTCTAAACAAATCATGCTTGTGTCTGAAATGCAGAGACCAAATAACTCGTTGGTGTTTTTACAGGCAACGAGAAGGACATCATTTTAATTGAATCTTTTCAAAATGTTAAAGACTGCAACAGAGAAATCCCATTTGGCAAATAATCACCTTTACTCAAAATAATGACGTCACATTATTCATCATCAATAAACGTCATTTACATCAGTTTAGTGTGCATTCTAGTTTGGTGTGGTATCTTCATGCATTCTTTATTTTTACTGACATCTTTTCTTCAGAGGATTACAACGACGTTAGGATCATGCAACGTGGATCATCATTAACTTCCGGTTTAACAACTGACGTTCATCAGGACCATTTAATAAGTTCTCGTGTCATTTTGTTGCAGTTTTAGTTCCTTCCACCGTGATGCAGTCCTCCCAGTCCGGCCAAAATGTCGCTTTCATTCGTTTGCAATACTCCACCAGATTTGTGAACTTTTATGATAGAAAACCGAACGGGAGGATGATATTTCACACGTCTTTTCCCCTTGGTATGAACCACTTAGTTTAAAATGTTAGCACATAGCTTTTCCCTCCTTATGTTCATACATATTCATGCGACTGCCAATGAAATATTCTCAATCAAATTTGAGAATCTTTCTGAAAGAGAACTGTTGTAGAGGGTCTGAACTTACGTAAATGATGTTATCTTATGTTTACATGTCATGATGCATATTCTTATAATTCCGGGTTCAGCATGATATGATAACTGTTCAAGAAAATCCCAGACCATTTATCCCTTTAACCAAAACAAATCAATCAATAAAAAACAATCAATTAAATCATCCATGAAAAACAGGCAATCTATTCATAAATCAATAAATCAATCAATAAATCAATTAATTCATCATTCATTCAATCAATTTCATGACCAGTCAATAAAAAAATGAATCAATCAATAAACAATTAACTCATCAAACAATCTCCACGTAACATCTATTTCGTTAAAAATGATGATACAAAACAGACAACAATTTAAAGCCCCACAGGGCCCGACCCTTCTGTCATGAGTCATCGGGAAACAGAAGTCCTCAACTTTGAGTGGCCTCGTCCTCGTTTAGGCGTATGGGAACACAAACACAAAGCAAATGTTAGCCAACACAAACTTATCTATGCTGAAGTCAAAGACAACTCGCCTTGCATTCCTTACCTAGGTAGACTGACAGTGATCTCAAATCACCCTCCATAATATGCAGGCTTTCTTCATGGGAGTGTGGTCTGATTCCGTGAGCTTTCATCTGGTTCAGATACACGCGTATACCATACCAAATAAATAGTTTGTTGAACCTATTTCCGGGCATACTTGTCATAAACTCCATATTTTCCATTCTAGCCATCCCCATACACCTGGAAAATAACATCTCTCATCAACCATGCGGCAGTAGTAATAATTTTGACTTCCTCCCCATGGCAGAACGCCAGACATGAGTATTTACATATTATATCCACATAAAATCTGTGTTTTTGTAGATCCGGATGCCATAGTATCCCTTCCATATATTACGATCTACAAAAAAACCCATCCCTGCACAAATATTCAGTACATTCACAGAGAAGCTTCATGATGAACAGAGTTCATAGAATGATATAACGTACCAGTATAGATTCACTTCCGCCATCTTCCGAAACGCATGCGCAATAGCTCGTTGTTCCTCGGTCATGTGACTGTTTAGGTTTATGTTTAACTTCCGGTTCAGATACTCGACACAGAACTGAGAGTCCTCTACAGGTTCTCCGTCGTATCGCATCCAGAGGATCTTGCCTTTGGACGACTGTGTCACGCTGAAGTCGTTCTGCAATGTGCCTTGAATGAATGTGTGATGTTTGAACAGTATACCACTCATAATGTCTTCAGCTTAGTAGGGGTGGAAAGTCTGTTCTTAGGACCTTGCTGAAAACCTCGGAGGTTTTGTGTTGTGTTTTCGCCAAGGTTCATACACCTTCATTCGAACCAACTACCAAAGGTTTCTGTCATGATTCAGAAACTATTCACGGCGAATCTCGGATCCCTAGACAAGTCTATGATGGTCATGGGGTACTACAGTGCATTAGCAGGTGCTTGAATATGGCAGTGTTGTCTGTTCCTAAACAATGCTGCAAATGTATGACGTTGCTTCTGTTTAGATTCAGTTCATAGCATCATGTTTTAACCATAATATATCGGAATATGTCGGAATATATTACTGTATAACGTAGCAGTGGTTTGGAATAGTCAGATGTAAAACCCTGGAATAGCATAGACCATAGTATGGAACATTCTGGGAGGCATTTAGCGGTTGTGCGAAGATAATATTTTCACCGCAGATATACTGTCTCGGCATTTAAAAACTTGCCTAATGCAGTGATTAGAGGAACATTAGTTTCGCTGACTTCATGGCTATTATGACTGCTAGTGTTATTTTAATCTCATTATTTAAAATCCAAATCGTGAAGCTATAGCAATAAGAAACGTATATGTATATATAGGTTTTAGGCATCCGCGTAACTAACTATTACCATTTGACAATAATATTATGTGTGGCACCTCTGATGAACATGTCCAACAAGCACAGGGTTGGCTGCCCCCCCCCCCCCATCAATACCCCGCCCCCAGCACGCACGTGCTCCATCCTACTACAATGGACAATTCCCGTTAACTGTGAACAAAATAATTTCAGCCTATGTCATTGACAGTGAATTTCAGGAATTATTTTAAGGACAAATGAAAGAGTTTCCCAATCCATAAGACAAATATGACGTTCCTTGATGTAGTTCAGTGTTACAGCAAAACAGTCTTAAACTTTCATTCATAACTTTAATTTATGTATTCGCGTCACTCACATCAGTGTTGAGTGTATTTAAATATATATTACTTATAGCTGCTTTATTATGAATACTCACTGTGTATTCTATTTTAGCCATTCTGAGGAAAGTATCTAGTTTAACAGCAAACGGAGACGGACTTGGCGCTCGGGGACTTCGGAATAGTTGGTAAAGAATCACTTTGGCTGCAGAGCTTAGAAAAGAAAACTTTATTAGTCAATGTAATGAGAAATGCAAATTATTTATTTGTTTCAAAGGAAGTTGTAAATGTATACTTGCTTATTCCCAAACTGGAGCAAGCAGATGTTTAAACACAAAAATATAAATAACCAACTAAAGAACGGTGAAGGTTAAACAAGATGCCGTGGCCACAACTATGAACTATGAATATATCTCATATCCCAACTTCTCAACTTGCAGGTGAACTGAAAATACTGGTCACTGACACTGGCAGGCACTCGGAATCTCTCGGCTCATTCCGTTAGCTTCATAATACCCGAGAAGGTGTAGTGATACCCTGTGACATCACTGTAATCCGTGTAACACTAGATACCACTGTTGAATATCCATACAACTTGTAAAAGAATTCTAAGGAATTGATCACGAGTGGGAGATATTTATATTTTCATAATGAACAATACTTAAAGAAGGGTTATGATTGCCGCTTAATCTTAATTTGTAATGTGATGGTAAGGTGAACAAGTTAACAAGAGGATCTTTTTCCATTTCGGATTCATTCCACTGCCTGCAATGTGTCGATGGATTGAGAGAAGTTGAGGTCCCCATGCCAGTGTCACGTCCTTGCAAAATTCCTGCTCCAGAATTATGTAATATTAGCCACCATGTTAGCTTGATCTTCAGATGACGAAGGCATGAAAACATATTCCCATGTGGGAGGCCAATGAACACAACCTCGTCCTTGCCGACCGCATGTGGAACAAGGTGACCCAGTCAGGACGACATAGCACAAGTAGGTTATAACTGTGTGATGTTCCCCACAAAAACAAATACATTCAGCAATTGCACAGCAGCGAGATGAAAGTAAGGTTGCGACCTGCTATCATGGATGATAACTGAAACAGGTTTACCTCCCTCACAACGTTCGTTATTCAAAAGACAATTCTGTATTTGCCTTACCCCATGACTGACTGGAGCTAAACCGCCCGATGGTTGTATTAGGTGCGTGCCCCCTTTCTACAGGATGATATGCACTTAGCATTATCCTGCATTTTCTTTGGTATGTAAGTCTTGCCTCTTATCACACATAACATCTCAAGGGGACCAGCATCGTGTGTGATGATTATTATACTATGGATACTTCTGCAGAATACGATGAGCTCAATAAGAAACTGTCAAAGAACGATGACCATTGGATGCTGTTGGTGCCTGTATTTAAATAGGAAGTGTATGTTGGTTGGTTCAAGCTATATGGCGGCGATCTGTAAGTAATCGAGTCTGGACCAGACAATCCACAGATCAACATCAACAACATCGATCTGCACAGTTGATATACGATGACACGTGTCAACCAAGTCGGGAAGTGTATGTACGCAGACTGCTGACGATTGCATGGTAGGTGTGAAACAGTATACCGCGGTATTAGTAGAACCGCGGTATTTTGCCTTCGGTTCGGTATACCAGAATGCAATACAAACATTCGCTATTTTCGGTTTTGGTACCGTCACATTATGAACTTTTTAAAACCTTTTCTAAAATGTCTCGAAATCATTTTGTCAAATCTATGCTTTTCTTTTTTCTTCTCCTTCTGCATTATGATCACATCTCATATACCGAACGGAAACGAACCGAACCGAATGCCTTGTACCGCAATACGTACCGTGGTAAAATTGTACCGTTTCATCCCTAGCGCATAGGACTGTACACATTGCTGGAACGATGCAGTGTTGGAGATGAACATGAGGAGATTACTCCATGGCCTCCATCAACATCAGACCACGTCATGACGGCGCTTCTCGTGCCGCTACATCAAGGTGCCGGATGAGTGAGTTTAGGTTTACGCCACACTCAGCAGTATTCCAATTATATGGCGGCGGTCATCAAGGTACCGAACTATAACTTGTGAGTGTGTGTGGTAAAGTCACTATGGCCATATTTCAGTCATATCGTGTCCATAGCACATCATATTTAGATAATTCATGATGCTAGGTTATGCAATATGTCTGGGAAGGACAGCAGAGCGACTAGAATATCACAGTTAGAGATTTTAAACTAGCGTTTAACTTAAGTTATGTACCATTGAGGACCTTACAATATAAAATCGGATTATAAATCACTAGCAACGGAAGGTAGATCACCATACTAGGAACCATCGGTACTTATAGTACGTTTGCTAACTGCAAGGACCTTTGCTGGATTCACACAATCCCTTCAGATGTTGACGATTATGTGAGATGAAATCCCGTAGTGATATAGATCTCAGACGTTTATCAGTTTGAAACCAACGAGGATGAACACCCACCAAACCTTTCACTTAAATGAACTAGTGGAACAAGCCCATATACCCAACACCCAACCTATCCTTTAGCAGAATGAACTATACAGTTAACCAACAAACCACCTAGGACAATTGCCACCAAATTATTCTAATAATAATAGTGAGTACAATTGCCACCCAAATGTTTATGTAATTTTATTATAGAAAATGTATGCAGGTTGTCAATAAACATAACTTTAGATGATGAAAAGTCAATGTTTTCTTGGTATATTCATATTGTGACTTTGATAAACTTTGAACCTTGAAGTAATTTGGACTTTGATGAAATCTAGGCTTTGATGAAAACCTGGAGGTTCCTGGCCCCGGGATCATGAAAAAGTCTTAAGTCTAAAATTTGCTTAACACAAAAAAATGACAGACTTAAGCAAATTTTAGACTTAAGTCACTTTCATGACCCCGGGGCCTGGACATCTTGAGTCGAGAACAATGAGCAGGTGATCACACACATGCTGTCCGTGTGGCAATTGTGCTGGGTAGCAATTGTCCTGGGAAGCAATTGTCCGGGTGACATTTGTCCTGGGTAGCAATTGTCCTGGGTGTCAATTGTTCGGGTGGCAATTGTCCGGGTGGCAATGGTCCTAGACCCGGCTTTGCGCACCCTGGAATGAACTGTACAACATGTCCTCAACCCAGTAACATCGCTGCTCCTTAGTAAAGAAACCATTCTTCAGTTTACATATCTCCTAACAACTCTCTATATTAACACAAACGCTCGAATCCAAAACCAAACCTTTGTTTCTGCCAAGGAGATTGACCATGTTGTGTATGATATCAATGAAGTGAGAATCTGCATTTGCCCTTCTCACCACAAGTCCTGTTTCAGCATCGAGGCATGCAATCACCCAACAAGGTAGCGAGTTTAACGTAGCGAAACTACGCTGGACTTTGCACCGTTGCTCTTAATCAAGGCATCTGCATGGTGTACGGTTGGCTGGTGTGTTGTTTAATGCCACACTTAGCAATATTCCAGCTGGATCTTAATGGGATAGGGATGAGATATAATGGAGTCTATGGTCGCATGACGTACCACTGCGTGCTTGTGGGTGTCTGCTTGTACTAGTTCGAACTAATACCGGTGTGATAGTCCCAGTCCACTCAAACACTTTGGCACCGTGTAACGTGCATGGTCAATTGAAAATACTGATCTTATTCTAAAGGTAAGGGTTCCCTAATTCATTTATTTTCCCCCGAAAGACTTGACAAACAACTAGTTACAGATGTATTGTAAACTTCAACACGGCTTGAATGTTGGCGTGCCTGTTAAGTCACTATATTCCCCATAAGTAGAACTTGATAACCTCTATGAAGGACGGGATGTACATAACACTTATATCGCCGTAAGGTAAGATGAAAGGGTTTAACGTCACGCTCAGAACTTTCTTTATATAGCAACGTACATATACGTGTATGTGTATGCGTGCGTGTGTGTGTTTGTTTGTATATTTGTGTCTGTGTGTTGCTACACGTCTCTGTGTGTATGTTACGCAGGCAAACTGTGATTCCTGCGTGTTCTGTGCACCTAGGAGATGGCCCCAACTGGTGACCTGCAACGCTGATAACACAGTTAATGTATATTTGTACCTTGCGCCAGCCAATCAGTAGCAGTAAACATCGAACCACACCGAGAGGTACATGCTCACATCACTCTAATGGACAAGGACATCTCAGAGGATATTGTATAATCCTAGCTATGGTCGACTTTAAGTATCTTCCATGGTTGTTGACATTTGCCTCCCTAATCTGTTCTTGTTATGGTCAGGACAGTATGGTGTCTGTCCTGAACAAGCTGAAACAGTTTGAAGAGGATCTGCTCGAAAATAAGATGGATATACTTCGTATGGAGAAAAGAGTACTTGACACCATAGATGTCACGGGGACATCATTGAGAGCTGAGTTAAAGGAAAACATACAGGATGAAGTGAGAGAAGCCATGGCCGAGATTCTACAAGGAGAGTCTCTTCAAGACATGGTAAAAAGTCAGGTTGTCTCTGAAGTGCGGCATCTGAAGCAGGGCTACCATCAGATGAAGAGGCAGTTGTATCATGTGTCAAGGTCGCTCCGAGATTTCCAGAACGAGACGACCGTATTTCACGACTCTCTCCTGAAGAAGGCAGGTATGTGGAATGGAAAGACTTCGTATGATATATGTATCAGGGATAAGCATAAACTGGAAAAAGAACTAAGGGAGAGTAAGGTCTATGCTGCTGATCTCAAGACTCGGAATGAGGAGCTGGAAGATTTAAATGAGACATGTCAGGTCCAATTATCACGACTGAAAATAGCTCTTGCTGCGACTGCTTCTTCCCAAGCAACTCAACATGTTACGTCTACAGTCACGCCACCTGTGTCGACAACGCTGGTGAAGACACCCAGGCAAAAAGAGGAGAAAAGTAGGATTCTCATTGCTCCAGGTTGGTCATCTACCCAACATCAGTTCCGTCAACTCAACATTCACAGTAACTCCCTGAGTGTCTATCAGTACCACACCATGGTGAAGGTCACATGTATTGCATATACAACAAAGAAAAGGAAACTTCTCATAGGGCTACGCAACCTTGATAAGATAGTGTCATCTACCCTGGATACACGTCACGTGACGGTATTAAGAGAACGTGTAAAGACATATGGCATGGCAGTGGATGAAGATCGGGACATCGTATTCATATCCACCGTTGAACCACGACACTCAATCAGCCGCATGTTTACACAGGGGAAAGACTTCACTGCCATCATTGACTTATCCCAGTACGGTGGTTATCCAAGGCAAATAGCTCTTGACACAAAGAGAAGGAGGATATATGGGTGTGATGACAGGAAACTGTTCACTGTGACATATGATGGTCAAGGTCTGACGACATTAGCCACAGGAAGCCAAGTGTATGCTGTAACCCTTGATCAGACAGCCGGTGTGTTGTATTATGGTGCACAGAAGAAACTGATGAAGATGACTGTGTCCAATAATGTGAGATTAGAGGTGACCACACTGAACACCGTCCCCTGGAACCTGGGACTGTATAAAGGCACTATCTACTACAGTAGCCATGGTTCTCCTATTGTAGGTGCAACTGATGTGACATATAACACTGTGGCATATACTCTCCAGTCAGTCAGTATGAAGGGGGCAGGTGCTTTACTCATGTGTTTGGTTCCTTGAATGTTATAATCCATGTGTTACCATCAGTTATGGAAACTTTGCACATTAACAATCTCTGACTGAAGCACTTCTACTGACGACCTCATGATCATGAAGGCGAATATTTAGAGAGAATTGGTATTCACTCATTGTACAATTATACGATACCCCATGCAAAGGTTGGGTACTAATAGTGACGTGCTGTGTACACCTTAACGTTCGAAGGGCCATTCTGTTCATATAGTGTCACGTAATTTTCAGGTCAAACGATGACCTTTGTTGTTCGACGTCAGGCAATATTCATTATCTTAACCATGTTATAAACGGCGGATGTGACTAGATGGACAGGACACGCTTACGCTGTGAACTAATGGAGTCATAACTGATTCCCAATGATCCACTGATATACTCTTCACCACTATTTTACCTTTCAGCCAAATGGAATCTCTTTCTGAGAATAATCGTTAATCTTTTGTGTTGACGTTACTATTTAGGTGCTAGCTTTACGCTAGCTTACTAGCTTCAGTGCCTGAAATATATGCGAGTAAATGTATAATGATGTCAAACACCGCTTATAAGTCTGTGTTGGTGTGTCTCTAATTCAGATGGGAAACCCACTCAAAACACTGTATTGAACCAGTATCTGTCAATTAAATATTTCCGACGGGGGGATATGAACCTTCGGTGTTTTCAATGTAAAGTTAGGTAACCTGTATATGTAGAAGACGTGAATCAGGTCAAATCTACACGTAACCAAGCTGTTCATTATTTTGCAAGACACGTGAATTTATTCTTCCATGTTTATCCATCATATATCAAATGTATTGGCTCGTGACATATGAGCTTGAATTAGCGTCTATATACTACTGAAATAAAGGAACTGTGCATTATTTGATGTTATGCCGTTTGTTAATACAAGAATGATAATAACATTATTTGTGGTGTTTTCCTTAATGACTGTTGAACTGTTGACAGGATAATATTGTAATATGTATGATTTGACTTTAGGTATCATGACACGCCCTTGGAGAGATGTGGTGTCAAAAGTCAGTTCACAAATTCAGTATCGTGCGTGTCCACCATTGACGTTGATGCTGACGTGACAACGACAAAGCATAGACGACACTGAGCAATTGAAAAACGTGGATTTATGGTTCCTTGTTTGTCCATATTGGTCGTGTCATTTGAGGTTGGATTGGCGTCTATATCACAGTACATCCTCGTGTCCCTCGTGTATAGACAACAGGATTTGTGTAATGCAATAGTTGTGATTAAATCAACGACGAATCACATCATTCCTGATAACAAATATATACCACGTACGCCATTCCAACGGCGGATCTTGTCTGACATGATACTTATACGATGAACTCGGGTTGATGTAATCAGTAAATACTTCCTTAACAGTTCTATAGCAACCGCCTTTGTTAACAACTTATTTAAACCAATGCTTCTTTACCCGTTGTTCCGCTGATACGAAGGCACCTGCCAGTTGATCCCCTGAGAGTATTCAGTAGCAGAGCTTACATTCGATAGTACTATATTCCTGAAAACTGACTGTTATGAAAACACAACTTTATGGACTTTACCGAATCCTACAGGAAACAACCTGATAAAATTACAACATTGTTTAACACAAAACATATAACTACTGAGGCCCATTGGTCGTCTGTACATTGTTGACATTTGGTGAGTGTGTTCATCAAACTGGTGGAACGCTGTCTTAAAATAGTCACAGGTAGTACTTGATAATTTTCCAAGGCATCATATTACATTTTGGAATACAAACATAGAAAACAAACGTTGACAGTGAATGCAATGATATCTTGCGTGACTCGTAGATTGTTTTATGTAAGGAAGCATATTGTTTCACGTTGAGAAACACCTCTATTCTTTGGTTGGTCAGGCTCACTGACGTGGTTGAACAACAACAACAACAACATCATCATCATCAAGAACAACAACAACAACATCAACAGCAACAACAATATTCATAGCGTATCTGTTCCGCACATATATCCATGTCTCAGCATGCTCAAAGCGCTACAATCTGCCTATCATTACCCTGGATAACCCAAGCTGAAGGCGGCAGAAGGTGACTACAGCATCCAGTGAACAGCTAGACAAGGCGCTGGAAATGAATTATTATTATTATGAGTATAAATACGCATAGTGCGCTCTGCAGATTCAAATTCCTGCTCCTGACCAACACGTCACATTCCAAATTGTTCACCGCTCATAAAGGTACACATCCAATCATAAATATTGAAATCGAGGAGATGTGTTCATGACTTATATGCATTAAAAGATGCAGTACTTGATTTCAGAAATTATTTATTTTTCATGAACGTTTACATGATGCACACTTACCTTTCTCCGTTAGTGTACACGTGACTTTCACTTTGCAGAAACTGGGCGGTGGAGTATCCTTCCTAGTGTTAAAGCGTTCGCTCATCACGCGGAAGACACGGGTTCGATTCCCCACATAGGTACAATGTGGTAAACCCATTCCTGACATTCCCCTCCGTGATATTGCTAGAATGTTACCAAAAGTCATAAAACAATATTCGCTCACTCACTCACTCACTCATTTACTTTGTAGTAACGGGATTCCCAGTCTGGGCAGCTATCGTGGGCAGTGGGCGTTGTCTCTAGCTCCTATACGGTACTGGTACGTGCCTGTATCATTGTGACTTTTTTTAGTTTGAAAAAGAAACAGTTTGGTCATGTATTTATTCACAATTTTAACCCCTATATAAAGATTATACAATGCAAGTCGAACAATCCACATTTAAGAAGCCTGGTGTGTTTTATCTTATTTGAGCGCCACCATGGGTTGCTGAAGATTAATTCCCACCCGGGTATCCATGGGTCTCCAAGTAAGAAGTACAACATAGGAAAGTGGCCTGAATGTGTCCTAACATGTTCTAATCATATCTGACAGTCTCAAGCAAATAACTGAATGTCTAGTATATTGCAGGATTATGGTACATATTAAGATTATTTTATCATATGAAACAACTTGTAAATACTAGTATACTTAAAGTATTTTCAGTATGGTTAAAGAGATACCGATGTCATTAAAAAGGAAACGTCTTCATTAGGAATTCAAAGCCAGAGGCGAGGTGATTGAGTGAGTGAGTTTGGTTTTACGCCGCTGTTAGCAAAATTCCAGCAACATCACGGCGGGGGACACCAGAAATGGGCTTCACACATTGCACCCATGTGGGGAATCAAACCCGGGTCTTCGGCTTGACGAGCCAACGCTTTAGCCACTAGGCTACCCCGCCGCCCCCCCAGAGACAAGCTAGTGCGTGGAACGTGGTTTTCTCAAACCGGAAGTAGTGACGCAAACCGGAAGTGTTCATTAATTCGTGTTGAAGGTAGTTATATTTGTATGACCTTCTGTTCAATATACTGCATTGGACATGTTCTACCGGAGATGCAAATGACTTGTTTTCACGGGTAGAGGGGGTTACATTTGTGCTGCTTTGGACAAAATTAGGGATCAGAAATGATTCGGAATGAATGTATTGTTTTGTCTACAGTTGATGCCGGTTGTTCCCTGTGCAATACCATTTCCTCGTGTCTCTGTGAACCAATGCAGCTTTTGATTTATTGTAGTATTATCATTTCTTCGTGTCTCTACGAACCAGAACACCACTTGTTTTATTGTAGTAATACCATTTCCTCGTGTGTCTATGAACCAGAACACCACTTGTTTTATTGTAGCATTACCATTTCTTTGTGTCTCTATGAACCAGAACACCACTTGTTTTATTGTAGTAATACCATTTACTCGTGTGTCTACGAACCAGTACACCTCTTGTTTTATTGTATGAATACCATTTCCTCGTGTCTCTATGAAACAAGTACACCTCGTTTTATTTCAGTAATACCATTTCCTCGTGTTTCTATGAACCAGTGAACTTCTCGTCTAATTGTTGTAGCGTCGTGTCCTCGTGTTTCTGTGAACCGGTACACCACTTGTCTACTTGTTGTAGCATCGTGTCCTCGTGTTTCTGTGAACCGGTGCACCACTTGTCTAATTGTTGTAGCATCGTGTCCTCGTGTTTCTGTGAACCGATACACCACTTGTCTAATTGTTGTAGCATCGTGTCCTCACGTTTCTGTGAACCGGTACACCACTTGTCTAATTGTTGTAGCATCGTGTCCTCGTGTTTCTGTGAACCGATACACCACTTGTCTAATTGTTGTAGCATCGTGTCCTCATGTTTCTGTGAACCGGTACACCACTTGTCTAATTGTTGTAGCATCGTGTCCTCGTGTTTCTGTGAACCGGTACACCACTTGTCTAATTGTTGTAGCATCGTGTCCTCGTGTTTCTGTGAACCGATACACCACTTGTCTAATTGTTGTAGCGTCGTGTCCTCGTGTTTCTGTGAACCGGTACACCAATTGTCTAATTGTTGTAGAATCATGTCCCAGTGCCTTGACGGTGGTAGTCAGGGAGGCCATGTTGAAACCATTCCTAGAGGACAGACTCTCTGAAGGACAGAAGGAAGGCTCAAATATGATGTTGTTTTTTATGATTTCTATTCCAGGCTAAACACGAAGCTTAACTTTCAAGATGAACTCTATTTAATAGGCTTCCGAAAGATATTATGTAAATGTATACTACATTTCCAATATTTGCGTTTACAGCAATTTTCAATGCTAATTGGTCAATTGAAGCTCCATTGTTCGTGATGTCACAAATTGACTAAATTACATCATCGGAACGAGACGCCATCCTTGAAAGTTCTCTGAAGAGAAGACATTTCATACGGTTTTATTTCATTTTTATCTTATAATATCAACGAACAACACTTCTCACTTCTCATAACTCGAAAATACGGATTATATGTCCCTGGTGAACGATTGCTGAAAGTCATTCGCCAAAGACTCATGATTAACACGATACAATCTCTCTGGACAGCCTAGTGGTTAAAGCGTTCGCCCGTCACGCTGAAGACCCTGGTTTGATGCACCACGTGAGTACAATGAGTACATGAGTAGACGCACCCTGTCTCCACGATTGTAACTTTGTAATGCTATTTGCTGAACATGTCTGCCGCTCTGTTATGTTTCTAACTGTAACTAAGGCAATCTGTGTTGTATTAAGTACAACATCTCCCCACGAGAAGACGTGTGGACATAGAAATAACCTGTTCATACTACACAACCCACTGACTGACATGTCCGTCAATCAAGGGATTCTATGACATGCATTTAGCTATTTCAGAGAAGCTGATCCCCGATTCATGTAGTCATTGCTGCCAGTACTTAGTGAGTGGAATGGGACAAGAGACGCATGCTGTTGAAGTCTAGTGAGGAGTTCTGCGTTAGTGATAGGAGGCACAAGACGGCATGAAGCAGGCTGTGGATTCATCCAGCAGATAGCCTCCCCACTCTGGCAGCTTGTAGCTAACGCCCTGTGGACCAGGCGTTCGGCCTCCGATGGAAAGGTTCGAATCTCAGCGCGGACTGGAACATTTTAATTCCGTGCAAAAGCATACTGTACATACTGGAGCCAGAGCTAAGGATTCATCAAGGACATGCACCGTTTATAAACTTCTCATTTTATTTTGTTGCAGTTTTAGTTCCGTCCGCCGTGATGCAGTCCTCCCAGTCCGGCCAATATGTTGCCTTCATTCGCTCGCAATACTCCACCAGATTTGTGAACTCTTCTGAAAGAAAACCGAACCGCAGCATAGTATTTTAGACCCTTACCTTTCTCTCAATATAAGTAACTTTCATGAAAAACATGTTCTCATAGAATACATATTCCCGTCGCAATGTTATACTCCCAAGTTATTAACATTTGTCAAAGACAAACAAACCTTCTAAAGGATATGTCAGATCGTTACTTCTCCATTGAAATGAGCCACTTAAATGCGTACATGTTTTGGTCATTCTGGAGAATACGGGGCACTATTAGTTATACTCGAAGGATGAGAATGGTGTGACAATATTACGCTTTGTTTGTTTATCAGTTAATGATGGACTCAGCAATATTCCAACTCGTGTTATTCCGGGACAAGCCGAAGAGCGACTCGTGGCCCTCGAGAAGGATTTCATGTTTGCGTAGGAACATCAGATCTACTTTAAACAGGAACGATAACTCTATTCCTGTTTGATTCCAGTGGTATTTAATATCACCGAAGTACTCATACATTGCATTGCTGTTTTTCTTTTTGCATTTGAATCTCTCACCGTCAATCTCATTATTCATATAAAAACTTCACATTAGACAGGACAGTTCTGTTAGCTACGTTCTTAGTAGTTTCAAAATGACGATGTATATTTTTCATGATTTTTTATACAATAATATAATGCCATAAACGATTAAAGTAGTCGGGATTATTTTTATCAAAGCACTGCAACCATTACGCGCGTTCTGACTGGTTTGTGGTATTTTGGCACATAACAAGCATCGAGACGGGGACGAGTCTTCTTGGAGGTTACGGAAAGGGATGAGTGGTGACTAATGGAGTCTTCTTGGAGGTTACCGAAAGGGGCGAGTGGTGACTAATGGAGTCTTCTTGGAGGTTACGGAAAGGGGTGAGTGGTGACGAATGGAGTCGTCTTGGAGGTTACGGAAAGGGATGAGTGGTGACGAATGGAGTCGTCTTGGAGGTTACGGAAAGGGATGAGTGGTGACGAATGGAGTCGTCTTGGAGGTTACGGAAAGGGATGAGTGGTGACGAATGGAGTCGTCTTGGAGGTTACGGAAAGGGATGAGTGGTGACGAATGGAGTCGTCTTGGAGGTTACGGAAAGGGATGAGTGGTGACGAATGGAGTCGTCTTGGAGGTTACGGAAAGGGATGAGTGGTGACGAATGGAGTCGTCTTGGAGGTTACGGAAAGGGGCGAGTGGTGATGAATGGAGTCTTCTTGGAGGTTACGGATAGGGTTGAGTGGTGATGAATGGAGTCTTCTTGGAGGTTACGGAAAGGGTTGAGTGGTGATGAATGGAGTCTTCTTGGAGGTTACGGAAAGGGTTGAGTGGTGATGAATGGAATCTTCTTGGAGGTTACGGATAGGGTTGAGTGGTGATGAATGGAGTCTTCTTGGAGGTTACGGAAAGGGCCGAGTGGTGACGAATGGAGTCTTCTTGGAGCTTACGGAAAGGGGTGAGTGGTGATGAATACGTAACAGGGGTGGTGAGGTAGCATAGTGGTTAAAGCGCGTTGGCTCGTCACGTCGAACACCCGGGTTCGATTCCCCGCTTGGGTACAATGTTCCCTGTCATTGTTTGAATATTGCTAAAAGCAGCGTAAAGCCATACTCACTCATTCACATTGTAACCCCCTAACTTACCAAAGGATGCAAGAATTCTATTTTTAACCGACTTCGCAGAGAATTATATGTACATAGGGAATATAACGAAACAAAAGGAAACGGAAAACAGAGAAATAACTTCTAATCCTAACGGTCAAGACACCCGTGAAGATCCAGATTAGAATTGATCTTCAGCAACCAATTGCTTGTCGTAAGTGGCGGCTAACGGGATCGGACTCGTTGACTTGTTCGACACGTATGTCATCGTGTCCCAAATACGTAGATGCCCATGATGCTGATCACATGATTGTCTGGTCCAGACTCGATTATTTACGGACCGCCGCCTTATAGCTGGAATACTGCTGAGTGCAAACAAACAAACAAACAAACAAACGTTGACGTTCTCATGGGTTGTCAACCTACGACCAAATGAATAATGGACTCTAAGGGCTGAACGACCAGACAGCACCACAGAGGTCTTTGTGGCAACGTATTTACCGTTCACGAGTTGTTCCCCTTTGCTTCCTGGACACTGCCAGCAAAACTGACACAACAGTCCAAACAAAGCAGCATCTGTCTCACATGGTTGATCGCCGAAAAAGAATTTCTTTGTCCCTGTCAGTGTTAGAAAAGTTGTACAGATGAAAAGAGTTAAACTTTTTGACCACCGATGCTCAATAACAATGAAATTTGAGTACTGTTTTGTAGTACATGGATTGTCTTCCCTGAGGGCGGAAGTTCGTTGGTTCGAGACCGGGAGGTGGGTAGCTTAGTGGTTAAAGCGTACGCTATCACACTGAAGACTCGGGTTCGAGTCCCCAAATAGGAACAGTGTGCACAGCCCGTTTCCCGTTTCCCCCGCCGTGATATTGCTGGACTATTGCTGAAAACGGTGTAAAACCATACTCACTCACTCGTTGGCCCGATTCCCTGCTGCCAAAACAAGTAAAAGATGACACTTGTTGTTGCCCTGCCTGGTATTAAGGAGATAAAACAAGAACTGGTCACCTGGGAGTCCATGCATGCCCGGTATCCATAGTAAACTCCAACGTTATTGCGCAGAGGGCAGCACAATAGAACCAGTCCAAACTAGTTTAAGTACGTATTTGCACATTGCTATATAAGGGCAATAAACTTGAACGTCACATTAAACCCTATTTATAACCATCACAACTGACGACATTCCTTACCAAGGTAGACTGATAATGATCTCAAATCTTCCTCCATAATGTGCAACACTTCCTAATGGGTGTGTCGGCCGATTCCGTGAGCTTTCGTATTACTCAGGTAAATTCTTGTTCCGATCCAGATTACCAGTTTGTTCAACTTGATGTGTTTCTTCATGTAGTCCAGGTTCTCAGCCCGGGACAGGCCCATACACCTGCAAAGATGCATAATGGTCAAAACATTGCCGGGGTCAAAACATCGACTGTCTTTGGCACGTCATGGGTTATCACATAACATGTATATTATAACGATATATGCAGCGCAGTACTGACCTATGCCCTATTTCATCTGCTAAACAAAGTGAGGATATTTCAGCGTACAAAACTCATATGAACCGTACTCCGCGCATAGACATTTGCGATCCTACCGTTGCACTAAAACAATACGGAGAGCAGATGGCAACACGATTGACACACATGCTGTACGCTTTGACAAGCCAGAAATGGAGGGACAATACGACACAAGGACAATATGCCAGAGGGAAAATACGACACAGGGACAATATGACACAAGGACAATATGCCAGAGGGACAATATGACACAAGGACAATATGACAGACGGACAATACGACACAGGGCCATATACGACACAGGGCCAATATGACACAAGGGCAATATGCCAGAGGGACAATATGGCAGGAGGACAATATGACAGAGGGACAATATCACGGATGGGCAATACGACACAGGGAGAATATGGCACAAGGACAATATTACAGAGGGACACTGCGACACAAGGACAATACGACACAAGGACAACACGGGACAGGGACAATACGACACAATGACAACATGGCACAGGGACAATATTACACAGAGGCAATATGAAACAGGGACAATATGGCACATAGACGATATACCACAGGGAAAATACTTCACAGGAATAATATGGCAGAGGGACAATACAAACAGGGACTGTACGACACAGGTACAATACGATACTGAGGACAATATGGCACAGGGACAATACGATACGAAGTCATTACAACACAAGACAGCAGATGGACAACACTACATTGCGTCCTCGAAAATTGTAATCCCTTGAAACCAACCAGAATAGGTTTTCCTCCGCCATCTTTCGAAAGGCATGCGCAACAGCCCGTTGTTCCTCGGTCAGGTGACTGTTAAGATCAATGTTCAACTTCCGATTCAGATACTCCACACAGAACTGAGAGTCAGCCACGGCCTCTCCTTCGTATTTCATCCAGGGAATCTTGCCTTTGGACGAGCGCTTGACACTAAAATCATTCTACAAAGAGTGATATATAAAGCATAACCACATATATCTTGGTACTTCCTCCCAGTTGTATGCTCAGATTTAAAAGTGATGAGACTCAACAATATTACAGCTGTAAGACGGCGTCATCAGCAAGGATATAATGGTCATGTTATGATGTGATAAATATGGACATGCTATGATATGATAAATATGGACATGTTATGATGTGATAAATATGGACATGTTATGATATGGTAAATATGGACATGTTATGATATGATAAATATGGACATGTTATGATGCGATAAATATGGACATGGCATGATGTGATAAATATGGACATGTTATGATGTGATAAATATGGACATGGTATGATGTGATAAATATGGACATGGTATGATATGATAAATATGGACATGTTATGATGTGATAAATATGGACATGTTATGATGCGATAAATATGGACATGTTATGATATGATAAATATGGACATGTTATGATATGATAAATATGGACATGTTATCATCATATTAATATGACATGTTATGATAAGAAAAATACTGACATGTTATGATGTGATAAATATGGACATGTTATGATGCGATAAATATGCACATGTGATGATGTGATAAATAGGGACATGTTATGATGTGATAAATATGGACATGGTATGATAAGATATATATGGACATGTTATGATATGATAAATATTGATATGTTATGATGTGATAAATATGGACATGTTATGATGCGATAAATATGGACATGTTATGATTAATATGGACATGTTATGATGTGATAAATAGGGACATGTTATGATGTGATAAATATGGACATGGTATGAAAAGATAAATATGGACATGTTATGATATGATAAATATGGACATGTTATGATCATATTAATATGACATGTTATGATAAGGAAAATACTGACATGTTATGATGTGATAAATATGGACATGTTATGATGCGATAGATATGCACATGGCATGATAAGATAAATATGGACATGTTATGATATGATAAATATGGACATGTTATGATGTGATAAATATGGACATGTTATGATGTGATAAATATCATTCTTCTTCTTCTCAGAATTCAAACTGTTCACAATTCCAGCAATCAGAGATCACTTGATGTATATATATGTGTGTGTGTGTAAATAATCGGATATTCATGTGAGATATTTTCTATTACGTAATCCTAAAGATTGGCATTGTCAATAACTGCCAAAAGATCTCTTTGATTAACCTCACTGACCTGATATTCTATTTTCGCCATTCGAAGGAAGGTCTCCAACTTGAGAGCAAATGGCGATAAACTTGGCGCCCTTGGTCCTCTCGATATCTGGTACAGAATCACTTTTGGGACAGAACTGGAAGACAAGCTTGTCGACTCAAATTGGTAATTCTTGTAAATTTGGTCCAAGTCTTCTTGGCGTCACATGTTTTACCTGTTAAATTTGATTGACATCAACCCAAACTCTTACAGTCATATATGTAGCACGATGATATCCCTTACAGTATTCCATAGTTATGACATCGTGTCTGTGCATCAGCTTCAAACTAGGATCAGGGTCCTGATCCGTAAAGCGTTTGTATCGTTACGACCTGTCGTAACTGTATAGCTTATCATTGGCTTACGATGTCGTAGCACTACGAGCGTTTTGTGGATCGGGACTCAGGATCTCAGCTTCAGGATCTTAAGGCCCCCCTACACTAATCTAGAGCTACTTGTTTCGGATAATCTCAGTTAACACCGCCGCAGTATGTTTTAGTTGCAAAATGCGATTTTTACTGCTTTATTTCTTGGGATATTCCCTGTTTTTGTAATATCAAAGTAAAAGGAAAACACGTAGTTTGACACAATTTCATAGAAATACGATTCCCAAATCACATATATACGAAGAATCCTGTCTTTAAAGACAGCAACATATATATTCCATTGCCCCAAAGTATTCCAGAGGTTGAAACACACAACAATAAATGCACTTTTCAACACACGAATCAACTTCGTCAATATATCTTATTTCCTATATTTCTCTACTAATCTCTCTATATTTGATAACTGACAAGCTTACTACATTGAAGAGCTGCCCTCTTGACGTCGTACATGAGAATATTTAGCTCATATGACGATGGGCATGTATACCATGATAACTGAGAAGATTACTACATTAAGTGAGTGAGTGAGTGAGTTTAGTTTTTAGCAGTATTCCAGCAATATCACGGCGGAGGACACCAGAAATGAGCTTCACACATTGTAACCAAATGGGGAATGAACCCGGGTCTTCGGCGTGACGAGCGAACGCTTTAACCACTATTCTACCCCACCGCCCCGACTACATTGAAGAGCTGTCCTATTGTGGGTATAAATTGTGCGGAGGCTCTAAAACACTACACCATGGAGGCGGTCGCGCGCATACAAACGTGCAAGGTACACACGCACACGTAGCTTTCTCGTGATATAAGTGCACACATCTTGACCCCTACCTTCAATTCCCATTACTAACTGCAAACGTACTTCAGTCTTGTTTTCATGCTCTTATCTGAGAACACCTTGACATAAGGAATACAAAGTCCAGCGTAACTGGGTCGCGTTACACCTGGAGACTCTGACATCATGCATATTTTAGGACTCATAGGCCAACTGTTTACAGGCACGTCAGATGGCGCTCATGCCTCACTACCTTGACACTCACTAGTGAGGTTTGTTGGTTTGTACCCTGACTTTGTCCTAACCAATACCCCACCTGGATAACGGCTGGCTGTTAATTATCGAGTCTGGACAATGTAAGTTAGCTACTGAGCATTCATCCACGCTACTTGGATAGGAAGACATCCGTCAACCAAGTCAGCCAGCCTGATCTCCAGATACATTTAGTTGCCTCTTATCTATCTATCATGTGACTTGCATGTTACCTAAGTCTAGGGAGGTTGTTGGGTGTACCGTGTATGTTACGAAAGTCAAGGGAGGTTGTTGGGTGTAACCTGCATGTTACAGAAGTCAAGGGAGGTTGTTGGGTGTGACTTGCATGTTACCGAAGTCAAGGAAGGTTGTTGGGTGTAACCTGTATGTTACGGAAGTCAAGGGAGGTTGTTGGGTGTGACTTGCATGTTACCGAAGTCTAGGGAGGTTGTTGGGTGTACCGTGTATGTTACGGAAGTCAAGGTAGGCTGTAGGGTGTAACCTGCATGTTACGGAAGTCAAGGGAGGTTGTTGGGTGTGACTTGCATGTTACCGAAGTCAAGGAAGGTTGTTGGGTGTAACGTGTTTGTTACTGAAGTCAAGGGAGGTTGTTGGGTGTGACCTGTAAGTTACGGAAATCAAGGGAGGTTGTTGGGTGTAACGTGTATGTTACGGAAGTCAAGGAAGGTTGTTGGGTGAAACGTGTATGTTACGGAAGTCTAGGGAGGTTGTTGGGTGTAACGTGTATCATACGGAAGTCAAGGGAGCTTGTTGGGTGTAACCTGTATGTTACCGAAGTCAAGGGAGGTTGTTGGGTGTGACTTGCATGTTACCTTAGTCTAGGGAGGTTGTTGGGTGTAACGTGTATGTTACGGAAGTCAAGGGAGGTTGTTGGGTGTAACCTGCATGTTACCTAAGTCTAGGGAGGTTGTTGGGTGTGACTAGCATGTTACGGAAGTCAAGGGAGGTTGTTGGGTGTAACCTGTATGTTACCTAAGTCAAGGGAGGTTGTTGGGTGTGACTTGCATGTTACGGAAGTCAAGGGAGGTTGTTGGGTGTACCGTGTATGTTACTGAAGTCAAGGGAGGTTGTTGCGTGTGACTTGCATGTTACCGAAGTCAAGGAAGCTTGTTGGGTCTAACCTGTATGTTACGGAAGTCAAGGGAGGTTGTTGGGTGTAACCTGCATGTTACGGAAGTCAAGGGAGGTTGTTGGGTGTGACTAGCATGTTACGGAAGTCAAGGGAGGTTGTTGGGTGTAACCTGTATGTTACCGAAGTCAAGGGAGGTTGTTGGGTGTGACTTGCATGTTACGGAAGTCAAGGGAGGTTGTTGGGTGTACCGTGTATGTTACTGAAGTCAAGGGAGGTTGTTGCGTGTGACTTGCATGTTACCGAAGTCAAGGAAGCTTGTTGGGTCTAACCTGTATGTTACGGAAGTCAAGGGAGGTTGTTGTGCTTAGACCTTTTGAAACTGATGATATGAAGTTTATGTCTATTCAATCGATATCTTATTTCCTATATTACTCAAACAATATGACTGTATTTGATAAATGACAAGATTACTACATCGATCAGTTGCAATAATATGGGTTTAAAATGTGGCCCCAAGCAAATGTCCCCACATCGCTGTTGTAGTGTTGTTGTAATGTGGAGCTCTGAACCGTTGCCTTAATGCTGGGGATGAAACGGTACGCTCCTACCACGGCACGGTACGGATTGCGGTACTTCGGTTCAGTCCGTTTTGGTTAGGTAAATGAGATATGATGACAATGCAGATCACAATAAAATAAAGGTACGAAAACCGAAAATACCGAATGTTTGGACTGCATTACGGTATGCCGAATAGAAGGCAATCTACCTCGGTATACCGTTTCACCCCTACTTAATGCAGGAAGACAGTCCCCTTTGTAAGGTTCATGGGACAAGTGAGTGAGTGAGTGAGGACTGTTAACGACAACCAGCAATTGTAAAGCTGCTATTTGCGTCGAGAACTAACTGTGGATCCAGTGGGAAGGCTCAGTGACATGGCTGAATGCATGGCATGGAAACCCTTGGCGGCTTTAATCACTTCTCGTGATATCTATCACAGGTTTGTCTGGCCCGGAATCGATTATTCACTAGTCACCGTTATAATTATGGCTTGTTCTTTTCGGGGTTTGTTTATCGTCAAATCAACAATATCCAAGATATCTGTCGGCGGCGGTCTGCAAACAATCGACTCTGGACCAGACAATCCAGTGATCAACATCATGAGCATCGATCTACATAATCGGGATACGTTTTCATGTATCAATCAAGTCAGCGTGTCTGATCACCTGATCCCGTTAGTTGTCTCGTACGACAAAAGTGGATTGCTGAACACCAATTCTAATCCAGATCTTCACGGGTACAGCAAGAAGTAAATGAAAATACTTCATGTAATGTCTGAATCAACCAGTTGAGTTTGCTGCTAAAAACATAACAAACAGACTGCTGAAGGATCTGTACATACAGTGCTTTTAATATGACACATACACATATACACACGCATGCGCACACAAACTTACAAATACACAGACATGGTTTTCTATGTGTTGACTGTTTATAATGTTCCTCACCGGTGGTGGTTTACTGCTGTACGTTTAATTCTAATGCCAACAGGTTTGATATTCCATCAGGTGATAACTAATTGTTGAATCAACTGGTAAAATAACGCTATATTGAAAACACAGTATCTCCATTCCAAACTAAAAGCCTATTAGAAACGAAACATTCTATTTTCCGACCCTGCTTCAAGATACAAAAAGATTAGCGGAGGTAATGGATAATGAAGCATTGTTTTTTGTAGGTTGGAAGCAGAGATAGTAGCCATAGAACTGTAACAAGATATTTATTGATGAAACCTACAGCAAATTAACATGGCAACATAGACTACATGCTGTATGAAATATGTAATCTTAAAATCAGTTTCCCAGGGTGGATGAGATCGGAATATAGAGAGAAAACACGATGCGATTGATACATTTAGGGAATCAAACACATACAGTAAGTATGTGCCCCCTTCATACTGACTGACTGGAGAGTATATGCCACAGTGTTATATGTCACATCAACTGCACCTACAATAGGCGACCGATAGGTACTGTAGTAGATGGTGTCTCTATACAGTCCCAGGTTCCAGGGGACGGCGTTCAGTGTGGTCACCTCTGTACTCACATTATTGGACACAGTCATCTTCATCAGTTTCTTCTCTACACCATAATACAACACACCTGCTGTCTGATCCAGGGTTACAGCATACACTTGGCTTCCTGTGGCTAATGTTGTCAGACCTTGACCATCATATGTCACAGTGAACAGTTTCTCTTCATTACACCCATATATCCTCCTTCTCTTTGTGTCAAGAGCTATTTGCCTTGGACTTCTACCGTACTTGGATAAGTCAATGATGGCAGTGAAGTCTTTCCCCTGTGTAGACATGCGGCTGATTGAGTAACGTGGATGATAGGTAGCTATAAATACGATGTCCCGATCTTCATCCACTGCCATGCTGTATGTCCGTACACGTTCTCTTAATACCGTCACGTGACGTGTATCCAGGGTAGATGACACTATCTTATCAGGGTAGCGTAGCCCTATCAGAAGTTTCCTTGTCTTTGTTGTATATGCAATACATCTGACCTCCTTCATGGTGTGGTACTGATAGACACTCAGGGAGTTACTGTGAATGTTGAGTTGACGGAACTGGTGTGGAGTACTTGACCAAATTGGAGCTATCAAAATCCTACTTTTCTCCACCTCTGGTCTGAGCGTCGTTGTTGACACAGATGTCCTGGAGGCTGGTGTAACATCTAGAGGAGCGGGGGTAGAAAGAGACACAGTGGCATTTGTTATAAGCTTCGACATTTGTGACTGACACGTCTCCTTCAATGTCGTTATTCGCTTGATGTCTTCTGTGAGTCTGTCAGTGGTAATATCGGCCTTCTGAAGTTCTATTTCCAGTTTATGCTTATCTCTCATACAGATATAACTTGAATTATCTTGATTCCACACATCTGCCTTCTTCAGGAGAGATTCGTGAAATACGGTCGTCTTGTTCTGAAAATCACTGAGCGACCTTGAGACATGGTGCAACTGTCTCTTCATCTGATGGTAACCCTGTTTCAGATGCCGCACCTCAGAGACAATCTGACTTTTCACCATGTCTTGAAGAGACACTCCTTGTAGAATCTCGGCCATGGCTTCTCTCACTTCATCCCGTATGTTTTCCTTTAACTCAGCTCTCAAGGATGCCCTGACAACATCTATGGTGTTTAGTATCCTTGTCTCCATAGCGATCACACCCAACTTATTATCCAGCAGATCCTGTTCCAGTTTGTTTAGGACAGACACCATCTTGTCATGGCAACTACAGAAACTGACAAGGGAGATAGATGTCAGCAACCATGACATGTATTTGAACTCAGCCATCTTGTGAACTGTAGAGATGTCTTTGTCCGTTAAAGTAATTTATACATGAAACCCTCCGTATGGTTCGACGAATCCTGAGAGTGACAGGTTGACGTGAGGTACAGGTTTATATCTACTGTATAGCCAGAATGTAATCAGGGTTGAAGGTCGGTTGGTTACCACGTGATATGTCAGAACACTCACGTATCTCTATGTATATAATATATAGAACATAGCTCTATCATTAGTGATTTAAGGATGTCAGGTTGCATTGCACAACCAATGCACTCACGTTGGTGAAAACAACCATGAAGGGTCACCCCTGAAGGACGGACGGAGAGAGAGAGAGAGAGAGAGAGGGAGAGAGAGAGAGCGCGCTAGAGAGAGAGAGAGCCGCGAGAGAGAGCGGGAGAGAGAGAGGAGAGAGAGAGCGCTAGAGAGAGAGAGAGAGCGCTAGAGAGAGAGCGCTAGAGAGAGAGCGCTAGAGAGAGAGAGAGAGAGAGAGCGCTAGAGAGAGAGAGAGAGAGAGCTAGAGAGAGAGAGAGCGCTAGAGAGAGAGAGCGCCAGAGAGAGAGAGAGAGAGGAGAGAGAGAGAGAGAGAGAGAGAGAGCGCTAGAGAGAGAGGAGAGAGAGAGAGAGCGCTAGAGAGAGAGAGAGAGCGCTAGAGAGAGAGCGCTAGAGGAGAGCGCAGAGAGCGCTAGAGAGAGAGAGAGAGAGGCGCTAGAGAGAGAGAGAGAGAGAGCTAGAGAGAGCGCTAGAGAGAGAGGGGAGAGAGAGAGAGAAAGAGAGCGCTAGAGAGAGAGAGCGCTAGAGAGAGAGAGAGAGAGAGAGAGAGAGAAAGAGGGAGAGAGAGAGAGAGAGAGATTCAGGAGAATTGACATTTTGAAGCTAGTGGATACAATCAGAGGTGATAATGATTAGCCCGGAAATGCAGGTACTTGCAGCCTTACGGTTTAATGCAACGGGTTCTTTTGTTTCGCGCCTTTTCCCGGTCGAAAATAAAAAAAATAGCACACTGTACCTCGACCTGAATCTGTTAAGTCGGGCGTAGTAACACCTAGGCTTAACCGTCGTTGTGCATGACGTGTAAGAGCAGGGCGCTACTAAGCCCGGCCATACGGCCACAGGTCTTCAAAAATTGCGTCATCTGTCAGGGTTCCTTGTACTGAAAAGAGTAACAATAATCAAGCCAGGAAGCAAATACGATTCCCAAATCACATATATACGAAGAATCATATATGTCTTTAAAGACAGCAACATATATATGCCATTGCCCCAAAGTATTCCAGAGATTGAAACACACAATAATAAATGCACCTTTCAACACATGAATCAACTTCGTCAATATATCTTATTTCCTATATTTCTCTGACAAGACAAGACAAGATTACTACATTGAAGAGCTGCCCTCTTGACGTATTACGTGAGTATATTTAGCTCATATGACGATGGGCATATATACCATGAAAACTGAGAAGATTACTGCATTAAGTGAGTGAGTGAGTTTAGTTTTTAGCAGTATTCCAGCAATATCACAGCGGAGGACACCAGAAATGAGCTTCACACATTGCACCCATGTGGGGAATGAACCCGGGTCTTCGGCGTGACGAGCGAACGCTTTAACCACCAGGCTACCCCACCGCCCCGACTACATTGAAGAGATGTCCTATTGTGGGTATAAATTGTGGTCCCGAGTAGGTGAGGTGAGGTGAAATGGGGTTTAACGTGGTAATTGAGAATATTTCGCTCCAGGCACACGCACACGTAGATTTCTTGTGATATAAGTGCACACCTTCAATCCCCATTACTAACTGTAAACGTACGTCAGTCTTGTTTTCATGCTCTTATCAGAGAAAACCTTGACACGAGGAATACAAAGTCCAGCGTAACTGCGTCGCGTTACACATGGAGACTCTGATATCATGGGTATTTTATAACTCATGACCAAAGTGTTCCTAGGCTCGTCAGATGGCGCTCATGCCTCACTACCTCAACACTCATTAGTGAGGTTTGTTGGTTTGTATCCTGACTTTGTCCTAACCAATACCCCACCTGTCTGTTAATTATCGAGTCTGGACAATGTAATTTAGCGATAGAGCATTCATGAACGCTACTGGGATAGGAAGACATCCGTCAACAAAGTCAGCCAGTCTGATCTCCAGATACATTTAGTTGCCTCTTATCTATCCATATGGGTTCGTTAGTGCAGTGGGGCGGTAGCCTAATGGTTAAAGCGTTGGCTCGTCACGCCGAAGACCCGGGTTCGAATCCCCGCATGGGTACAATGTGTGAAGCCCATTTCTCGTGTCCCCCGTCGTGACGTTGCTGGAATATTGCTAAAAGCGGCGTAAAACCAAACTCAGTCAATCAGTCAGTCGTTAGTGCAGTACGTGTAAAATTATGTCTCTGTGGATGAGCATATGACACAATATCGACCTACCCCATTGTGGTGCAGCGCGTCTAGCTTGGTCCCTTTTATCAAGTGACGTCAGTTTTACACAGTGATGTAGCTGAATCAGAGTTAAGACATATCACTGAAGGGTACACGTACGTGACACTCATATCTGCTGTAACAGTGGCCACCTGGTGACGGTGCCATGTCTGTAAGTACAGGGTACCTACCTTCGTGCAAACTGGCAGCCCTGCCAAAACCAGTCATGTCACTGAACCACTTCATTTGTGTAATTCCGTCCAACATGAGGTAGTTGCCCTGATGTTGTGTGGGTGTTCTCTAACTGTTACATATTTATAGTGAGGTTGTGTCGATGTGACTTTCATGTTACGGAAGTCAAGAGAGGTTGTTGGGTGTAACCTGTATGTTACGGAAGTCCAGGGAGGTTGTTGGGTGTAACCTGCATGTTACAGAAGTCAAGGGAGGTTGTTGGATGTAACCTGCATGTTACGGAAGTCAAGGGAGGTTGTTGGGTGTAACCTGCATGTTACAGAAGTCAAGGGAGGTTGTTGGATGTAACCTGCATGTTACGGAAGTCTAGGGGGGTTGTTGGGTGTAACCTGCATGTTACGGAAGTCAAGGGAGGATGTTGGGTGTAACCTGCATGTTACTGAAGTCAAGGGAGGTTGCTGGGTGTAACCTGTTTGTTACGGAAGTCAAGGGTGGTTGTTGGGTGTAACCTGTATGTTACCGAAGTCAAGGGAGGTTGTTTGGTGTAACCTGTATGTTACGGAAGTCCAGGGAGGTTGTTTGGTGTAACCTGTATGTTACGGAAGTCAAGGGAGGTTGTTGGTTGTAACGTGTATGTTGCGGAAGTCAAGTGAGGTTGTTGGGTGTCACCCTACACTCGTGACAACGTAAATGGGAGTCCACAGATTAACGTTGTAACAACGAATGCATAGCATTGGGACAACGTGAAATTGTTAGCTGGGGCACTGATGTTGTCCCGACGATATTGACTGTGACGTGTATTAAGCGCTCTGTATTGACGTCTCCAAACTCATCCTGGAAGTCAGCCTTGAACTTAGATTCGTTAAAACAGCATTTACCTGTCTGGCATAATGAACTGACTTAAAGGAGAGATGACATGTTGTCAGGGGGAAGGTAAGATCGGACTAACCTAGTCCGTCGAGGGTCGCTCAGTCAAGGAGTGACCAGGCCCCGATTTCTCGCAACAAAATTAAGTCTGAGTTTTTACTCAAATTTGAGAACATGCAGGAAAATGCATTTCCCAGAGTGAACTGAAACCGATATTAAACTCATACATAGTAGACAATTTGAGTTTGGTGGATAGATTACTTGAATTGTTTGGGCTTTTTAATTTTAAAAATGCAGTTGAGTTATAAAATCAGCTGTTTCAAACTGAGTTTGAAATTTGAGCAAAAACTTATGTTTGTTTCAAGAAATCGGGGCCAGGACTCTTAACTGTCTACAACATATTCATGCACTTGCGCACAGACCCGTGAAGATCCGGGTTAGAATTGGTTTTCAGTAACCCACGCTTGCCGTAAGAGGCGACTAACAGGATCAGGTGGTCAGGCTCGCTGACTTGGTGGACAGGTGTCATCGTATCCCAGTTGCGTAGATCGATGTTCATGCTGTTGATCACTGTCGTCGCCATAGAGTTAGCATATAGCTGAGTGCGGGTTAAACAACAAACCAGCCGACCAAGCAATCCATCGAGTTGAAAACGGGACTGGTAGAGTTTGAATTTATATCCGTTTTGCATCTGTACCCTCTCAATGATTCCAACCCAATCAGTACATAACAAATGCTTAATCGAATGGTATATGTGAATAATGTTGTTTCAGGAACCGATTCCTGTATATTATGATAGGGTTGTTAGTGAGACATGTTCAGAATCGGAATCTCATGATCCAAGTGAGTGAGTGTGGTCTTACACCGCGTTATTAGCAAGATTTCAGCAATCACGGCGAGGGCCAGAATTGGCCTTCACACATTGTACCCCTGTAGGGAACGGAACCCAGATCTTAGGCGTTTCCCAGGATTGATCAGTTTGAAATAAGATCGGCGGAAATCCGCGGATCAGCGAAAAATTGCATGGAGAGTAATCAGTAGTTCAGCTTATAGTGAGCAGCACAGATACCGCAGCTACCGGAAGTGTTGACCTAAATAATTCACATAATTCGCCATCTTGGATCGGGTGGTCAGGTTCGCTGACTTGGCTGATGGTTGTCGTCGTATCTCAGTACAATACCCAAGATGTCAAGCACTGGATTGTCTGATCCAGTGGTTTATTTACAGACCTCCATCATATTGCCGGGTATATTGTTACCGAGTGTTGTTGAAAACAAAATCCCACAATAAGCCCTGGCAATAAATTGTAGGCGCGTTTGGAAGTGATTATACGACTGCTTCAGGTTCGTGTTGAGGGTGTTGTTGAGTTAACGGTAACCACAACCTTTCCTTCGTTTAATGAAAAGTAATATTCCTCAGCAAGAGTGTTCCGTTGTTTTCTAACGCTTTGCTGTGAGACTCTTTGACAAGAACCTCCAAAATAAGTCAGCTTTCAGGAAAATCCTCGGTATAAATTTTCACCTGTAAACCTGTACAATTCAAACATCTCACCACCTGAGTTATAATCCCACACAAATGACATTGAATATTATCTTTACTCTGTTTTGTTTTTAAGATGATCAACCAGGAGGGACCTAAAATATGTCGTCGACATAGAAAAATGAAGCAGCCATAAAAGACGTCTACTCAAAACGTAGGTCACAGTATTTCTTTGACATATAATACTCTTAACTGTAAGCTGTGCTTTTATGTTTCATGGGGATGAACTGAAGGATTTCATCATGAAACCAGTTTAATTGTTATGGTTTATATTGGTCATTTCAAACCGCATCGCCATTGTTGCCATAAGACAACCATCTACAAATCATCAATTCACATCTTTGACATTGATCTATGCAATATGGCTACACTGACAGGAATTAACGTATAAGAGAAGAGATCCGTATCACAAGGTCCCTCTAGTTGACAAACATGGAATGCTGAAAATCTATTCCAATCCGGGATATGCAGAATAACGGTGAAGACAATCAAGTAATATTCAGTTGATAGTGTCGTAAGGGTCTTGAGTGGCAAAACACTCGCAGCTGAAAAAAACAACAAATACAAGCAGGATTGTACGGAAGCGTAGTAGGGCAACTATGAATTTTTTTTAGTCTGATTATCTCCTTCGTAGGATATACTAAGTCCTACGTAGGAGATCCTATGTGGTTTCATGTGAGAAATAGTAGACGCTACGTTCCTGTGTGTAGATTAAAAAGGTGTAATTTGACCGCAAAAACGTGTCAGTTAAAGTTTTTTTCCTCGTTGTAATGTATTGCGACAAAGATAAGGTAACTTGATAGCTAAATCAATGGTCCATGAGGCGGAAGTAAATAACAGCTCCCTCAAAGCGCGTGCGTACTTTTACGACATGGCGCCCATGTGCTAGCAAATGTAATTCACGAGTACAGTCAATAAGCCATCATTATACTCACAGTTGAGTATTAGTATTTGACATTCGTTTTTCAGTGATGGAGCAGCAGAACAACAACGTCTTTACATGTAGTAAGCTGTCGCAGCACACACTGAGTCGGAACCAAACCGGAAGTGAGAAGTTTGGCCGTCGCTTAAAACATTTCAAACGGCGAGTTATCACCCTTCAGAACGAAAAGATAGCCCATTTGGCTTCACTCACAAGCTGTAATTGAAAACAATGTCCGATCTGCCCGACGTTGTTCTTTCTTCCATCATAAAGCTGGGCTTTGTTACATGACTATTAAACACATTATATGCGACATTTAACCCTGCACAGATTCTCACGATCTGTTTGTTTTGAACAGCTGTAACAATGTGAGAAATTGAAATGTCGCCTTCTCGCTTTCTTGCGACTTCGTGTTTTTGTGGCCTTCGTTGACATGTTGATCTAGCGAGATTTGACAGCATGTACACATGTCGCATTCTCGCGTTGTCGACATTTAAACAAAAATTTCTATGTACTAAAAACACGAGAATGCGAGATCGCGCGACCGCAAGATTTTGGCCTAATCTCGCGTTCTCGCTATCTGTCATTCTCGCACTTTTGGCATTTTTAGCTTGTTTCCAGAGGTCGAGATCGCCCCTAACAGTATTCCATACAATAGTACATGTTTTTGTGTGAGATACAATTTGTATAGTCTCTGTGGAGAACATACAATTAGAAGAAAATTAAGGAATGCTTTTGGCTAATTTCCAATACATAATATTGTTGTCAAACGAATTCATTTGTTGTTCCATTTTCCATGTAATGTGTTGTATGGTGGAGTGGATAAAGCTGTGCCGTGAATAATGTGAGCCATTGAAAACATTGTTCTTTTATAAAACCCAAAGTACATACTCTAAACGTATTATATTTCGCGCAGGTTTTATTTTCGCGCTATATAAATATAATACAGAATACTATTATTTAACCCAACGAAATTTATACTAGCATTGTGTAATTTTAATTACAGTTTTTGCTATATAAATTAATTAAGATTAAGATTACCGTGTGTATTTGAGTCGGAAATAGCAATCAGCTATGCACACGTTTCCCGGCGAACAAGTTCAAACATGCACAATAATATAACGGTACTTCCTCATGCTATTAAAACAAAAAGTCGAGTTGTGTCTCTTGGTCACACCGAAAATCTTCGAATTACGGTTCGACCCGACAGTGTTTTCCGCCCTTGTCATATGTCCAGATAAATATTTCTGATTCGTTTAAAGTTACATCATTCCATGGTCTCATGGTCTCTTCCTTGATCTATTTCCAAGCAGTGTCAGCATCACTTCTATCACGAAATAACTGCAATTCTCAATAATGGGTTTGTAATACATTTCTTGTATAACATATACATTTTTAACCCTATAACATCCTCCTCCTGTGGAGAAGAGCTGCCTACAGCGCGGAATAAGTAAATATGAGAACATGGAGGCGATTTAGAGAAATACAACGAAATCTACACGAGAAGCAATACAAGAGCACGTAACTCGAATGGAATATGTTGATCAATTTGAAAGAAGTTTTGTGCAAAACGCGAAACTGGCAAACATGCCACCGGTCAAAGCTTTTTAAGACAGAGTACGATACTGACGTACAAATGCTAGGACATTATCTAATTCATACTTGTCATATTCATAACATGGGAATGACATAAAGAGATACAAGATCTAAGTCATAGAGTGAGTGAGTAAGTAACTTTAGTTTTACGCCGCACTCAGCAATATTCCACCTATATGGCGGCGGTCTGTAAATAATCGAGTTTGGACCAGACAATCCAGTGATCAACAGCATGAGCATCGATCTGCGCAATTGGGAACCGATGACATGTGTCAACCAAGACAGCGAGCCTGACCACCCGATCCCGTTAGCCACCTCTTACGACAAGCATAGTCGCCTTTTGTGGCAAGCATGGGTTGCTGAAGACCTATTCTACCCCGGATCTTCACGGATCTCTAAGTCATAGAAAGCATGGACGTAATCTATAATCGTCGACATTAACATAAACAATTAAGGTACAACATTCAGTGAAGCTTTGTGGTGTAAAATACGACAACGGCATCATAGATAAACGTGTGAGGGATTGAGGAAAGCATTGAAACATGGATGAAACTCAGTCCTAGCAAGTAATATGGAAGACACGAAACTGGAGAATAATGTAATGTTAGTAACTGCCGGCTATCCATAATATGTGAGATACATAGTCCGAATACAATTAGTATCCCTAACACAATGTGTATCTATTACAATGTTGTTGCAAGAATGAGTATTAATATATGACTGAATATTCCTCTGCTGACTCGTTCGTGATATTAGAGATAAAAACATAATGGCATTTCATATGAGTGAGTGAGTGAGTGAGTGAGTGAGTGAGTTAAATTTTAAAGTCACATCGGCAATATTTCAGCCATATCGTGACTAAAACTAGTTCTAAATTTATAATACATACAGATAATAGTTAAAACCCTCACAGTATAACCACTAGAGTATCACAAAATGAGTTAACACTAGCTAACATATATCTTTAAAAGTACAAAACTATTTTTGGACAATACAATGTAAAAATGGGCTAGAGATCGCCAACAACTGAAGGTAGATCACCATACTAAGGACCATGGGGACTTACAGTACTTTTGCTACCTGCATTGATCCTAGCTGGATTTACACCATCCCTTCAGCCGCTGGCGATTGTAGGAAAATTTAGCCAACAGTTAAAATAACAAAAATACTACGTTTAAAATGTGATAATTTATATTTTACTTTGAAAGTGTAGGGGCTTACGTACGCATTTCATATGAAAACAGAACACGAAATATTAATGTAACTTACGAACATGGAGTATTTATCGGATACCATCACCTATGAAATCTTACACCACTGTATGTTGTTGTCTCAAATCTCAATGTACCCTACTGACCAGTGCTAATTAATTGTTGCACTTGGTCACAGTAGGAAATATGACGTAGAGAAATATCAACATGGACAAAGAAATTGTGGCCTTTGTCTAAACATGCCAGATGGCAAAGACTGAGAGGTTAAAGTAGCTTTACTTTAATGGACAGGGTGCTGACTGCGATATGGATTATGTCAGAGGTAATGAGAAAGGTGCTCCACAATGTTGGAGGACTATAAATTACTTCGTCTAGTATGAAGAAAAGCTTTTAACCCACTGATATTAATCTTCACAGACATTATGTAGGCTGTGATGTGTGGGAATTTGCCGAGAGGAAAAATCAAAATGTAAGTAGTAAGAATAACATTAACTTTGAATATGAAAATTGGTTAGAGGATTTCTAACTGATAATGTCAAGTCTCAGGGAAAAAGATAGCATTGTGAGACCATAATCTCACTACAAACAGGGTTGGTGGAAGGGAATGTTTCCAGCTCCCATCAATTATAAATTATCATACGCTCTTTCGTACGCTGGGAAATGACGTGTAAATCAAATTTCTTGTCACATTATTATCAAGTCATAAATGTTGAATTTTAAAAGCATAAGTTTCGAAGATAAGTTGTGAAAGTTTTGGTTTCTATACCACTGAAAAGAATAAGGCCTGGTTCGATTTCGAAAGCCATCGATCGAAGGCTATTAAATGTAAATATAACATCACAAGGATTTAATTCCCGGTGCGTCTTAATTTTTTTGTTTAAAGTAGAAAATTCAATATAATGATATTTCGCTTCTGAAACATCCAAATAATCAGGTAAATTCAAAACAGCCGACATTTGACGAACTTGAACTTGGAAAACAAGGAAAATATCAGTTACATACAAAGATAATTGTTTCCCATAATGCGCCAGTCGTTCTACATATTTGACTCCAGTACTAATTGATCCAATACATGAAAGAATTCCTCGTTTTGTACGAGAAACCTTATGAAAAACTTCAATGTGCGGAATTAATATTCCAGTGTCATGAGCTACCACTGTTCCGTACGGGGGAACGTTTGTTCCGCCTGCTTTATGCATCCATCTAGCACATCGATTGAATAATAATTGTAATGAGGACGTACCAAAGGTTTTGGTAATTTGCCCTATCGCGCATTTTATGTTTACAAATCTGTCATTTTGTACTGGAATACATGCACCCATTTGCTTTGAAAAATGTCGAAAATGTATACACAGAATAATTATAATTTTGAATGCTAGCAAGCGGCATACTGGTCGAAGGAGACTAATGAATGCTAAAATTCAAAGAATGGAATTATGAACATAATACTTGAAATTAAGTAAAATATATCTCATCAACATTTTGTACGAAAGGTTTCCATGCATTCTGAAACCGAGCAATGATGAGAATTAATTTATCTCAAGTCTTTTCTTGTAAATAGAAACTGACTGCATCTGAAAATTATGCTACCAATTGTCACAAGTAGGTAATGGTAATCTCACACAAGTAACTGTGCGAATAAGCAACAGACATCAATAGTAGTAGTAAATACTGCATCAACATGTTTAACCAAAACATTTCTCATCATGGAACGTATATTTGTATCCGTACAGTATAATCATTGAACACTGAATTCTCTTGACTTCCTTTCGAGTCGTGTAACCGTAATTCATTGTTCATCTTCGTATTTCATTGAACATCACGGTATTTGTAAGCATATCTTATGCCCATGTGATGCGATATCGTCAGATCTCAGTAGATCGTAGTTCATTTCTTTTTCTCGAAACGCTTTGTAATAGTCCGCGAATATGTACAACGTCTCATATGGACAGCGCGACCTGTAACCTTCCCGTAGTAGTAAGAGGAATATATGCAACCTGACCTACACATTTGTGGTCAGTAACCCGGAAATGTATTCATCAAGTAGTAGTATGCAACGTGACCCAAACCTTCGCAGGGTATAATCCGTGTATTTGACTGTAAGCATCAATATCAACCAGTACGTGACTGTATATAGTCGATGTATTCTGAATATGCACAACAAGACATTTGACAATAAGAAATACACATATCAACATGTATGCACGCTTCTGTTTTCTTGTAACAACTGAATCATGTAACATCGTAAAGAATGATCTATAGCATGGGCTAGCACCATGCGTATAGCATCATATATATAGTTAAAGCCCTGAAATAAAACACATGCCAGAATCAATATTTGGGTGATCAGTCCCCAATATCATATCTGCAGTGTTATAAGTAAAAAGGAAACAAATAAAAAACATCGTCTGAAACAATATTTCAAATATTTTGTTGAAAATTCTAAGCAGACATTTTCGTTTTTTATTAAACGACTTCAGTATCATGTACTCATAGATCTCGTTCAGGGAATTTGTATTTACGTTCATCTGTAAACTCATGTGCAGTGCAGGTCTCCTAATGAATCCTGTAGTATTTGTTTCTACTGAGTATTCTAAGCACTCGAATTCCATGTGCTATACAAAGTAGTCCTGTAAATCCAAGGTGGCATGTTATGCCTGTTCGTGTTTAGGGGTTGAGCAGTGGGGCTTATCATATCTGTATCTTTATTAGATTTGAGTAGTTTATGAATGTGAGGGGACTGAATGACAACTGGAAATGGGTTAGTTGGCCTGTGTGTGTGGTTGACAAACCGTCTAAGACGTCTAGCATGGCCAGGAACGTTTAGTCCTGTTCGCTTGTCATAACGCCGTCGTTTGCAATTGATTGGAATTGTTATATTGCCTGTGTGTTTTGGAGTAATCTCCTGTGGGGACAGAGCTTACATCATACATCAAGTGAGCTATCATCATACAAATCTGATGATATATTTGTTGCAATTGGAATCGATATCTTGTAGTTATCTGAGTAGGGGTGATCATTATCTGAATTTGCTGCGCACGGAAAGCATGACAGAGCATCTATGGCATGCACATGTTTTCCCGGTTGATATTTGTAATGTTTTGGGTTCTTCATGAAAGACAAACAGGCCGATTAAACACACGTGTTTTTAATTGCGACTCATGATAGACAGCTATTAACTCACACAAGTGGAATACTCCATCGGTGCCGTAGGCAAAGGGAAGTAACTCATCCTGTAGTTGGTAATTTGACATATAGCAATATACAACGATATTGAACTGTGACTGTGGGGACTGATTGTTTACAAGCGACAGGTGGTACCATGGTACCATTTGCCCTCATTGGAACAACTGTTGAACCATTTTGGTTAGCCAAAGTATAAGATTGAAAATTCACGACAGCCTCTTAATGTATCAAGAAATCTAAGCCTAAAATCATAGCAGACTCAAAATTTGCAACAATTTGAAAACATTGTTCTGTTTGAAAATCACCTACTGTGAAGTGAAGTACAACTTGTCCTTGTACTGGCATTATGTTTTGACCTATCCCTTGAATAGATGGCACATCTGACTTTTGAATAGGGATTTCGTTCCATAGGCCTGAATCATTGAACATGTCCAGGCTTAAAACACTAGAACCAGCGCCCGAATCCACGCTTGATAAAAGTAACTTTTCTCCCAATACAACATGAATTCTAAACCTATTGTCACCTTTAGACGTAGTCTGCCAAACTTGAGATTTAGGCTGCTTATAACAAGGAGAATTACAAATTTGTGACTTCAAATAAGTATGGTCAAAAGTTTGTTCGGCACAGTGGGGAAACTTCCTGCGTAGTCTTGACTAATTGCTTTTCTGCCAGTTGGGGCACCTGACTAATACCAAGCCCTGCATACTCTTTGAAAATGTCCAATCTTTTGACAAAAATATATATGGCACTGAACATTGCGACACCTATCAGAATGAGAAAACTCATACCACCACCGCATCTGTAACATTGCCTTCCACGGGTCATGTTGTGTCCATGATTCTTATCCGTCCATTGATGGGTGGGCTGCCACGGTCGAGTTGCATACCTGGGGAACTGGGGACGTTGATTCTCTCGGGACTCATAAGTATTGATCTCTGACGATACCGGAGCATGTTGTGCTGAAAGTTCAGCAATCTGTCCTCTCGGAGTATCGATTGCACGCATGACGTCTGTACTGTCTTCAGACTGAGGGATGACCAATCTAGCCAGTCGCGCAAATGAGACTGCCTCGTTAAGCATCCAGGCCCCCAACAACCGCGTCCATTAGGTAAATGTCAGTCTTAGCTAACAGACTTGCTGTCTCGGTCAATTCCGCCAAGTAAGTTTCTATAGTTTCCTTTGGGGATAATTTCCGAGTCAGAAAGGTTTCTAACAGGGCCCACCGATCAGTCGGGTGGACGTATTTGTCCTTGAACAATTTTTCCACTTCGTCAAACAGAAAGAAATCGTTCTCTACTGACTGTAACAAACCTCCATACCACAGAGATGCTGAATGTTTCAAAAAAGAGCGGAAAAAAACTTGATTTTTCTGTGTATCAGTCCATTTAGTTAGTAAAGTGAAGGAAACGATCAAGCCATTCAGCAGTATGAGAACTATCTTTCCTGTGAAATGTTCTGGCATTAAAGTGAAATCGCCCATATTGAAGACAGGGATCAGAATTGGAATTATTGACAGCTGATGACTAATCTAAAGAAGAAAATGATAAGTCTAAATCCTTCTGAGAAACAGATGAAGGGGGGTCCTGGGGAGCAGATGAAGGGGGGTCCCGGGGAGCAGATGTAGGGGGACCGGGGGGGTAGAGGACTGAAACTGTGGTACTGTTATGCCAAGGCGGGCCGGATTAGTAAAACTGTTAGAAGTGATGGGACGAAAGACTGGACTGTCATATGACGTAGATGCATCAGAATCGTCTGTACGAGGTATTACAAGTCCAAATAGCTCGAGGGAAAACTACAGATAACATATCCTGGCTGCGAAAAGGGAACCTAAAACGTCAAACGTCAACGCGAGTGAAAGAAACGGTAGGAACTACCATCAGCAAAATATGATGGGCATCGTCTCAAACATTTTGTTCAAGGAAAACCCGCAAACTCCACCATGTCCCAAATGGGGTTTGGGCGTTAGTAAACCCTACTACCAGTTACTTATTAAGTCGGGCCGTTCCACATAGTACTGGAGTGATGTAAGCTCAAGTTACACACTCGCTTGGTCCATGGGCAATGTTAAGTCTAGGAGTGAGAGGTCAGGTGACTGTAACTCCTCAATAACCACATTTCATTCAGGTGCTGTCACTCTTGCATACCAGGAATAAGTCAACACCAAGTTTTATGCTCACATAGGTTTATTCTATCCCTGTCTTCATTACAAGGTGACTCGGACTAGACAGGGTAGGACAAGCTATCTGTTACTGACAGTTATTGTGTTTTATATCCCATGATGTATTTCCAAGCAGTTATAGCATCACTTCTCTCACGAAATAACCGCGATTCTCAATAATGGGTTTGTGATACATTTCTTGTATAACAGATGCATTTTTAACCTTATAACAGACCTATGTCATCTCATTTGTATTTGTAGATGATATTGGTTTCAAGTACAGTGAATAATTACAAGCCCCATTTAACTACATAATGTTAAGTGGAAACGTAAGAAAGATATTTCATGGAACCTAAGATAGCAGCATTCAGAAGGGAAGGAAACTTTCATACAACCAAACGAGATTTTCAAGGTGAAGGTCTACAGATCACATATTCTAGGAAGTAGGAATGACGCATCTAAAGCAAAGAAATTACTAACTGGTACATTACAATGTTTACAAGGTGTCATGAATATTTTCTGTCCCTTTTTCACAGTATTCTTTTCTAACGTTCCTTTTGAAAGGTATATACATTTTTGGGTTGTGATAGATTGTATTGGAAACAGAGGGTGCAATATCTCGTTTGTAAAACAAATCATTTATACAGGGAGAAAAACATGAAACAATTTATGTGTTATTGTTTTCTACTTTGGAAAAAAACACACAAACAAAGAATGGTGCTTACAGACCATGTACAACAGTGTTGGTGGACCAATACCTTCCGTGAAGATTCGGGGTAGAATTGGTCTTCATCAACCCATGCTTGTCGTAAAAGGCGACTAACTGGATGAAGTGGTCAGGCTCGTTGTCTTCGTATCCCGATTGGGCAGATCGATGCATATGTTGTTGATCACTTGATTGTCTGGTCCAGATTCGATTATTTACAGACTGTCACCATCTAGCTGGAATATTGCTGAGTTCGGCATTAAACATTATACCAACCAAATCAAACCAATACTCAATACGGAATCAATAACTGCTTTCAGTAAATATTCTCTTATGTACAGTGAGAAAGTTAGTGAGTGAAACTTTCTTATATACAGAGATTATGTTAGTCAGTAGCAAAACTAAATATCATATGACACAAAATACTTTGGCATTTGTCAGCGCCAGTCATATTAATTTTGATGCAATCGTCTAAACAGTTGTCTAGGGATTCAAATACCATACGAATTTAATTCGTTAATATATGCCAATGTAAACAACAACAACAAAATAATGTCAGCAATAAATCTAAAATATTCTTCCTGATCGTATTTGTGAGAGCGAATGTGAAACAAATGTTCAAGTGATAGAGTTACGCAAGGTTGTCGTTATTTTTTTTTTTCACACTTTCTCTGTATTGCAACCAGGATGTATTTAAAAGTTAGATATGTTTTCCCCCAATCACTGCAGAGTTGCATAATGATTAGTGGGCGGATTTAGTTAAGATCAATCATAACATGCACAACGTACCTATACATACCTCCTGGTGGGACACCCTGTCGCAGTCCGAGGCGCCCAACACGCACTGCGTGCACACAATGAAACTCACTGTAAGTATAGCAAGGCACGATGTTTCATTTGTATGGAATACAGTTTCAGTTATGTATAGTTCTTTAAAGCTCCTGTGTCTACATCGCAAAATGCGTATAAATGACCCATAAGGAAACTTTTTTTTTTAGTAATTATGAGCTCTTTTTTTTTCATATCCATTGATGAAATCGTATAGTTTGGTTTGGCTGTGCCGCACTCAACAATGTTCCAGCTATATGGCGTCGGTCTGGTCATAATTGAATTGCAGCAGGCAATCCAGTGAACAAACGCATGAGCATCGATGTATACAACTGGGATACGGTGACGTGTCAGCCAAGTCAGTGAGTCTTACCACCCGAATACTTTAGTCGCCTTTTACGACAAGCACGGGTTGCTGACGGTGAATTCTAACCCGGATCTTCACGGGTCCAAAATCGTATAGTAAATGAAGCATTTAGTGGTCATTTCATTGTGTTTGCAACGTAATGCATCGTGTCCATAAAAGTATAAAACTAGAACAAATATTCCATATTTGCATTAGACCTTAAAAATTTAAAGATTACTGATTGATTACAATTTCCAATAGTCGCTACACCATTCAAAAGATGTATTTCAGCTAAGTGCAGAGTGAAATAGGAAAGTGGAAGTAACATCTTGCCAAGAGAAAGGGAATTGTTCCATAGAAATGATTTACAGAATGGGTGTTGTATAGGAAGGTATTAGCAGAAAGAGATGACCATTTTGTTTTTCTTTGGACAGGTGACCTATTTAAAACGGTTCATTCTCGTTAAGGCGACTTTTTTAAAGCATGTATAAACATTGAGCGAATTTCGTTTTCGCCTTCCCGTGAATGCTGTCGCCTTTTCAATTAACATAAACAATGGGCAAGTCCTTTCCATGCATGAACAGGCGATGTCGACAACAAAACAACTAGTTCATTTAGATATTTTATTAAATGTAACATGATTGTGCCTTTTTTCTGACAAACAATAACACATTTATTGTTGTGACGCATCTTCACATATGAAAGACATGCCCTTTCAGCATAATCGATGAAGATCTTGATACATCTTCTTTTTAAAAGGGAGGCGTTGTCCAGCGGTGTATCGAACCAAATGCATTTCTGTTGTCGTATGTTCCTTCATCAGGAATTGAATCAGTTCGAAAATATTCGGGTGGGCTCCAATAATCAACATCATTTGCTTTTCGCTTACTAATACGATGCATATGAATTCCAACAGAGAGACATTTGCCACCTCTACAAGTGTTAAGATTGTACTTGAGTTGTGCATTCGCCATGATGATAGTGATGGTAAACTTCGAAACAGACCCATTTATAAGAAATATTAATTGTCTTGCTATCATAGTTAATTGATATAAGCTCACGATGACACATACTTATCAAACTAAACGTGAAAAAGTTCACTTTTCACCAAAAACATGGATGATTTAAAATGTGTTCACCACTGCAATTTCGACTAGGTACGTCGATAATCCTTTTAATATTTATTCTGGTACTGAAACGGCCTCAGGCCTATAGTACACTATATACACTGCTTTATACACGTTCAAGGATCAATACGCTTTCTATGTACAAATGAGTAGAAAATATACATGGACAGGTTTTCAATTTCTGTAGGATTTGAACTGTTCAGCAGTAGTGAAAACGTAAGCCTGTTTGGATGGACCTAATATTTTTATCTTATATATTTGCTTCGAAGACTACAGTAGTTAGGGCATACAAGAAGAAAATGATATTCGTCTTCAATTGCATTTGTATTACATAATTTACAAGTTCTGTGTTCTCTATCCATATTTACATATCTACCTTTCTCGATTAGAAGTTCATGAGATGAGCATCGGAATCGTGTTAAACTAACTCTATACTTTTTTACATTTAAACATGATAGATAGAATTCGGTATGGATATTGTTTTTAAACATTAGGTAAGTGTCACATTTGCTTGAAATAGATAATTTTTCTTGCCAGTTTTGAAATTTGAAAATGTTGTGATGGCAATACGATTGAGGACGAAGTTCACTTTTTTGTCAGCTGTCCACTATATTCGGATTTACGATATGACTTGTGGGAAAATGTATTCAAATATTAACCCTTTTATTTATCTCTTGCCACCTTCTGACCAGGCCGCATATATGCTGGGTAATGTTAAATTAAAAAAAACACACCCTTAGCTGCATTAGTTACTAAAATGTTTAATAGACGTAAACGCACTTTGTAGTCATGTAATTAAATATACCACACCTCACTGTTGCTTATACAATTGTGATATTCTATTCACTACTATCTGTTTTAGGTAGAATGTAGTGGCTTGTGTCTCATAGGCCAAATGTTATATTGTATATTAAGTGTCTTAAGGTATAATATGTTACACACAAATAATAACACTCTTTCTTCTCCGTAACCATACGCTAACGCAGTTTGTAGTCATGTAATTACATAAATATACCACACTCCATTGTTGCTTACAAAGCTGTGATATTTTATTTACTACTATCTGTTTTAGACATAATATAGTGCCTTGTGTCTCATAGGCCACATGGCCGGATGTTATATTTTATTGAATGTTTTAAAGTCTATGTGTGTTTTATATATACCAGGGGCGGTGGGGTAGCCTAGTGGTTAAAGCGTTGGCTCGTCACGCCGAAGACACTGGTTCGAATTCCCACATGGGTACAATGTGTGAAGCCCATTTCTGGTGTCCCCCGCCATGATGTTGCTGGAATATTGCTAAAAGCGGCGTAAAACCATACTCAGTCAGTCAGTTTATATATAACATTTGACACATAAAAAAATATTTTCTCTTTTCTCTCTCTCTCTGTAGTTGGTTAGAATCGGTGTTGTCTCCGTCTTTGCACGGTGGATTAGCGTGGACTTGAAGGCCTCCACTTCCATCTCGAATTGCACGGGTTGGTGGGTGTGGTGCAACTGTTATTACATAAAATAGTCAAATAAGCCAAACAACAAACGAATTTAAGTCAAACAATTTTAATCAAATCGGATATACACTTAATATTAAAATAATTCATGGTGTTATTTTCATGATAATATTACCTGCAAGACCACTTGAAGGATGTCATTCTGGGTAAGTGCTGGCCCCCTCTCAGTGTGTCAATAAACGTAACTCTGACCTGTGCATTTGCCATTTTGATACAGAAAAATACAGTGAGCTCTTTACATAGGGCATTTCAATCTCAGTTCATCTCAGTTAAAATATTTAATGTTTAATTATCTTAATTGTTTGATCTTCGTTAGACATATGAAAAACCCCGACTTATTCATTTATTGTATTTATAAAAAACAACTTCCATTCAGTTATGTAACTTCCACTCAGCTTACCCAGGTAACAGGAAACTTCATCTAAGTTAAGAGGCTCTCAACCGCGCGCTAATCCGAAGTACGGAATCCGATGTTTTCATAGCAATTCGCTTCACCGGGAATAGGGAATATTGAAATTTCGCTTTCCAGGGCCGACACTTATAAAAATAATCCCCAGTACTTAAATCAGTTATGCCATTATGTGTTTGTTTAAAAAAATCATGAAAAATATATATCGTCATATTGAAAGCACAAAGAACGCAGCTAACAGAACTGTGTTGCCTCATGTAGATGTTAGAAAAGTACATGCGTTTAACGGTGACAGGGCATACTACTGATGTTAGAAAGTCGTGGTCCATGCTGTCCCAATATCGGACCACCTCTTCTTTCATTTCAGCAATATTTGTCAGATGTTTCTTATCGACTCTTTCCTTCATAAGTCCCCAAACATATTCTATTGGATTTTAGAAACTAGGCCAGTGAATGCTTTGAACCATGTTTTGGGTCGTTGCTGGAAAATCCAAAAATTTCCATAGAACACATGAGCAGATGGAAGTAAATGTCCCTCGAGAATACCTGTGTACCGCTCACTGTTCATATTCCCATCAAAAACACACAGGGGCGTTGCCCCTAACACAGATATGCCACCCCACACGTTAAATTTCAGACTGTACTTTAGGCGCTGATACAAAGGTTTTTCAGTGTGTTTGGTCCAGAATTTCAGTGTATTAGGAAAACAGACACACAGAACTTTCATCTGAGAAAATCACATTGTCCCAGTTAAAATTTCTATGCTGTAAGCACCAGTTCAACCTTTTGTTCAGGTTTCATGATCGGTGATGGAATTCCTCGCCTTTGCTGCCAACCAATTGCGTGCAGTTCAGTTCTAATTGTCTCCTTACAGACACCCACAGTTCCTCTATTAATCATATCCAGCCGTAAGTTTTCTAAACTCCTTCGTTTGTTTTTTAGAAACAAGAATACCAAGCCGCCTCCTGTCACCGACAGTCAATTTTCTGGGCCTACCTGCGCCTCCCTGGTGCTCAATGCCATATCCGTTTTGCAATATTTTTCAAAACACGATAAACAGTGAACAAAGGGATGCCTGTTCTACTTGAAATCACTTTAGCTGATCTGATGTCCTTGTTATAATATTCTAAAATCAACTTCCTCTTCTCTAAATCATCCATACTGAGGGTCACTGAAAATGTCCTCTGCTAGCAAGTAAACAAAGGGGGATAACTCTTCACAAACTAATGAAAAGGGATAAACGGAGTTGTCTCTCTTGAATGAAACCAAGCACTTGATAGCTGGTCAAGGTTGTTTATACTAGAAATCCAATTAAACATATTCCTAAAATTCTCAATAATTTCTGGTCATACTATAATTACATTAGAATATGTCTTTAACAAATATGTTTTTCTCCTGCATTTACTTGTATCAAAAAGGTTCAGTTCTTTAAAATAAATAAGTAAAAACCAAAAACAGCAATACAATGTACGAGTACTTTGGTGATATTAAGCAACACTGGCATCAAACAGGAATAGAGTTATCGTTCTTATTTAAAGTAGTTCTGATGTTCATGCGCAATATGAAATCCTTCCAGAGAGGCACGAGTCGCTATTCGGATTGTCCCGGAATAACACGAGTTGGTCTCGAATGAGGTTATTGCTATCAGGAAGTGGGGAATTTTGTTTTTACGAATTCCATTTTTTGTTTGTTTCACGGCTCCCAACTTACGTTACTTTACTGCTTTCAGATTACATTGCTTCTGCTTTCGCTTACCCCTGTCGTGACGTCATACGTCAACGACTTTGACAAGCCTGTGCTGTACCAATGTCCTCGAGGGAATTCCATCGCTTCTTGGGAAAGCTATCACAGCAACCACCACGAAGACAGGCGCCATAGGTTCACCTGTCAGAAGACACCTGAACTTGGGAAATGTCAGTGGTCTGGTAAGTGACCTCAACAAAGCGTCTTGAATGTTAACATAAGATGGGGACCATGCACACAGAAATAACACTTTTGTTGCATCAGTAAGGGAACCATATTGCTCAGCGTTCACATAGAGAGATTGAAAGGGGGATTAGGGAAAGTCAGGCAGGGGAGGAGCAACAATTTCAAAATTACACATAGGAACAGTACAAGGATCTGCACGGCCTTCTGACCTTCATATATCACTGTTTCTCTAAGGTCCTTGCATTTTCTTATCTCTGGAGTGACATCCACAAAGCGCCTTTATTGTTAACATAAGACGGGGGAACCATGCACACGGGAATGACACTTTGGCAATAGTAAGAGAACCTTATTGCTCAGTATTCACATAGAGAGATTGAAATGGGGATTGTTAAAAGTCTGGCAGGGGCAGGCTTTGCAGGGCCCTCGATTTCAAAATTACAAGTAGTAACAGTACCACGACCGTCATGACTAATGACTTCCGACCTTCATACATCCCCTTTTTTCTAGTGTCCGTGTATTTTCTGATCTCTAGAAACATAAATGTTTAATAAGATGCTTTTACGTGTGTTCAATTTATGGTGTTCTGTATTAATGTTCCGACATTGCGATTTAAACACTGCTGAAAGCAAACAACAAAGTGATTTTTCTTTCGATTTACACTGCCTGTAAAAAAAGTAACGGTTATGTTCGTCATAATTTCATTCTGGTATTGAATATCGTAGGTGTAAGAATGCAAAAGGGGGCTGGAAATACTGCAAGTGGAGGTGAAATTTGCTTTTGCTTGTTCGGAGTAATGCCCGTGTAATAGATTTGGTCCCTTGATATACCATGCCACAGTTCAACATTGATACTTCACACAGACACAATATACTGGCTCAGAGCCGAGGCCTTGTTTTATCCTCTTAATGCAAATCGCCAGGCAGGGAAACAACAAGTACTGTCTTTTAACCTCTTTTGTAATGACACCATCGGGGATGGAAGAAGTGACTTTCTGCTCTTTGACAGACACCCTATCCAGTCGTTAAACTAAGTGTATGGTACATCCAATGCGGAATGATATTGTAAAGTAGAACATTGAAGAATTGTATTTCTGATTATTTTATTTGGAATAGGTCCCAAAGAGTTAGGAACTATGTTTATTTAAATTCGGCATAAACTGATAAATCTCTCTTTCAGGCTATGTGAACCAATTTGACAAACCAATATCATTCCAATGCCCCAACAATGGCGTCATTAGCGGCGTCAACAGCTACCATAGCAACCATCACGAAGACCGGCGGTTTAAGTTCTACTGTTGCTCCTTGAAAGGTAAGTCAAGGTCACGTCTTTCAAGCAAAAACATGATATCATTTAAAATGTTCTTAATTTCGTTATCTTATTTCCGTAAAATCTATTAAACAGTTCATACTATCCACTGATCTGGTTCCGTTTCGTTATGAATCGGTAAATGTGATTATTGCAGAGCAAATCACTTCCATCTTCACCAGTGACTTTCATGTCACGGAGATGTCGACAAGAATGAGTGAGTGAGTGAGTGAGTTTAGTTGTACGTTGTGTACGTTGTGATCGGTCTCATCTTATTCCACCCACTAAGCCTTATGTAACTCTGCAGCGATTTGATGGAAAGAATATCTAACTTTTAAATACATCCTGGTTGCAATACTGTGAAAAAGAGTAGGAAAATAATAACAGCTTTGCGTAGCTTTAACATTTCTTTCACATTGGCTCTCACAAATACGACCAGGAAGAATGTTTTAGATTTATTGCTGACATTATTTATTTTTGTAGCTTGTGTTAACATTGACGTATATTAACGAATTAAATACAAATGACATTCGAAGCCACAGACAATTATTTAGAAGGTTGCATCGAAATTAATATGTCTGGCGCTGTGCAAATGTCAGAGTATTTTGTGCCGTATGATATTAAGCTTTGTTACTGGCTAATATACCCTCTGCATAGCACAGTCTCTTTTAAACATGTCGAACAACAAACGCCTTGGTCACAATTCGAGTTGGTGACGATGTTGTTCTGAATGTCCTCCTTGATCGAGCCGCGCACAGTGAACGATTCCCAGGTTTCGGATGAATCTCTGAGTATTGGTCTGAAGCAGCAATACTCTCGTCAGATTGACTTGTAAGGTCTTCTCTGAGGCTCGTGGGCTCAGTAAACTATTCTTAGTAACACAGTTTTGATTTTTAATAAAACCTGAGGCCCTAAACGTCTTGAGAATGTATAGATTGACCTTAACGATCAGCGTATAGAATGTGTATTCAGTTGGTTTCACTCATTTGGTCTACTCCCATTTGTGAGAACTCCCATGTGAGACGCCCAGTTGTGAGACAGTGGAGTAGGTAAGTAGCAAAGAAAATACACCTTACTCCCCTATATGATAGAATGGATTAACCCTAGCTAATTAGGGATTAGATATTTAAATGAATCTTGTGGAGGTAGCTAAAAAGATAAAGTAATTAACCTACTCAGGTAAATGGCTTTAAAAAAACCTACACTTTGTGTAGGCAACTTCGTGATCAATATGAAAAGTGTCAAAATCTCCAAATATGGACCCATGTAAAAAAGTGTTTTATAATGACACACAAACATCATAATAACGCAAATCATCAAAATGTGCGAATCAAAAATCATAATGAAATCTTTAATGAACTATTTCTTCTGTGTAAATATAATGATAATCTTTTTCAGTATTTCAGTATTTAACATTGTTCTTTATTGAAAACAATAAATGCTCTTTAATGCTCATTAATGAACTATGCCTCCTGCGGGTACTCTTCAGCAACAGGGCTGTTCCCACTTTCATCGTAGGGATGGGGAAGCACCACATGTGTGCACTGAACCATTAATTAATGTGTCTCACAACTTGGAGTTCTCACAAATGGGAGGACACCACTCATTTCCTTATCAGGTTATATGTGGCAGGTGATAGAGATGACAAAGGCATTAACAAAGAATATTTACTGACACTCATTTCCTTATCAGGTTATATGTGGCAGGTGATAGAGATGACAAAGGCATTAACAAAGAATATTTACTGACACTCATTTCCTTATCAGGTTATATGTGGTAGGTGATAGATATGACAAAGGCATTACCAAAACAATATTTACTGAAAGCAGTTATTGATTCCGTATTGAGTATTGGTTTGATTTGGATGGTTTGCTGTTTAACGCCGCAGTCAGCAATATTCAAACTGCATGACTGTGATCTGTACATAATCGGGACTGGACCAGACAATCCAGTGACATACGCATGTGTCAACCAAGTCACCTTTTATGACACGCATGGCTACTGAAGATCAATTCTAAGCCGGATCGTCACGGATCGACAAGACTGATGCATGTTTGGGAATTAAATATCAGATATAGATTTCAAGTACTTACTGTATTTACATAGGTGTTAATTATTTGAGACAGGGTCATATTTGGGTTTGAAAAACAGACATAGATGTGATATATACCTATTGTATTTAAATACGTGTTGTAACCTGTCTGTTTCAGGTAAACATTTGGTGCACTGTGGCACAATTGGCTACGTCAACTGTTGGGATGAAAAGATAAAATTCAGAATGCCCGCTGCTCACTTCTTAAAGGGCGTGTTCAGCATTCACCACAACCATTACGAGTATGTACATCCATCTGCCCCTTGCATCTAACTTTAATTCTAATGCATTGTTTGATACAAACTCGAAATAACAAATACTAATCGAAATTAGGAGAAAACAATCAAAGCACCGAGAAAACAAATACAGATGTAGACATTTCATTTTTTTTAAATAACGCGGAACTCAACCCCATTTCGATTTTTTAAACTAATTTTTATCAAAGCCAAAAGGTGCCACTTTTAGCATACCCTGGGATTTGTCTTTATTTTATCTATTTGTATATATTTTAAACTCGAGTTTCTTCACATTAAACATTGGTTTGTTTGTCGTTAAGGTTTCGTCATTTCACTTATTTTCTCCGTATTTCTCTCATTTTACTGGGGTGGTGGGGTAGCCTAGTGGTTAAAGCTTTAGCTCGTCACGCCGAAGACTTGGGTACAATGTGTGAAGCCCATATCTGAGTAGTATGGTAGCAGCACATTTCCGAGGTGACATAACGTGACGCAACCTCGAAAATATGCTGCTACACTGACGTCATACACGTATGACGTCACGACGATAGGTCTCGTGACGTCACGACCTACAAACGAAGGTAGTGACGTCACTTGATGGTGACGCAACCTCGAAAATATACTGCCACACTGACGTCATACATGTATGACAACACGACGATAGGTCTCGTGACGTCACGATCTACAAACGAAGGTAGTGACGTCACTTGATGGTGACGCAACCTCGAAAATATACTGCCACACTGACGTCACGACCTACAACGACGGTATTGACGTCATATGGTCATTCAACCGTCACAAATAAGGGTAATGGTCATTTAGTACGTGTTCGTGCATGTACGTGTGTGTGTGTGTGTGTGTGTGCGCGCGCGCATGTGACACCTACTAATGACGTCACACAAACAAAAATGGCGACCATAAGAATCCATCCGTCAAGCTAAATTCTCAATTGCTCTCAGACGCGCTTTTACCTCATAAATGCACCATTAGCGTGGCAATAATATTTGAGTTTTTGAAGGAGGCTAGGGAATCTCGTGCTGTCTATGTAAAGCTCTCTACAATACTAGACCGCAAGAAACACCTAGACACTCTTAATCACACGACCACCCCGTCTGTGTAAAGCTCTCTACAATACAAGACGTTAAGACGGTGATATTCTACATGAAACAAAATGTGAGGTAGAAAACGGCAAAGCAGCAAGAGTGGTACCGAGTGTTACGTTCTTTACCTCGTATCGTAAACCCAAAGCGGAAACGAATAATAATTTTATTTTGAAGGAGGTCTGTAAATGGCGTACTGCCAATGTAAAGCTCTCTACAATACTAGGCAGCAAAACAAATGTAACAAGACACTCAAAAAATAACACAGCCTCCAGTGTATGTAAAGCTCTCTACAATACAACACGGGAAGGCGGTTATATTCTACCAAATACAACAAAGAAGATATTGAGTCGGGCAGTCTATGTAAAGCTCTCTACAATACTAGACCGCGCGAGCACCGTATCCTTCGTTGTTTAAACCACCCCAAAATATACCCACGAGGTAGACAACGTCAACACTTTTATATAAAACACAACAGAGACTAGAAAAACAACATTTCACAAATTTTATTCGTAAATATGCACAATTACATTTCTACTCACAAAACAGTTGGGAGACCATATTTCCCGTCCACCGACAAGGTGTCTTCGTTTCCAGAGTGCGATGATGGCGATACTTTTCCCTTCTTATTGAAGAAAAGTTTACATCTTTCTTCATCCCTCTGCTCATTATACGATTCGGGAACGTAGCAGCAGGACATCGTGGTACGGAGCACTCAAAATATACAACCTCACTCTCGGGCAGACGGCTTCTAACTAGCTACTGCGTGTCGGTGCTCGTGATACTCTTGTCACCATCAGCGGTTACGTGCGAAAAGAATAGGGGGGGGGTGACCTAAGGGCGCCTCGTCCTGCCATTGGACGGTAAGGGGTCAAATCCCGGTCCTGGACATAATTATACCTATTACATCAAACACGGGCGTTATCGCCGTGGGTACCTAGCTGCGTAAGCGCTAAAAGCCACGCTTAACACCTCTTTGTATGGTTGGCTAGTAAAATCGGTTTGCTTCGAGACGGCAGCGTGGGAAAAAAAATCGAGAACATTCCTACAGCTCTATCAATAACCTATTTTTCCCTCGTCAAAATCCATAGCTCTTAAAGTTCCTGAGTATACTCTTCTTGGTATTATCATGCCATCTGAAAACCATGGAAGCGTATTACTTTTACTGAAATGGTGATCGCAAGCTACCGACGACAGGCTTTGTACACGAACTCTTTTGTAGGAATAATGCAAACGACCGTATTTTGCCACAAAATCGTGAAATTCGGGCCATATTCGTGTGTAATCTATACTGTACGAGTCGTGCATGTGTAATCTACCCGGTTCGCTTTTCCTGTCCGTGTTGCAAATAAACAGTATAGGATATTCCAATCTCTTCACCCCACTACAGTCTATTTTATTACCACACACCTTTACCAAAGTATCTCTGCTACTTATACCGCCATAGTTGTTTTTAAGAAAAGGCTCATTATGTCCAAACTGTACGGATAGCTGTTGACGGTATGGTTTGAGAGTGATATGCACCCCAAAGGTCCCGAAGGGTAATTGAGCGTGTCCGCGTTGTAGACATGACCATACACGTCCGACACGCGCAGCAGGAAGACGAAAATCGCCTCTATTATCTTACGCACCATATGTCCTCGGTTTATCGTATATTCCTGCTGATGGGTCTAACCACCCCTTATTACGCAATCGTTTCGACCACCGCGTGTGCCGAAGCCTTCGAAAATAACCCCTACATACATCGTTAATCGGCCTAACTGCTCCAATCGTCCCTATTATACATGACCGCTAGTGTCCACCCCTTCGTCTCTACACCCTCTCCTTCGAAAATAACCCCTACGTACATCGTTAATTGGCCTAGCTGCTCTAATCGTCCCCTATTATACATGACCGCTAGTGTCCACCCCCGTCGTCTCTACACCCTCTCCTTCGAAAATAACCCCTTACGTACATCTTTAATCGGCCTAACTGCTCTAATCGTCCCTTATTATGCACAGTCGTGAGTGTCCACCGCGTCGTCTCTACACATTTTTCCCTTCACATAGACTTACCTACCGTCTCGAAAATAGCCTCTACGTACATCGTCAACAGGGTTAATTGCCCTAATCGTCTCTAATACACAGTCGTGCGTGTCGTCGCCGTCGTCTCACCAGTTTTCCCCAATAAACTCACGTGAAGTCGCGAAAATTACATCTACTATCTTATACACCATTTCTCTCTGTCGATGTCTTCCATGGTGTGCATTGACGCGATAATCCTTTCAACTGCGGTCGTAAAGCAATGCCACCACGGACGGTTTTAAGAAAAGGGGCAGTATTGCCAAACCATTGCAAATCTCGCCCCGTACAGTATTTTAGATGGAGAGGTAAACTGCCCGTCATCTGCATTAGTGTATAGCAGTACTGCTAAAATGATCACATTGTATTATGTACTGTCCAACTCTCTATAGCCGACTAGTGTCAACCACAACATGCGACACTTTAACAAACCACTTTTTACTGCTGTGTAACCATCGGGAGTGGAACATCTTGACCTCATGTCTAGCAATCAGACACGCTAAGATAGGCAGGTAAACAAGGCTTAGGTGTAGTGTGTCATAGTTTGAAAACACTGTATCGTATTTTTATAAGGGTCGGTGATACTTTTGGAATGGTCTACCCTACTTCTGATACGGTTGGTCATACTTTGAAAACAGCTTATAATATTTTTTATAAGGGTGTGTCATACTTTTGGAACAGAGTGTCATACTTTGAAAACAGCTTATCGTATTTTTATAAGGGTGTGTCATACTTTTGGAACAGTGTGTCATACTTTGAAAACAGCTTATCATATTTTTATAAGGGGGTGTCATACTTTTGGAACAGTGTGTCATACTTTGAAATTTGCGGTTATACATTCTCCCGTCATTTTAGTAGTAAAATCTGTGAGAATTGTACGAGGCTAAGTTACACTTTTGGGAGGATTTGTCATACTTCTGGAACGAATTGTTCCACGTTTGGGACACTGTGTCATACCTTTGGTAGGAGTTATACTTTCTCCCGTCCTTTACTGTAGATACATCTGCAGAAAACGTACAACATGAATGTCGAACGTTTCGAAATGTGTTTAAATTAGATAAGGATTGAATGCTACTGATTAAGAAAGTACGTATTGAAACACACAACCTAGAGGTGTGAGAGACAGCTGTAACATCGGTATGCAATTCATGACCTCAAGAACGGCCATGACTCCTCTGAGAGGACCTCTCTCCTTTTTATGACGTCACAAACAAGGACACGTTGGTGAATTTGTATTAACTCTCGTCATACTTCAACAACGTCATGCTCGATCACGAGGTGATGACGTTGTGTCCTTTGAATGGCTGAGCCCTATTTTATGATGGGGAGGGGACAGGGGCTGTGTTACAACTGATAGGATGGAAGACTGGGAGGCAGAATTATTCTCAATGGCATCAGAAGGGGGCAAGAGTGGAGTCACTGCTGCCAACGTGGAAGAGAATTGGGATTTAGAGCTGATGTCGGTGGAAGCATCAGCACCATCGCCACCATCACCATACCAATCATCATCAGCGTGTCCTGCATGGCAGTGTCGTCAATGTTGGGGGTGTCTACCAGTCTATGCAAACGGGACTATAGACTATAATGGCACATTTCAGTGTGTATATTGTAGTACCATCCTGAAGGACACATACATGAGACGTTTGACGCACGGTAGTAAGTGTCATATCAGGCGAAGGATGACAATTCATCAGTGTCAGTGCACTCTACAGCTGTGAGTCCACCTCACACCACCCAACGGTCCTTTTCAGGACCACCCATCTCTCCTAAAAGAATGCTTTGTACATTGCAAACAACGATAGCATATACTAGTAGCTTGTTTTCTCCAGCGGCGGTAGCACGACCAACGTCGCATTATTCGCGACCCCGTAACCTCTAGGTTGACCTATACCGTGCCTTACGGTTACGAAACCAATGCCTCTTGATTCGTCGATCCGCGTCCCACGGGTAATAGCTCGCTAGACAGTCGCTCTCTACTATAAAAGCCACGAACAGCTCCCTAGTTCGCCTCCAGCTGTATAATAGTCTTTTCCTCACCTCGCTCCATTCACCATTACCTACGGTCATGTCTCTACAGTCAAACGATCATATGTGTAAGAACGACGACGTGTTCCAAATCAGCTACGCCCTGACGAACGCCCTGTCACACGTCATGGTGGCCCTGTCACACGTCAGGGTGGTGTGCGACGCCGTAACAACAGCAGAGGTCAGATAATACCTCCTATACCAATACCCAAGACTGTTCTGAAAAGGAAATAAATAACCATAAATACGAAGATCGTGAGTTTTAGTCTTCATTTTATTGTACACCCTCGGAGTAGAGCGACACCCTTCCCCTGACACGAGTAAATTCACCGAAAATATGCGTCGCTCTAACGGTAAATTAAACTCGACCTCGCGCTGTGGCGTGCGGAAGAGAACACCGTGTGGTAAGAGAAAAGGTGTCGCCAAAGGCGATTCGGTCAACAGGGTTAAAGCCAACGCGGACATTATACACTACCTATGTAGGGCCCCAACCACTGTCAGACGCCGACCCATTAATTGTTTACCCAAAGAAGTCATAGACGCTTTTAGCGAGACAACCGTTAATGTGTATTCCGGCAATTTACCTATGACAGATGATCAGAGACTCGGGTTAAATCGCAAGAAAAGAGCTCTTCATACCCTATGCCAGAGACACAGAGTTTCGCACGCTGGCAAGAGGAAAATATTGGCGCAAAGGGGTGGTATATTACCATTGTTGTTGCCTCTTTTAGCTCCAGTCGTAACAAACCTCATATCGAGTGTGGTAGGGTCAATTACAGGCTCCAAATAACCACGCGATGTCCTCCTTTACTAAGATGGTCGTGCTACCTCAGGCAGCGTATTCCCGACTCGTACATTCCTCTCGCGATGAATGGTCAGGGTCTCGGGCAAGATACTCTCCTCTCCAAGGAAATGCTCTTTAACGAAAGAAAGGCGAGACAATTTAGATGAAATGAGAAATGTTGTGTATGACAACGAGCGGCGAGTAGGGGATGTTGCGAATAGGACGTCATCCGTGCCGGTTAAACTACACGAGAAAATGTTGCGCTATAACGCCCTATTGGAAGACGCCTTAGATTTACAGTCGAGAGCCCGGCGTGTGGAAGGGGTAAATGGGAGTCGAGATGATACACATTTTCCCCGGAAGCCATTAAACGACACTAGCGTAGCAACGACTGTAGCTCCCGTGGTTAAGCCGGGAGTAACAACATCGGGTTTAGATGCCACACTTTCTAAGGTTTTGACCGATTTACCTAAAACGTACAGACGAGATGCTAAAGATATTACCGACTTTATTAAAAACGATCCAGACTTTGGGGTGTCCGACGAAGGAACTTTGAGCTATAAAGGTTCGTCTCTGGGACCAGAGACCTTGCCGGACGTATTACACGAGCTGACGAAAAAAGAGGGGTAGTAAATACAACGAGGTAGCTGCTTTCCTGTCGTTGAGAATGGCAGACACTGGCGCGAGCACTGGCGCTATTAAAAACAGGTTATACACAGAGGGGGGCGACACTCCTAGGAGGTCGCGAAGGAAGAAGAAACGAAGTAATGAGGAAGGCTGGAGCTCGGACAATGCCGGAGGGAAGGAAAAGAAAGGGCGACACGGATGGTCGACAAGTATCGACAATAGCTGGAAAAGCTATTAAGCCTTACTGGCTGAAATGGTTGAAACGCACGTATTATGATGTATCGAGGGGTTTTGATTCACGGGTTGGCCTCTTAAGAAAATTATCGGAGGCTAGGCAACAAAAAGGTTCTGTCAAACCTACTCCTGCTCAGGTGACGGTTTGGTTAAAGAGACAGCCTGCTTACAGTCTACATAGGCCTCGCCCGGCCAAGCGCTTTCCTAGAACACCCTATTCCGCTACCATATGTAGAAAGGATCAGTTGTGGCAGGCTGATTTGTCGGACGTGTCGCGTATTAGCAAAGTCAACGATGGTTACAAATTCATATTATGCGTTATAGACAGGTTCAGTAGATACGCGTTTACCGAACCGCTCAAGGATAAAAAGGCTAAATCGGTGACCGACGGTTTCAAAAGAATTCTGAACCGTGCTAAGCCTCGTATTTTCCATAGCTTAATGACCGATAAAGGTAGCGAATTTGTCAACAGTTGTTTTAAGCATCATATTAGGAACGTTCTGGGAAATGTTTTATACTAGTCAGAACGATGACGTGAAATGTTCCGTCGTGGAAAGATTTCAGAGAACTCTAAAGACCCGCATGTGGAGATACTTCAACACTGTGTCGCAACCTCGATATGTCGGGGTATTGGCTAAAATATTGAAAGCCTACAATAACGCATACCACACATCCATAGGACGTAAGCCTAGCGACGTGATAACTATTCTCGACGAGATAGCTGCATGGAACCACACGCAGCATGAGGCAGCAAACGCAGTCAAAAGATTCCCCAAAACGTGAGAAATACTTATTGCTGCAAACACCAGTCAGAATTTCGATGAGTAAAGGGAATTTTGTTAAAGGTTACGAGGCCAATTGGACCAGGGAAATATTTTACGTGGTCAACAAAGTTAGATATAGGAAACCGAATGTCTATAAAATACGCAACTACAATAGAAACGCTATAAAAGGAACATTTTACCGGGATGAGTTACAAGTCGATTGTCGGAGCCAGAGGCGTCTGAAGTAGAAAAAGTGTTAAAGAGAAGGGTCAATAAGACTACGGGTAAAAGAGAAATACTGGTTCGATGGAAGGGATACCCGAGCAAAGAATTCGACCAATGGCTACCAGAAAGTCACATGGTAGGATTTCCTCAAAAAGGGCTGACATGCATGAGGAAGCTACCACTACACACCATCCTGCTATGCGTGCTGATCGTATGCTACCTGTCGCTGAAAGGTACCACATTGTCCGATCTAACCGAGGATATAAAGAAGGTTGAAGAACCGTTGTTTGAATTACTGAAAGTATCGCTGTCTCACTCGGTTCATACCCCTCCCGGCCCTTTAAGAAGTCGTAACAGCAACAACCCTCGTCTGTCACCGAACGTCAGCGTATGGGAGAACAGCACAGCGCATTATGAATAACGGTACGAAAGCAACAGATTTTACATTACCCTACCAAGCGATGCCAGTCCGAAACTCGACCGGATAATGTACAACACACCTACACCGTAGATTTACCATACCCCTGAAGGTAAACAGAAAGGATAATTGGAGGGTTGGCGTTAGTACTGTGCAGATACCCGTGACATGGCACAATTTACCCGTTCCTCATAACGCTTTCAGCGCGTATATGACTGTCCCCGTCCGTGAGAGAGTGTATAAGAAGGGCATGGTGAGAAAGGATAGATTCGGTTTAGAAACTAAATTTCTGGGGCAGATAATGTTGCATAAAGGAATTATACGATCGCTGAGACTCTTAGATACCATGAATAGTTCCATCAACGCGGTTGCAAGCGTGGGCGTGAAGAATATCATAACCATAGCGATGCAGGGGGTGGTGTGGAAATCGATATAGAATTGATAACGCCTAAAGAGACTAGTTAATATGTGTACTCCCAGGACGATTTAGTCTACATGGCCTCGGGCTTTGTGGAAAGCGATTTCGAGGGGTCCGATGCTGAAGAGGTGAGACATGTTTTAGGCAATTGTGGTCCTAGATTCGACGTGTCTCCTTACTTGGCTTCCATGCTGGGTTTCACAACCGTAGTGCCCGAGGCAAGGGGCGACACCCGTGTATGCGTACTCGACCCCAGAACGACCCCCGTAGCTGATACGTGTTCCAATTTCTCCAAAGAACAACTTTTCCACAATATGTACGTCTATGCCAACATTATAAACGACCAGATAGTTGGTCACGCAATGGCACCTCTGTTGACATTGATACCCGTCAAAAAGAAAATGTTAAAAGATGTAGTATACGTGAGCGAAAAGAACCCTATTCAATATCTGTCTTTAAAATTTGACGAGATACGTTCTGTGACTATTCTTATAAGAGACGATCGCAGACGACCCGTATCATTTGCTAGCGGTCGGTCGGTGGTGATACTCCATTTTAAAAGCGAGGGATAAACGCGTAAGACGTCTGTAAGGGATGTACGGGAATCACATACTGGTGTACGTGGGCAGGCATTATGGTCAAGGTGGTGCTGGACTCGGGAATATTTTAGGCGCTATAGGTAGAATAGCGATGCCCCTGCTAAAGTCAACGGGTAAAATACTATTGAGGGAGGGAGCCAAGGCTGCTGCGGGTGTTGTGGGCGACGTGGTGACGGGTAGTGCAAAAGCGTCAGAAAGTATAAAACGACGTAGTAGCAGGGCGCTTAAAAGCACGATGAAAGGTGTTTTGGGATCATTTCCAATTCCGGCTGTTGGATCCCTCCCGAGCAGAAAGAAGCGTAGGAGAAAGTCTTAGAGGCGTTTGGTATTTTAGTAGAGATATCATAGCATCCATCACGATGTCGAGGGATATGGAACACGCGCAATGCGGTAAAAGCCAACTAGATTTATTTTCATTACTGGGTATGGTTTCCACGATGACGGATTCACACTGGACCAAATATAGCCCCGTTACAGGCCTCGGGCAGTTGGACGGCACCATAAGGTTTGATATCAATAACCCTATAAACAGCTACGTAGACTTGGCCGAATGTTACCTGAGAATTGTATGCGAATTTAAGACGACGGATGGTCGTGCTACAGTCACTGACAATGTGATGAGCGCTGATGGGGAGACGGTGACTAGACGTAGAGACGTGTGCGCCCCCATGACAAATACTCTACATTCTCTATTTCGGGAGGTGAGAGTAATAGCGGGCTCTAATCAACTAGAATTAACAGACAGTTTGGGTACATACCGTACAGAGCCGCACGTAGAAACACTACTGAGCTGCGATAAATCGCAAATAGACAAAAATTTGGTAGCACAAAATTTCAGTAAAGATAAGGCAGGGTGTTTTAATAACTTTTCTCTGGGCAATGAAGATTCCAACCCGCATTCGCGAAACGACGGCAAAATGTGTGCCCAGTAGGCCCTTAGAACTCGTTGGAAAATTACACTCTGATTTGTTCATGCAGCATAGATACCTCATAGGACGGGTACCTTTAAAAATCGAATTGATACGTAGCCGAATAACTTCTATATGTTACACTCCACTACGGACGAGGCCGGTACTTTCGCATACCCGGTTATGCTTGCCATATACTCTCAGCCGAATTTCATGTCAGACAAGTAAACGTAGCACCAGCTATTAGAGATAACCATATTAGATGTTTGACGCGTGGAAGTACGTGAGAAATATCCCATAGCCCAGGTGAAAACTACGGCACACGACATTCCCCAAGGCCTGAGAGAATATAATTCGAACATTTAATAATGGGCCACATTCCTAAAAGAATAGTACTCGGTCTCGTTGACAACGAATCCTTTGCGGGGTTTGAACAAAAATCCTTTTTAATTTCCAGGCTTTTGGATTGACGGAAATAGCCGTTAAAAGTAAACGGTCAGGAGGTAGGCAAAGATGCCATACCGTCAATTTCGAACCCGACTCTACACGGATGTATCAGACATACCTAGAGCTGTTTAGAAATACAGGAGGTTTGGGGAGAAATTCCACGCACACAGTAACTCTCAAAGAGTTTTTAGATGGCACTACATTGTTTGTGTTCGATTTAACGCACGATTTCGGTGCTGACATGTCACACGATGTATCGAAGAGCTCTGGTAAGGTCGGCATAGAATTGAAATTTTTGCAATAACGCCCGAGCTCTGACGTTAGTGTGTTATAGAGAGCTGGACAGCGTAATAGAATTTGACCACTTTAGAAATGCCGCTATACACTGACGTAGGCGAGGGACGAGTTACATATCCTTCTAAAATGTTGTACGGTCGAGATTTGGAATGGTTTGGTCGTAATGAGCCTTTCCTTAAAAACAACTATGGCGGTATAAGTAGCAGAGATACTTTGGAAGATGTGTGTGGTAATAAAATAGTCGGGATGAAGAGACTGAAATATCCTATATTGTTTATTTGCAACACGGACAGAAAAAGCGAACCGGGAAGTCACTGGCTCGCTTTAAGCGTAGAGGCACCCGGTAGATTATACATGCACGACTCGTACGGTATAGATTACACGCGAATATGGCCCGAATTTCACGATTTTGTGACAAAATACGGTCGTTTGCATTATTCCTACAACAGAGTTCGTGTGCAAAGTCTGTCGTCAGTAGCTTGCGGTCACCATTGTCTATATTTCGGTAGCTGGCGATCTTGAGGTATTTCTAACGACGATATAGTTAGTCATTTCAGCAAAAGTAATACGCTCGCAAACGATTCCATGGTTTTCAGATGGTATGATAATGCCAAGAAGAATATACTCGAGAACTTTAAGAGCTATGGATTTTGACAAGGGAAAAATTAGGTTATTGATAGAGCTGTAGGAATGTTGTCAATTTTTTTTCCCACGCCGTCATCTCGTCGCAAAACCGGTCTTACTAGGCAACCATACAAAGAGGTGTCAAGCCCGGTTTTTAGCGCTCACGCTGTCAGGTACTCGCAGCGATAACGACTGTGTTTGATGTAATAGGTATAATAATGTCCAGGGCCGGTATTTGACCCCTTACCGTCCAATGACAGGACGAGGCGCCCTTAGGTCACACCCCCCTATTCTTTTCGCACGTAACCGCTGATGGTGTCGAGAGTATCACGCACCCCAGCACGCAGTAGCTAGTTGGAAGCCATCTGCCCGAGAGCGAGGTTGTATATTTTGAGTGCTCCGTACCACGATGTCCTGCTGCTACGTTCCCGAATCGTATAATGAGCAGAGGGATGGAGAAAGATGTAAACTTTTCTTCAATAAGAAGGGAAAAGTATCGCCATCATCGCACTCTGGAAACGAAGACACCTTGTCGGTGGACGGGAAATATGGTCTCCCAACTGTTTTGTGAGTAGAAATGTAATTGTGCATATTTACGAATAAAATTTGTGAAATGTTGTTTTTCTAGTCTCTGTTGTGTTTTATATAAAAGTGTTGACGTTGTCTACCTCGTGGGTATATTTTGGGGTGGTTTAAACAACGAAGGATACGGCGCTCGCGCGGTCTAGTATTGTAGAGAGCTTTACATAGACTGCCCGACTCAATATCTTCTTTGTTGTATTTGGTAGAATATAACCGCCTTCCCGTGTTGTATTGTAGAGAGCTTTACATACACTGGAGGCTGTGTTATTTTTTGAGTGTCTTGTTACATTTGTTTTGCTGCCTAGTATTGTAGAGAGCTTTACATTGGCAGTACGACATTTACAGACCTCCTTCAAAATTATTATTCGTTCCCGCTTTGGGTTTACGATACGAGGTAAAGAACGTAACACTCGGTACCACTCTTGCTGCTTTGCCGTTTTCTACCTCACACTTTGTTTCATGTAGAATATCACCGTCTTAACGTCTTGTATTGTAGAGAGCTTTACACAGACGGGGTGGTCGTGTGATTAAGAGTGTCTAGGTGTTTCTTGCGGTCTAGTATTGTAGAGAGCTTTACATAGACAGCACGAGATTCCCTAGCCTCCTTATAAAAACTCAAATATTATTGGCACGCTAATGGTGCATTTATGAGGTAAAAACGCGTCTGAGAGCAATTGAGTATTTAGCTTGAGGGATGGATTCTTATGGTGGCCATTTTTGTTTGTGTGACGTCATTAGTAGGTGTCATATGCGCGCGCGCACACACACACACACGTACATGCACGAACACGTACCATTCCCTTATTTGTGACGGTTCAATGACCACGTGACGTCAATACCGTCGTTGTAGGGCGTGATGTCAGTGTGGTAGTATATTTTCGAGGTTGCGTCACCATCAAGTGACGTCACTACCTTCGTTTGTAGGTCGTGACGTCACGAGACCTATGGTCGTGACGTCATACGTGTATGACGTCAGTGTAGCAGTATATTTTCGAGGTTGCGTCACGTTACGTCACCTCGGAAATGTGCTGCTACCATACTACTATCTGGTGTCCCCCGCCGTGATATTGCTGGAATATTGCTAAAACCATACTCACTCACTCTCATATTTCAATCATTTTCTTGAAATTCTGAGTTTTTTCATGTAACATCGATCTCAATATTTGAAGTATTGAGAACAAACGCATATGTAGCAGTGACGGTGGCGGTGGTTGTGGTGAAGGTGCTATACTTTCATCAAAAGGAGCGTAGTGTAAGTGATATTTGTTCATTAAACGTAAAGCATTACCGGTGAAACAAATCCAAAGGATTAACTCTTCATCTGCTTGAGGTAGGGTCAAACAACCAACTTTTCACACCTAATCATGGCAGCTGGTGTGCCGAAGTTGACCACCTGGCACAAGGATGTTGACATTATAACACTAGTTCTGAGAAATTTAGGAGGTGGTGTCATAACCAGTTAGGCATTATATTCAAGGAATGTCAATATGGGACATACGTTCAGGCAACATGGGCGTTATAACCAGTGGCTGTTTTCTATTTCAGAGACAGACGTTGGAAATATGAAACCTGCTTGATCCACTGACGTAAACGTCGCACTCTTATGTAACTAGTCAATAAATGCTGCAGAACAAGACCTTACTTTTGATGTATTTCTTTGACATTTAACTACCCTGAACTGAACCCCTTTGTTTTATAGTATCACAATGCTACCAGAAACCATTGCAAAGGGACTTATCAAAACCTCAATTTAAAGGCACAATGTCACACCACCATCAACAGGAAGGAAGGGTGAATGCATATGCCTCCAATATATAAAATATAGGCCAAAATATATACGAAAATGTGTGACATTGTGCCTTTTAACATATTATCTGGATACATTGACCGTCAAAGAATAATTGGCAATTGAACTGTGGTCGTATGACGTTAATTAGTGCGATTTTCCACATTCTGGTTTACAATCCTCACGAAATCAATTAAGTGTCCATTCATGACCAACTCGGGTTATTTCAGGACAAGCCCAATAGACTCGTGTATGGAATCCTGGAAGGGACATTGAAATATTGAGTATAGTATGTATTATAACATATTGACTTAAACGAGACACGCGACAATGCGACAACGCGACATTTTGATGAAATTGGATTCGTTTCATTGAATATGCAAGTAAATATATGTTTTTCAGCTACAATAAATCCCCAAACAGATGACTTTAAAGTATTTCTCAAACTTAACATTCGTGTAACCTTGCTGCCTTACCACTGGTAGAATTTTACAATGTATACGCTGAAAAATATATGGATGACCCTCCAAAAGTTCCCAGACATGTGAAATAAAAGCCCAAAGTTAGAGATTAAAGTTGATTAGTTATATATAGATGTAACATTATTATTTGGAAACTCGTAGCGTTTTATAAAAGTATATTACCTAAAATGTTGGGAAGTGCACGTGCAACCTCCAAAGTCCGCAAGATCGTCAGAAATACCCTCAGCTGTACCCATAAGAGCCGTTATGTAAACAAGCGCACGTGCGTGTTGTTGAATCACATACCTTCCATGGCATTATCCTTAATAAAAACTTCAAATTAGGAAACACAATTCTGTTAGCACTTAGTTATTTGTACTTTCAATATGACGATATATACTCTTAATGATTTTATTCAGCAATCACATAATGCTTAAACGATTTAAAAACTCGGGATTATATTTATCAAAGCACCCCAATCATTACGCGCGGTCTGATTGGTTTGTCGTATTCTCGCACACTACAAGCATCGAGAGGGGGACAAGTCTTCTTGGAGGGTACAAAAAGGGACGAGAGGTGACGAATCGAATTGCTGATGTTAACTGGCCAATCGGTCGATAGTCGATGAATGACAAGCAGTCGCCCGCAACGACAAACCAGCATTCCCCATACCTATAACCTGCCATCTTTGAACAGTTGGCAGGTGAGGAGGCTCCATATTTGCTTGTCAACAACGAGGTCAATTGATTATCCAAGTTTCCTAACTTGACCAGAACTCCTATTGCACGTGCTGTTTGCCTTTTATCCTCGCACGTACATATCTATATCAATGCATGGTGCGCCCAAAGGGTCAAATTATCATAGTTAATGCGATACCTTTTCCATGTGTATAAAATGTGAACCATTTCACATTTGGTTTGATTTGGAGTGAGTGAGTGGGTTTGGGGGTTGGGCTTTCGCCGAGTAGACAAAATATTCAAGATTATAAGATCATAAAACACACACTTGGAAGGGATTCATCTAAAAAACTACGGTTAAATCATATCATTTAGGTGAGTGAGTGAGTGAGTTCAGCTCTACGAAGTAATCAGCAATATCACTGTGAGGGGCACCAGAAATGGGCTTCACACACTGTAGCCGTGTGGGGAATCGAACCCCAGCCTTCGGCGTGACGAGCGAATGTGTTAACCACTAGGCTCCCCCACCGCCCCAATGTCTTGATAAAAGCTTACTTTGCTTTCGGTCAGGTAAACGTAAAACTATATTAAAATGAATTTTCTTACAGATTTGTCTTGAAGCATCTATTAAGAACAATGTTCGGCCTCCCTGAAGTTGGTCTTCCCTCCATCATTAAGCTGACTGCTCGTTATATAACTGACATACTGTTAAGTCCTGTATTGAACGGGATGCGTCGCTCACAATCTGTTTGGTTGTCATAACATGCATCATTTCCCACTATTGTGTGAGAAACAGTTTACATGATCACTATCATCATACAGCTGTGTCCTGTAGACTAGTACAGACGCGGATGTGATAGGTTCTAATGAGAACGGCTCCTGGTGGTCTATTTAACATTGTTCTGTACAGTCACATTTTAATGCCTAAATACTAGTTTTAGACCTATGTCATGTGATCATCTAGTTATTTTACTGTCCTTAGTTGACAGGATTTAGTTTTAAATGTATTGTTTAGAACTATCGTAAAACTGTATAACTTGATCTAGTCACAATATGGCTGAAATACTCACTCACTCACTATTAATGACGTGGCTCGGAGAGCTTGTGCTTTTGTTTGATTCTCATTACCATAGTTACGAATCTTTTCAGCATAGCAATAACCCCAAAGCTTTGTTGTTAACTGACCCTGGACATTCTTTCATTCAGGACATTTATTGATTTTCATTAATCTTTTCATTAATTGATTTTGGAATTATACACTTACAAGAATTATCGAATAATTGGAATTGAAAGAATTGATACACTGTTTAGCACCTGTGACCATCATGATATGATAGTGAATCATAAACTTCATCAAACATAATATGCTCATGTTATAGTAAATATCGTAAATTGACTTTTTTTCAGAGATTTCTTTTGAATATTGAAAAGGGCTTGTCTTATCTTGTACGGCTGTTTTAAGAAATTGATTTATTAATATTTATTTTTAAGGATTTTTGTTGTTGCAAACACTGACCTGCCTTCTGTTATCAGTGGTACACACATCACACCTATATAATCAATGGTTGTTTTCTATTTCAGAGACAGGCGTTGGAAATTTGAAACCTGCTTGATCGACTGACGTAAACGTCGCACTCTTATGTAACCAGTCAGTAAATGCTGCAGAACAAGGCCTTACTTTTGATGTATTTCTTTGACATTAAACCTCCCTGAACTGAACCCCAATGCTGCCAGTGACCATTGCAAAGGGGTTTATTAAAACCTCAATTTAAAGACCCAATGTCACACCACAATACTCTAAAAATACACAATACATTTCTCTCAATAATACTAACTATCAGCCCTCATGGAAGCTACCATATTTTACAGAATTTGGCATACAATATTCACGAAATCAATTAAGTATCCATTCGTAACCAACTCGTGTTATTCCAAGACAATCCGAATAGCGACTCGTGCCCCTCGGGAAGGATTCTTATGGCGTATGAACATTATATTACCGAAGTACTCGTATATTGCATTGCTGTTTTTGTTGTAATTTGTTTATTCTAAAGAACGAAACTTCTTTGACACAAATAAAGGAAAAATAGATATTTGTTAGACACATATTCTAATGAATTATTACCAGCTGTTCACCTCATATATATTTCCAAACGTAATATGTTTCTAAATAGGGTTTAGGAATCACAAATGGGAGTTGTAAAATTGAATATGCAAATAAATAAAAAAAATTCTCAGCTACAATAAATCCCAAAACATATACTCAAAAAAGTATTTCTCAAACTGAACATTCATGTAACCTTGCTGTCATACCACTGGCGGAATTTCAAAATGAGTACGCTGAAAAATACATAAATGACCCTCAAAAAGTGGGACTATAATATCCCCATATATATGAAATATAAGCCCAAAATTAGATACTAAAGTTGATTTGGTATATATAGATGTAATATAATTGTTTTGAAACTCGTAGCGATACATAAGTATGTTACCTATAATTGTTGGGAAGCGCACGTACAATCAACAGAAATCGTCAGAAATACGCTCAATTGGACCCATGAGAGCTGTTATGCAAACAAACGAAGGTGCGTGTTGTGGAATCTCTCACCTGTAAGTAAACCGGTTGGGGACTACTAGTTCAAAGCCAGCATTTGGCCAGAAAGGGCGGAATATCATGTAGTAACAATGGAAATTACTTGTCAGAATGAAGCAACGTATGTCTGTACATTGGAAGACAAATCTAAACGGATCTGGCTAGCTATTCTCGAAACGTTCGTAGCCCTACGAACTTCTTAAGACCATTGTTAAGACATTGGCTACAATCAAAGTTATGAATTCTTAGGGCTACGAACGTATCGAGAATAAGGTGGTCAGACTCGCTGACTTGATTCAATGCAGAAAAACGTATTTCAATTGCGCGAAGATCGATGCTTTAAATCGTTAATCACTTGATTGTCAGTTCCATATTTTCGATTTGTTAAAGACAACAACCGTTAAGCGGATGTATTGCTGAATGTGGTGGTAAACTACCAACAAACAAGCAGTACTCAGCTCTACCATGCCATCAGTGCTGCACTGGTACACAGTGTCAGTAATGGTATATTACCCATCAAAAGTCTAGACTCACTTAAAGAACTCACTATATGTTATGTATATATATATATACATATTGATTTAGTATATATATATATATATATATATATATATATATATATATATATATATATATATATATATATATATATATATATATATATATATATAACCGCTACAATCTCCCTGAAGAGTAAAGAACGAAACATGTTGGAGAAAAAGGCATTCTGTTTTTATTTATCTATGCAATATTTATGACTGAACACCTGTACTACTTTGGACATTTTGTGCGTATATATATATATATATATATATATGTGGTTTCTCTACAACGTTGGGGAACCAACTGCAAACCTTATGCATATGGGTTGCACGAGGATCAATACATCAAATTGCTGAAAAGCATGTGCAAATATCGTGCATTTGAACAGCTGCGTTTTGGTGTTGAGTTTGTTAAGAATTCGCCAATTTTCACTGAGTTCGAGTTTCACCATTAATTGAACTCATGACAATAATCTTTTCAACGTTACAAATTTGTTTTACAAGACATCAGTTCATGTGTAAACAGTACCTTTAAATAGTATGGAATATTTTGCAAAACCTAGTTTAGAACAGTTGACTGAAGTAAGTGGCTTCATTTACACTAGTGAGTCTAAACTTTTGATGGGTAGTATATATTACCCAAATAACTCAAATGCTTTAGGATTGACTTACTGTTATCATCGTAGAGCTAAGATTCCAGCAGTTTTCCTTCTCTGTTCCTTTGGTATCTTAATATTTCCCTTAACTGTCAATCTTCCTTTGGGTCTATGTCTGAGGGAGCGGTGGGGTAGCCTAGTGGTTAAAGCGTTGGCTCGTCACGCCGAAGGCGTGGGTTCGATTCCCCACATGGGCACAATGTGTTAAGCCCATTTCTGGTGTCCCCCGCCGTGATATTGCTGGAATATTGCTAAAAGCGGCGTTAAACTAAACTCAGTCAGTCAGTCTATGTCTGATAGTGGCTTGTGATGCAATTTGTTGTAGTAAATATTCTTAAAGAGGGTTTTTCTGAGTTGTAAGAACATGGCCCCGTTCCTTTTCACTTTGTGAATAAATATACTCATGGAAACAAATAAGGGAACACATGAAAGTACAAGTGTTCCTTTATTTTTCCAGGTTTCTTCACAAGTTATGTATTGCACTGTGCCTAAAAATCTGGAAAATAAAGGAACACTTGTACTGTCATGTGTTCTCTTATTTGGTTCTATGAATATATGTTTGAACCAACATCGTTTTGTGGAACGGAGCTTAGTATTGGTTCGCTACCACTATGATAATGCCGGTCTTGTCACTATTAAGCCAGTATTTGCCTGAACATGACAGGTATTTTGAAAGGTATAACTGAGAACAATTATTTCTCTTACGACAAGCATGGGTTACTGAAGATCAGTTCTACCCCGGATCGTCTCGGCTCATGCTCCTGGCTTCAGAAGCGTCAAACTGAACAGCACCCCCAAGCCAATACCACCACATACTACTCTCCATGATGAGATACAACAAACTCTCATAATTCACGATTTATTTTTATCACATTAGCACATACAAATGCCACTGCATATTATTATATCATACAGCAGTGATGAGGGCAAAAATCCAATGTTCCATAATAGGGTATTTTCAAACCTACTCAGTCAGGTGGAAACAGGCCGTCCTGTAAAAGCAACACCGCACATACCTACAATATTCTTATACTATTTGACCGCCTGCATGGTGTAGTGGTTAGAGCGCCCGCCCGGAGAGCGGAAGGTCGCAGGTTCGATCCCCGACCGCGTCATACCAAAAGTCGTTAAAATATTGTACTTGTTGGTCCTGTCTGGCGCTCGGCATTAATGGGTACAAGAAGGACTGGTTGGCTCGGAGTCAGTATACTGTGTCTGAGTGGGGTATTCATGCTTCACTGCGGCATGGTATCTCAGTGGGCTAGCATTAGCAATATACACCAGCAATATACACCAGCTTAAGTCTGGGCTAGTACAAGCAGTCACACATACACATACACACGCATGCACGTCGTCATATGAGCGAAATATTCACAAGCACGACGTTAAACCCAATTTCACCTCACTCACCTCACCTCACCTCACCTCACCTCACCCCACCTCACCTCACGCTATTTAAAACCATTTCCGCATGGACCTGGTCCGCCTAATTGCAGCATAATGAGGCAATATACCTACAGCTGTTTCAGGCGCCTTCAAGCTTCAAGACTGACGTGGGCGTTGATTAAGAAAACATCTATCTAAGCAAGTAGTGTCCATTAAAGGTTGTCATCGATAACATGTTTCAACATTTGACTAATCCCCAAACCCGTTGTTTTATGTTATGGCACAAGTGTTATGGTCTCAGAATTTCTGCCCACAGGGCGTTCAGTCGTCAGTACATAGGGTCATATTCAGGCCACGTTTTATTTTCAAGTCCTCGAGCCTTTGCATATTGCTCGATTGTGTCGGTTGAGCACGGCATCGAAGGGTCATGTCTGGATGTACCGGGGTCCCTTATTTACATCTAATGTTTGCATAATTAATGATGTTACAACGCCATGCCTTGGCATCCAATGTCAGCGCAGTCAAGTGTCGTATAGTGTGGTGTGTTGGTGTGAAATGTCTGCATAACCAATGATGTTACAACGCCATGCCTTGGCATCCAATGTCAGTACAGTCAAGTGTCGTATAGTGTGGTGTGTTGGTGTGAAATGTCTGCATAATTAATGATGTTACAACACCATGCCTTGGCATCCAATGTCAGCGCAGTCAAGTGTCGTATAGTGTGGTGTGTTGGTGTGAAATGTCTGCATAACCAATGATGTTACAACGCCATGCCTTGGCATCCAGTGTCAGCGCAGTCAAGTGTCGTATAGTGTGGTGTGTTGGTGTGAAATGTCTGCATAATTAATGATGTTACAACGCCATGCCTTGGCATCCAATGTCAGTACAGTCAAGTGTCGTATAGTGAGGGGTGTTGGTGTGAAATGTCTGCATAATTAATGATGTTACAACGCCATGCCTTGGCATCCAATGTCAGTACAGTCAAGTGTCGTATAGTGTGGTGTGTTGGTGTGAAATGTCTGCATAATTAATGATGTTACAACGCCATGCCTTGGCATCCAATGTCAGTACAGTCAAGTGTCGTATAGTGTGGTGTGTTGGTGTGATATGTCTGCATAATGAATGATGTTACAACGCCATGCCTTGGCATCCAATGTCAGTACAGTCAAGTGTCGTATAGTGTGGTGTGTTGGTGTGATATGTCTGCATAATGAATGATGTTACAACGCCATGCCTTGGCATCCAATGTCAGTACAGTCAAGTGTCGTATAGTGTGGTGTGTTGGTGTGATATGTCTGCATAATGAATGATGTTACAACGCCATGCCTTGGCATCCAATGTCAGTACAGTCAAGTGTCGTATAGTGTGGTGTGTTGGTGTGAAATGTCTGCGAAAATATTTGCTTCGTGGTAAAGTATAACGGCATCCTATGTGAGTACAGTCAAGAGTTGAATAGTATGGTATCATGGTGTGAAATGTCTGCATAGATAGGTGTTTCATAGTAACTTGACTTGGCATCAAAGCCTGTACACTTAGAATCTTAAAATGTCCTTTAGACTGAGCAGATCTGGGTAGATTTAAAGACGTTAGTAAAAGTAACATGGCATCAGAGGTCAGCATAGTTGAGATATCCTCAAAGTTCAGTATAGAGTTAGGTGTGCTCTCCCCACGACATGACAACTAAAGTCTGTTGAGTTGAGCTTTTTCCAGTATCAGTATCTGACGTGGAATCTTTGGTTAGAAGAAACCTGTTTAGCTGGTGATAACATCAATGTAACTGTTAAATGTGACCAGTAAGATCACGCACCCACTGCTTCGCCTCGTTTTCCCCGCTTGTCGGTGCACACAGACATCTAAACATCTGCACGACTTCTTGCCTGCACTCTTCAAACTTGTTCACGTTCCCGCCCTGTTGAAGCCAGTACTGTTTGGCGTACTCGTCCACATACAACTGGCCGTTGTTCAGTAAACGAATCAGATCGATGATGCTCCTATCAACGGCAGGACCGGAGTAAAAGTTGTTGGAGTAATAGTCGTACATATAAGTGACCACCATGTCAGATATCTCCCCAATGGCTATACCATAGGTAGTTGCGTTGGCATCAATGTATTGGTCTTCTTCTCGAATATGAGCAACCATCTGGTGGCCGATTGACTGGGTGGTGGCTGCAGGAAGAGGCGTGTGATATGCTTTATAAGCTGCTGTGTGTTCTTTATTTTCAAGCAGTTGAGCTGCAGTGCTTCCAATCCTAGCAGCAAATCGGTCAATGATTGTCCGAAACACCTTCAGCACGTTGTTGTTGATGACATGTTCGCCACGATGCGATGGCTTCTTCTGTTCCCCTTTACTGGTCTTTGGGTCTGATGGCTTTTTGGATTTGTTGGTCAATTCTTTGATGTTAATCTGAGTAGCAGCAGGTTTTGTACCAGCTCCTTTCATGGATTTTGTAGCTCCTCCTTTCCCGGATTTTCCACCTTTTCCTTTCATGGCATTCATGACTTCTTTGGGCCCAATACCCTTCATTACGACTTTTTCAGCAACTTTAAGGTGTGCAGAATCCGGGGCACCTGCTGTCCCATATGTGAGGACATCCAGCACAAGGCTCAGAGCTGCATCGGCTCCATTTTCCTTTGCAAGGTCATAGGCGCCATGACAGATGGCTGATATAGCTTCAACCGTGTTCTGGAGTGTACCCACGACTGGGAAGATGTCCAGCCAATCTGTCCATACGCTCATGTTTGTTGTAGCTTGTCTGAAAAAAGCAAGAAAACATTGGATGGGTGAGTGAGTGAGTTAAGTTCATGCCGCACTCAGCAATATTCGAGCTATACAGCTGTCTGTAAATTATCGAGTCTGGACCAGACAATCCAGTGATCAACATCATGAACATCGATCTACACAATTTTGATATGATGACATTACAGTCATTGTTATCGTGACATGTGTCAACCAAGTCAGCGAGTCTGACCACCAGATTCCGTTAGTCGCCTCTTCCGACAAGCATGGGTTACTAAAGATCAAATGGGTAATAAATACATTCCAGTTAAATGTGATTGAGTGAATATGTTTTTTAAGACCTCTTGTAGCAATACCCGAGCAACTTCTTCTGAGTAGACACCTACGAAGCTGGGAATTCCCCTCACAGGGGAAACGTCTAAATGACTAGGCTTCCTTCCGACTCTTAACGTTTCTTTGTTGTTTAAGCCATATTCCAAATATATGGCGGCGGTCTGTAAATAATCGAATCTGGACCGGACAATCCAGTAATCAACAGCATGAGCATCAATATACGCAGTTGGGATACGATGACATCACAGTCATTATTATCGATATATCATCAATTCACCACTCGTAATGCCAGCAACGTTTTGGGCAACGTTTTATTTTTCAAGATAATAATGGACGTGCTCATATTGCTAGGTTTCTGACCCGTTTCACCCAACGGCAAAACATTCATGTCATGGCCAGACTGAGTGAGTGAGCTACGTTTTAACCCGCTTTTAGCAATTTCCGAGCAATATCACAGCGGGGGGACGCCAGGGCTTTACACGCTGTACCCGTGTGGGGAATCGAACCCGGGTCTTCGACGTGACGAGCGAACGCTTTAACCACTTTGCTACCCCACCGCCTCATCATAGCCAGAACGCAGCCTTCACACCCTTTAAACACGTCTACTGGCAAACAAGGATAAGTTGGACCGGCGCAGAGAACACGTTTATTACGGGAAGTAGGCGGTGCACGGCAATGAGCAAACCCATTTGGTTTGTGAAAGGTAGAGCAGATGTAGGCTAGTGTTCGTGCAGTAAATGGCGATGAAATTGATTCCGTGCGTAGCTGCACACGCCTTGCTCATAAGACTCTCACGTGGTCGGTGTAGCAAGTCGATAATATTCGGAGGTATAGATATATATTTCGAGAGAATTGAATATGTCAAAGTTAGGTAAGCACTGTCAGATAATACATTCTCAGACCCGAGAAGTGGCATACAATGTTACTAAGTACATGGAGAAAGAATGTACATCTACAGGCACTATTAAAAGATAGCACCTGCCACTGTCGAACTCGGAGTTCGCTGAGACAGGCCACGCGCTTCACCCATCGCATTACACTTGATCGTGGACAACCTGGGGCCCCATCGCTCGCAATGGCAAGCACCAGTGGGCGGCAGTCAGGTTGGTGCTAAACTTATCCTAGTTTGCCAGTAGGACGTCATTGCCAGGTGTGTATGTTTCGATATGTTGACAGTGCCATTCCAGTGCTCGTGGGTTTCACCAAAGTGATAACTGCCTTACACCCTGTTCTTCCTCAGAATAGTGTTCAAATAAATAGAAACATCGAAATAGAAATAATTTTGATAAGAAATCGCGGCCAAAAGTATGGTCGATTGAAAAGTTTGTTAAACTCACTCACCCAACCAGCGACTGAAACTCATTATAACCACTCACTCACTCATATTATGTTGGGGCCGTAAAAAAGTTGAGATTGGAATTTTTGGAAACCTATGAAAACCTATGAAGAGCGTTACATGTCAATGAGCTGCTCTCCTTCCAGTGAGGGAGGGAGTTTAGTTTTGCGCTGCAATCAGCAATATTCCAGCTATATGGCACCGGTCTGTAAATAATCGAGTCGATGCCAGACAATCCAGGGATCAACAGCATGAGCATCGATCTACGCAATTGGGATACGATGGCATGAGTCAACCAAGGCAGCGAGCCTGGCCACCCGAACCTGTCCTCCCGTCACGCTAAAGACCCGGGTTAGATTCCCCACATGGGTACAATGTGTAAAGCCCATTTCTGGTGTCCCCCGCCGTGATATTGCTGTAATATTGCTAAAAGCGGCATAAAACTATACTCACTCACTACTGAAGAACAGTCCTAACCCGGACCTTCATTGGTCGCTCTTATTTAAAGGTCAGTTCATCATATTACAATGCTATTCATAACATGCTACTGTTATTGTTGTACCATCTTTTACATATTCAAAACCCTGTCACCTGAAAAAATACTTGTTTCCATTTTATGCATTGTGATATTTAATTATTTACTACACGTTAGATACATGCTGTCAATCGAAGTATCCTAATTGCGTCGATCGATGCTCGTGCTGTTGATCACCGGATTATCTGGTACAGACTCAATTATTTATAGATCGTCAGTGTATAGCTATAGTAGAGGGACGGTGAGGTAGAGGGACGGTGAGGTAACCTAGTGCTTAAAGCGTTCGCTCAATACGCCGAAGATCCGGTTCGATTCCCCACATGGGTACAATGTGTAAAGGCCATTTCTGGTGTCTCCCGCCGTGATATTGCTGGAATATTGCAAAACAACGGCGTAAAACCCAACTCACTCACTCACTGTTAGTCAATCAATGTAAGTATTATTATTGTTAAATGTGATAGTGTGAAACATGTGTCTCAGTTGTCTCCCTTTCCTTTCTTTTCGCTTTTAATGAATCTGTGATTCTATGTGATATGATTTATACTGTGATAATCATATGTATAATGATAATGTTTACAGGTATTCTCTTCATCTGCTAAAAGCTAAATATTGCTAAAGCTGCGTAAAACCTAACTCACTCACTCACTCACTTACTATACAGTCTAGACTAGGACCACGTCACGACTCTCTTCTAGTGATGTGTGTGGCGTTAAACAACAAACAAACAAAAACACGAACAAACATAGAACCGTTTTTCAGATGAGCGAAGAAAGGAGACCCGCTTATGCCACAAATAATGCACCCCCTCAAATATGGCAAATATAAACAAAGTGGGGGCACATGTTTACATGTAACAATTGAGTAATTCAGTGACCTGACATATTAGACATCGAAAACTCTAAACACTTACGTGTCTGCTGCTCTCAACAAAAGGTCCCGCGACTGATAAAATGTCAAGTCTCAGACTGATTTATTTAACCGATACTGCCCACGCCATCTCTGTTCATACATCCGCGTTTACCTGTCAATCATTAAGTCGCATCGAGTCACAGAAATTAATTTCCTTCCTTGTAAATGTCTGCCATTGTCCTACATCTTTGCATGGAGAGTATCATATTACAGTCGACTATGTAGTGATAGAGTGATAGTTTTTACGCCGCACTCAGCAATATTCCAGCGCAATTGGGAACCGATGTCAACCAACCACCCGATCCCGTAAGTCGCCTCTTACGACAAGCATGGGTTACTGAAGATCGATTCTAACCCGGATCTTCTCGGGTGATACACATAAGGAGAGTCTTATTGATATCAAAATAAATCAGTCTGTAAACAATCGAGTCTGGACCAGACAAACTAGTGATGAACAACATGAGCATCGATCTACGCAATTGGGATACGATTGAGAGCCCCCGATCCTGTTGGTCGCTTCTTACGACAAGCATGGGTTTCTGAAAACCACTTCTAACCCGGATCTTCACGCGTTTCATTATCTCTAACTCTCTTCATACCAGTGTATATATGCTGTCAATAGGGTGGTCACTTGGAGCCTGACCACCCGATCCCGTTAGCATGGGTATCTGAAGACCAGGGTCAAGTAGTTAGGCACGCTGATTTGGTCGGGTGAGTGAGTGAGTATGGTTTTACGCCGCCTTGAGCAATATTCCAGCAACAATACGCCGGGGAACATCAGAAATGGGGACCCGTGAAGATCCGGGGTAGAATAGGTCTTCAGCAACCCATGCTTGCCATAAAAGGCGACTATGCTTGTCGTAAGAGGCGACTAACGGGATCGGGTGGTCAGGCTCGCTGACTTGGTTGACACATGTCATCGGTTACCAGTTGCGCAGATCAATGCTCATGCTGTTGATCACAGGATTGTCTGGTCCAGACTCGATTATTTACAGACCGCCGCCATATACCTGGACTATTGCTGAATGCGGCTTAAAACTAAACTCACTCACTCACTTAGAAATGGGCTATAAACACTGTACCATGTGGAGAATCGAACTCGGGCCTTCGGCGTGACGACCGAGGGCTTTAACCACTGGGCTACCCTACCGCCACACCTTTTTCACCCAGATGTCAAAGATGACCATACAGCTCTTGCTCAGAAGTTGTTTCATCAAGCTTACAAAATATATTTTTATAAAAATTAGATGGTTTAGTTTCAGATGCGTGGATAACAATTCCACGTGTGACACATTAAAGACAACATTCTTCCCTGCTTTGGCTTGTACCATATAGTTTAGTGTTTTTAACTGATTAGCATTTGACATGCCCTTGCGTGTGTTTGTGACTGGAACCATTTTCAAGAACTCCTAGAATCAAAACTATTTCATAATAATACATAAACACCTGCTCACGGTACAGAAGGAATGGTACCATCGACTTCACTTTAGTAAATATTTCTTATAAATATTAAAACGACTTATTATAACGCTAAAATCAAACTTTGCCAGTGAAGTTGTAAGGAAATGAGACCGATTGACACATGAATCCTCTATTTATATCTGGCGGTCAATAGTACAAAGTATAAGATCACCCATGTGCACAAGGGCAGGTGGGACAAATGTTATGCCATCTTAATGCAATGAAAATGTATAGCTTCAAAGATATGGCTTGTCTTCTAATGTAATCCATAAAATAATTAATGAAACATTAGTCGACAAGTCTTTGTGCATTAATAGCTAATTATAATTAATATTCTTATGTCAGATACCCTATATGGTACGATGTGTTGCAGCATAGAGGCAGATATATTTGTGATATTGAAAATTAGGACAAAACTAAGTATAAATATCTTAAAATATCCTGCAAAGGTATAGATCCTCGGTGTGACTTTAATTGTTTCTCTTACAAAATAAAAATCTGTAAATTGTGAAAGCATAGTGATGATGATCTGTGTTGTGAAATAAGTAGTTTGGACTGCTTGGTGTTCTTCAATCCAATATTGTTATGCAGATCAGGAGCATGTGGGCCCTTGTATTTATTCACCAGGGCAGGTACGTATAAATACTCCATACGTTCACTCTCACTCCATCTGACCAATGGTTTGTAAGATCTTTGGGCTATTGTATCGAATCACAGAGTCGAACCCCTGAGTCTCTGGATTGTTACAGATCGCCGCCATATAGCTGGAATAGTACAGTGTGCGGCGTTCAGCAACAAACAAAGAAAAGTAACGATTCCCCAAGTAGAAATGTAGCACTAATGGTAACAATCCTTACCGGAAAGTGAAAGTAGGACAATGAGCCACTGCGGCTATACACTGGTGCACAGAGCAGGGTTCATTGGATAGGGGCATTGCACAAGGGGATTAGTCAGTGGGTTGAGGAAGGAACATCTCAGGATATGACACTGTAGGATTTCTAGATGTGCTATCTGCTCGAATGTGGAGTAAACAGGAAGGTCTTCTTCAGCTAGGATGTTAAACTGGTTGTGTACAAGCAGCCCATAACCGCTGACACACTTCTCAGATTTCAATGTGACCTGATCAGGCAAGTAGAGCAAACAGCAGAGCGACGCTCGACTCCGCTGCAATATTCAAATTGGTTTGTTGTCTGTCGCCATACTCAGCTATATGGCGCCGGTCTTTAATAATCAAGTCTGGACCAGACAACCCAGTGATCAACAGCATGATCATCGATCTGCGTAACTGGGATAATATGACATTTGTCAACCAAGTCAGCAATTCTGACAACCCGACCCCGTTAGTCGCCTTACGACGGGCATGGGTTATTGAAGACCAATTCTAACCCATATTTTTATGTGGCTATGGTCTCGACTACAAGTTGTTCGACTTCCATTTTTATGGAAGCCGTGGTGGCTGAGTGGGTTAGACGGTTGATTTTGTGTGCAGGCGATTAGGTGCCTGACTCGAGGTCAGGTCCTGACTGTCAAGACTCGATTATTTTCACACATCCGCCATATAGTTGAATATTACTGAGTGCGGCGTTAAAAACCAACCAACCAACCAGTCCAGACGACAGACTTTGGGTACCCCTCTGTTTATATAGGCCTATAATGACTTCTTTGCTCTTTGGTGCGGTGGGGTAGCCTAGTGGTTAAAGTGTTCGCTCGTTACTCTGAGGATCCGGGTTCGATTCCCCTCATGAGTACAATGTGTGAAGCCCATTTGCTGTGTCGCCCGCCGTGATATTGCTGGAATATTGCTTAAAAAGGGCATAAAACTAAACTCATTCACTCATGATGTATGAATGGACCATTATTACTGTCTCCTGTCTACAGGCCCTATATTGACGTCTTTGAATTCCAGTATAATTAATGGGCCCATGGGTCATGATTGGCTTGTTTATACATGTGTCCAGTGAAGAGTACAATTCATGGGTGGAAACAGGGCGGAAACAGTACACCTCTGCATATCGTACAGACCCGTCCAGGGCAGACATAAATATACTGCAATAACATTTTTTTTTTTACCTTTTGGCAATGAAAATAAGTAACAACATCCGAAACTAATAAATGGTTCAATAAGATGGCCTATATCCCCTTCAAGAATTGTTCAGATTGTAGGTTTTGGAACATGTACAGACCTATTATTGGGACATGGGTCATGAGCGAGTGAGTGATTTTAATTTTACGCCGCTTTCAGCAATATTCCAGCAAAAGAAATGGTCTTCACACATTGTACCCATTTGGGGAATCGAACCCGTGTCTTCGGTGTTACGAGCGAACGCTTCAACCACTAGGCTACCCCACCGCCCGTCATGATTGGACTATTTGGGACTTGTTTCTTTCAGTACAAGATTCGTTGAGAGAATGAAGGCAGACCTGCTCAGTTTACCATCATATTAGGCGTGATTGTATTATGCAGCTTTCTATTTTGCAGGGCTCCACCACTACGCCTTACCCGTAACATGGCACAAACGTGAGCTGCCAGTTGATTGTGTTATCATATCTCGATAGTGGACTTGATTCTATCAACCATTGGTTTACAAGACCTAGAATCGATCAGTTACACGTAGCCAATACCGCTGGATCATTCTGACTGCAGGCAAAACACATATTACTCACACATTCCAGATACGTATTCACACTAGTGTGTGTATGCATGCACACACCCGTGCGCTTGTTATAATATACTGCGCGTGTGTGTGTGTGTGTGTGCATGTGTGCGTGCGCGCAATGTGTGTGCGTGTGCGTGTTTATGTGTCAAGTGCCTGCCAAGGCACTGAGTGAGTGAGTTTGGTTTTACGCCGCTTTTAGCAATATTCCAGCAATATCAGGCGGTAGGTTTGGGGATATGTACAGACCTATTATTGGGTCATTGGTCATGATATTGTGAGTACGTCCGTTTAATTTAATGAGGCATTTAGCTATATTCCAGCAATATTACGGCGGGGGACACCAAAAATGGGCTTTACACATTGTAGCCATGTGGGGAATCGAACACGGGACTTCGGCGTGACGAACGCATTAACCTAGAGACTACCCCACCTCCCGGCGAAGGCATTGAGCGACAGCACCCAGCCACCCAGCCACCCGGCCACCCGGCCACCCCGCCACCCAGCCATCCGCCGCCCAGCCACCCAGCCACCCAGCCTCCCAGTCATCCAGCCACCCAGCCACCCAGCCATCTGCCGCCCCTTCAGTCATCAGTCACTTTCAAGAAGATGATTTACTCAACCATGACACATATAACAGCAGAGTATCCTGAGCGGAGTACAGCATACCCGGACACACAGTTCCCACTAAATCAGATACCCTGTATTTTAAATAAGTTTACCGAGAAGCCGCAAAAGCAGTGTGCAGTATTTGAAAAAAGTAAGGCCAGAAATGCTTGGAAAATGTTATTTTGCAATTTTTTGATAATGGTTGATATTTCAGATTCAAAACTCATATATAGTCATTCATACCACCACGACCTAATATGGCATATGAGTAATCATGGTGTACCATTCCCTAATCATAACGATTACTCATAAATTATCGAAAAATCCATGGCAGAAACACTTCTAAGAAACAAACTATGCTGTGACCCACCTGGCAGGCAGACTTCGGCGTGACTCACAATATCATGACCAGCGTTTTGTAATGCAAGGGCAGTACATGTCAGGGACTGTCTCAAAATATCAAGTGTTAGTATCACAGCTGGTGGCGGACTCAAGCGGAATTACACACGACATTTATTGTATCTTTGATCTCATCTTGCATTTTAGCACACGTCTGTGGGATTTTACGTTCATACAATTGATAAAAAGGGAACCCCGTATGACGACCCTTATCAAAACTATCCAGTTTTTTGTTTCTTATCTGGTTTTGATTTTGACACGACCCCTGAGGTAACTGATGTGTTTACAACTTTCTAAAACTTTGTTTCTCCAGTATGAAATACTGGTATAAATTTGAAATTAATTGTTCTGTTGAGATATCAAGTAGCATGTTGCCAGTTCAATGCTCATACACGAAGTGAAACTTCTATGGGTGAACAAGATTATCAATAGGATTTAATTTAAGGCTTTTTTACGTAATTCGTTTGGATATAACTACTACAAGAGTTCCATCTTTTTCTCATATAGATGTTCATAAAAAAACAAAACTTTTTACAATCATTTCTGTAATTAAATTTGTTGAGGATTTATGAATATTTATAGTCTGTATTTCAAAACGACAGTTTGTACTTAGAATATTTACGAATGTTGTTAAAACGTCAAAATTTCCTCCTGAGAAGTCATCCCTCAAGTGCATCTTTTCATCTGAGCTTTAATATCCAAGGTAGAGTCACACATGTGTCATGTATGTGCTTTTATCTTGTGTCAGATTCACTATATTGATATTGAAGCCAATAAGCATTTCCCAAGGATTTCGGGCCTTACTTTAGTTAAGAACGCGACCCAACAAAGGTAAGGACAATAGCACTGTCGGGTCGCACTTGAGAGTGGGTAACAAGGACGTAAGTTATAGACATCCTTAACGGAGGATAACGCCCATTGAGAGGTTCGAGCACTGTAATATATAATGCTTACCTCACCACTTATCATTCCCTGGAAATGGCCACAATGATCACGATATGCTCGCCTGTTTCGCGAAAATCCTTGTGTCACCCGGATCTAGCCTCAGCACACCCACCTCTTATGAAAGTACAATAGACGATAAACATTTCCTTGAGAGAGTTATGCGTGATCTGGAGAATAACAATTGTGTTGTGAATGGCGATCATAAAACCCACAGGGGTACTACAGGGGGAGGGGGAGGGGAGGTTAAGGACAAGTGTAACACTTATAACTCAAATAGCACTGACACTCGCTGCTCAGTACTCAAGATAGTGTGTACGGAGTTGCAGGTAAAGTTTCTTGCGTAAAGTCAGGTGGGAGGTTTCTAGAAAAGGTAGGCGTTCGCTCATATCCCCATTGGTACGGAAGCCTATTAGGGCCATTCGTTTTTTCGGATACATATTATGTTTTTAGATACTTACGAAGTTGAAATTTCATGAAAATGATCGTTATCTTAAATTCAAATGAAGAAAACCCCCCAAAACAAAACAAAAACGAATGGCCCTAAAGGCTTAGGTAGTGTACATATTAGTGAGAAGGATTTATGACCTCCCTTTGTGGGACAACTGAATGTATGTCTTTAGTTGCCATCAGGTAGATATGTACTCTCATTGCTTTTGTTGTTAGTAGTCAATCTTCGTTTCAGTATTTTGAATTTTAACAATGCTTACATAGAAGTGAGTGAGTTTAGTTTTAACCCGCCAGAAATGGGCTCATGTGGTGTATCAAACCTGGATCTTCGGCGTGACGAGCGAACGCCTTCACCACTAGACTAACTAGACCACTAGATAAATTCCAACCCGGATCTTCATGGGACCTCTGGCGTGTCGTTTCCAGGTTTTTGCTAAAAGCTGTGTAGAACCACATTTACTGAAGCCCTTTAAACGTTCTTCCAATAATTACTCCCTTTTCGCTCTTTCAGACAAGAAACAGCAAACATGAGTGTATGGACAGATTGGCTAGACTTTACCCCGGTCGTGGGTACAGTCAAGAACACGGTTGAAGCTGTAACAGCCGTCTGCCATGGGGACTATGACCTTGCGAAGTAAAAAGGAGCCAGTGCCGCTTTGGGTCTTGTGCTGGATGTTCTCACAAGTGGTACCGAACATGCCGCTGGGACTGCCGCCTTCAAAGTGGGTCAAAAACTCGCTCTTAAGGGCACTACAGAAAAAGTTGTTGTGAATGCCATGACTAAAGCCAGGGCCAGAGCTGGTACAAAAGCAGTTGCTGCTCGGATTCCGATCCACGATTTGGGCAAAAAATCTAACAGACCCAAAGACCCAAAGACCAGTGAGGATGTTTCGGACAATCATTGACCGATTTGCTCCTAAGGTTAGAAGCACCGCAGCTCAACTGCTTGAAAAAAAAGAGCACACAGCAGCTTATCAAGCATATTACGCACCCCTTCCTGAAAACACCACCCAGTCTATCAGGTACCACATGGTTGCACATATTCCGGAAGTGGAACAATACATCGATGCCAACGGAACGGCCTATGGTATAGCCATTGGGGCGATATCTGACATGGTGGTCACTTACATGTACGATTATTATGGCAACAACAGCTATAATGCTCCGGTTGTCGATAGGAGTATCACCGAGCTGGTTCGTTTACTGAACGAAAGTCACTTGTATGTGGATGAGTACGCCAAACAGTACTGGCTACATCATGGCGGGAGTGAAGCCTTGTTTGAGGAGAGCAGACGACAAGTGGTGCAGATGTTCAGACGTCTGTGTGCACCGACAAGTGGGGAGAACGAGGCAAAGCAGTGGGTGCGTGATCTTACTGGCCACACTTAAGTACACCGCCATTGGATGCCAAGACAAGCTATAGTAACCCTCACCTATACTGACATTGGCTGCCAAGACAAGCTATAGTAACCCTCACCTATACTGACATTGGTTCCCAAGACAAGCTACTGTAAGACTCACCTATACTGACATTGGTTGCCAAGACAAGCTACTGTAAGATTCGCCTATACTGACATTGGTTGCCAAGCCAAGCTATAGTAACCCTCATCTATACTGACATTGGTTGCCAATACAAGCTACTGTAAGATTCGCCTATACTGACATTGGATGCCAAGACAAGCTACTGTAACCCTCACCTAAACTGACATTGGTTGCCAAGACAAGCTACAGTAACTCTCACCTATACTGACATTGGATGCCAAGACAAGCTACTGTAACACTCACCTATACTGACATTGGTTGCCAAGACAAGCTACTGTAACCCTCACCTATACTGACATTGGATGCCAGGACAAGCTATAGTAACCCTCACCTATACTGACATTGGATGCCAAGACAAGCTATAGTAACTCTCGCCTATACTGACATTGGTTCCCAAGACAAGCTACTGTAACCCTCACCTATACTGACATTGGATGCCAAGACAAGCTATAGTAACACTCACCTCTACTGACATTGGTTGCCAAGACAAGCTACTGTAACCCTCACCTATACTGACATTAGATGCCAAGACAAGCTACTGTAACCCTCACCTATACTGATATTGGTTGCCAAGACAAGCTACTGTAAGACTCACCTATACTGATATTGGCTGCCAAGACAAGCTACTGTAAGATTCGCCTATACTGACATTGGTTGCCAAGACAAGCTATAGTAACCCCATCTATACTGACATTGGTTGCCAAGACAAGCTACTGTAAGATGCGCCTATACTGACATTGGATGCCAAGACAAGCTACTGTAACCCTCACCTATACTGACATTGGTTGCCAAGACAAGCTACAGTAACTCTCACCTATACTGACATTGGATGCCAAGACAAGCTACTGTAACCCTCACCTATACTGACATTGGTTGCCAAGACAAGCTAATGTAACCCTCACCTATACTGACATTGGATGCCAGGACAAGCTACTGTAACCCTCACCTTTACTGACATTGGATGCCAAGACAAGCTATAGTAACCCTCACCTCTACTGACATCGGTTGCCAAAACAAGCTATAGTAACCCTCACCTCTACTGACATTGGTTGCCAAGACAAGCTATAGTAACCCTCACCTCTACTGACATTGGATGCCAAGACAAGCTATAGTAACCCTCACCTATACTGACATTGGATGCCAAGACAAGCTATAGTAACCCTCACCTATACTGACATTGGTTCCCAAGACAAGCTACTGTAACCCTCACCTATACTGACATTGGATGCCAAGACAAGCTATAGTAACCCTCACCTCTACTGACATTGGTTGCCAAGACAAGCTACTGTAACCCTCACCTATACTGACATTAGATGCCAAGACAAGCTACTGTAACCCTCACCTATACTGACATTGGTTGCCAAGACAAGCTTCTGTAACCCTCACCTATACTGACATTGGATGCCAAGACAGACTACTGTAACCCTCACCTATACTGACATTCGTTGCCAAGACAGACTACTGTAACCCTCACCTATACTGACATTGGATGCCAAGACAAGACACTGTAACCCTCACCTATACTGACATTGGTTGCCAAGACAGGCTACTGTAACCCTCACCTACACTGACATTGGTTGTCAAGATAAGATATTGTAACCCTCAACAATACTGACATTGGTTGCCAAGAGAAGCTACTATAACACTCACCTATACTGACATTGGTTGCCAAGACAGGCTACTGTAACCCTCACCTTTACTGACATTGGGTTGCCAAGACAGGCTACTGTAAGCCTCATCTTTACTGACATAGGTTGTCAAGACAGGCTACTGTAACCCTCACCTTTATTGACATTAGGTGCCAAGACAAGATACTGTAACCCTCACCTTTACTGACATTGGCTGCCAAGACAAGCTACTGTAACCTTCACCTATACTGACATTGATTGTCAAGACAGGCTACTGTAACCCTCACCTACACTGACATTGGTTGTGAAGACAAGATATTGTAACCCTCAACAATACTGACATTGGTTGCCAGGACAAGCTACTATAACACTCACCTATACTGACATTGGTTTCCAGGACAAGCTACTATAACACTCACCTATACTGACATTGGTTGCCAGGACAGGGTACTGTAACCCTCACCTTTACTGACATTGGTTGCCAAGACAAGCTACTGTAACCCTCACCTTTACTGACATAGGTTGTCAAGACAGGCTACTGTAACCCTCACCTTTACTGACATTGGGTTGCCAAGACAGGCTACTGTAAGCCTCACCTTTACTGACATAGGTTGTCAAGACAGGCTACTGTAACCCTCACCTTTATTGACATTAGGTGCCAAGACAAGATACTGTAACCCTCACCTTTACTGACATTGGTTGCCAAGACAAGCTACTGTAACCTTCACCTATACTGACATTGATTGTCAAGACAGGCTACTGTAACCCTCACCTACACTGACATTGGTTGTCAAGACAAGATATTGTAACCCTCAACAATACTGACATTGGTTGCCAGGACAAGCTACTATAACACTCACCTATACTGACATTGGTTGCTAGGACAGGCTACTGTAACCCTCACCTTTACTGACATTGGTTGCCAAGACAAGCTACTGTAACCCTCACCTAAACTGACATAGGTTGTCAAGACAGGCTACTGTAACCCTCACCTTTACTGACATTGGATGCCAAGACAGGCTACTGTAACCTTCACCTACACTGACATTGTTTGCCAAGACAGGTTACTGTAACCCTCACCTTTATTGACATTAGGTGCCAAGACAAGCTACTGTAACCCTCACCTTTACTGACATTGGATGCCAAGACAAGCTATAGTAACCCTCACCTCTACTGACATTGGATGCCAAGACAAGCTATAGTAACCCTCACCTTTACTGACATTGGTTGCCAAGACAAGCTACTGTAACCCTCACCTCTACTGTCATTTGTTGCCAAGACAGACTTCTGTAACCCTCACCTTTACTGACATTGGATTCCAAGACAAAATGCTGTAACCCTCACCTATACTGATATTGGTTGCCAAGACAAGCTACTGTAACCCTCACCTATACTGTCATTGGTTGCCAAGACAAGCTATAGTAACCCTCACCTTTACTGACATTGGATGCCAAGAGAAGATGCTGTAACCCTACCTTTACTGACATTGGTTGCCAAGACAAGCTACTGTAACCTTCACCTATAGTGACATTGGTTGTCAAGACAGGCTACTGTAACCCTCACCTATACTGACATTGGTTGCCAAGACAAGATGCTGTAACCCTCACCCATACTGACATTAGTTGCCAAGACAAGCTACTGTAACCTTCACCTATACTGACATTAGATGCCAAGACAAGCTACTGTAACCTTCACCTATACTGACATTGGTTGCCAAGACAAGCTTTTAACTCACTTGCCTATACTGACAACGGATGCCATGCTGAATAGATGCAGTTGTAACTCTGTTCGGAGCCTTATGTATGCAGTCCATTGCTCTCTTTAATGAACACTAGGATCACCCTAGTCAGGATTGGTTCTCTTATTCAACACACTTCTCTATCTGGAATCTTGCAGGATTCGGAAACGCAAGTAGGCAATAACCCACCATAGTTAACAATATTTTCACAAATGTTAGCAGACAAGTGTAGGGCTGTGTAAACAGTTCCCACTGTATAGAGTGGGTTGTAAAATATTTCCAAAGGATAGTATATATTGAAGGTCTCCCTGTGTCAATAAACAGAGTGTACATCTTTAAATGTGAATGTCTGTGAAACACTCCTCTACCTTGTGATTTATCCACTTCACTGCTGTGTCCAGGAACTGCTAACTCTCATAAGATATAAAAGTTGCTGTCATTCAAAATAATATTCAGTTGTGTCTAATAAAAATATCAGAATCTAGATGCATGAGTTTGTTTTATTCATCAAGGAAATTGGTGAGGGCACCCTGCTGTTATATTTTGCCAATAATACACTTATTCTCTACCTTTTAATGTCGTTTTAAGTGATACTAGTAGAGCCTAGGCGCTGTGTGCGACGTGCCTCAAAATCCAATAAATTGTCTCAATTCATGCTCCATGAAATGTGCGAAATAAGAAAAAACACAGTTTCCAAATTCGGAACACAAGTCAAGAAACTATTACGCTATAATTCGCCTGAATATGAAAATTATACACTTATTCTGCACCTTGTTATGTCATTTTAAGCGATGCTACTATTGTCTAGGCGCTGTGTGCGACGTGCCACAAAATCAGCTAAAGTTGTCTGAATTCATGCACCATGAAATGTGCGAAATAAAAAAAAAACAGTTATCAATTTTGGAATACTTGCCACGCACCCATCAAGCTATACCTATCCGGAAGATGAAAGTAATACACTGATTCACTATCTAGTTATATAAATGTGCGAAGTTACAACAGCACAGTTACCAATTTCGACACACATCTCAAGAAACCATTATGCTATAACTAACCTGAAGATGAAAATAATACACTTATTCCGTACCTTGTTATGTCTTCTAAGCGATACTAGTAGTGCCTAGGCGCTGTGTGCGACGTGCCTCAAAATCAGTTAATGTTCTCTCCATTCAAACTTCATGAAATGTGCGAAATAATAAAAACGCAGTTACCAATTTCTGCACACATCTCAAGAAACCATCCTGCTGTAACTGGCCTGAAGATGAAAATAATGCGATTATTACCTAATAATTTATAGATTTTTAATCTATACTACTATTGCCTTGGCGCTGGCATGACTTACCTCAAAATCCGATAAAATTGTCTCTATTCATGCTTCATGAAATGTGCGAAATAACAAAAAAAGATAGTTACCAATTTCGGTACACGTCTCAAGAAACCATCACGCTATAAGTAGCCGCCTGAACATGACAATTATGCACTTATTCTGTACCTTGTTATGTCATTTTAAGCTATACTACTAGTGCCTAGGCGCTGTGTGCGACGTGCCTCAAACTCAGCTCAAGTTGTCTCAATCCATGCGTTATGAAAAGTGCGAAATAATAAAAACACACTCATCAATTCGGGCATACTTGTCTCGCACCCATCATGCTATACCTATCCGGAAGATGAAAATAGTACACTGATTCCCTAACTAGTTATACATTTCTAAGTGATACTACCAATGTCTAGGCGTTGTGTGCGAATTGCTTGAAAGTCAACTAAAATTGTCTCGATTCATGCTTCATAAAATGTGCGAAATAATACAAACACAGTTATCAATTATGGCAAACTTTTCAAGCAACCATCATGCTATAACTAGCCTGAAGATCAAAATAATACACTTATTAACAAACCAGATATGTTATTTTAAGCGGTGCCACTATTGCCTAGGCGCTGTGTGCGACTTGTGTCAAAATCCGATAAAATTGTCTCGATATATGCTTCATGAGCGAACGCTTTAACCACTAGGCTACCCCACCGGCCCACAAGCCAGAAAAATAGGGTAATAACACCGAGGCATGTCCACCACCTCCACCACCCCTTCTCTCTACCAGTAATACTCTGACACTGAAAATTGCTGGAGTCTATGAAGCTTTCTGGAAATGACGCCTGTAGATAAATATATGTTTTCAGATTTATCTATATCTTTGGTAAATCTGTGTTACACTATAGATAGTTCAGATGTAGCGCTACGTTGTAAAACGGGTACCAGGACTATAGCATCCTTCAAATGAAATAAATACCGATACATGACCCCCTCTTCCACCTACCCCCACCCCCACCCCTTTATTAGTAATACTCCTCCTCTGAAATTTGTGTGTTGAGAAAGCTCTCTGAAAATGACGCATATAGAACATACGTGTTGCTGTTGTTTGATGCACCGCTCAGCAGTATTCAAACTATATAGGCTACCGGATGAATTCGAACATATCTTTATTTTTGTTTTTCACAAATAACTTTGATTTTGTAAATCCAGATGTCCTTATATCAGAGTGATATAAATTAAATTATTCGAGCTAGGTTCCAATATATGACAAACCTGCAATACCCAGCTACCAATCAGAGTGTTTTATTTATTTCTTTGAAGCCAATACACCTAAATAGTTTACAGTATTTGCAAATTTATATACATCATGCAAACCCAAAATAGCAAGAAATAATATTGGCAGCTCTGATCGATATTCCAAAAGTCCATAAAGAAAGGAAAATAATCTCCGGGACCAGACAATCCAGTGATTGACAGTACCACGACAGCCCATCCATTGAGCTGCCTACTTCCTACTGCCCTGTTTTGATGGGATCAGTTCCTACCCTGCAGCAAGCCTTGGATTAACTAACTTGAACACAAAAAAGACTACAGTTATATTCACAGTTTATCCATAAAACAAGTATTAAACAAAAACATTAGTCGGTTGGTGTGCCTGAAAATATATTTACATTGTCATATTTTGATACTTTTGCATGTTTGTTTCTTTGCTGTTTAATGCCGTCCTCTCTGTGATGACGACTTGAATCTGGATCAGAACATTCAGTGATCAACCCCATTAAAATCGATCCCGTGAATTTAGATTCTATGGATAGTCAAGACTGGGTAACATTTTGCACTGGCGTTCTATGCGATATTCAATAAAGTCACATGATGTCACCTCACTCACTCGATCGTTAGACAAGCATGGTTTGCTCAAGTGAGTTTAGTTTTTTTGCGTCTTTCAGCAGTATTTCAGCCATATCTATCATGGCGGGGAACACCAGAAATGGGCTTCACACATTGCACGAATCGAAACCCGGTCTTCGGGGTGACGAGCGGTTGATGTTGACCTCTGTTCCTAACCTGACTTGACTGGGTCCAAGAAGTTTCAACATCATTTAATAGCATAACGTAATATTCATGTAGTTCACTCACATTTGGACAGTTTCAAGATATTTCTGGTAATACATACTGTGTTACACAGGTTTTAAATGTGTGATCACAGGATGATGGGACATACTGATACTGTCAGCCACGTAGGGCCAGGCCTGATAGTTGTACAGGCCGCATGGCAAGGCTGTGTGAGACTTGCATTCTGTCTCGGTAAATGCTAGGGATAAGAAACAATGTTCGTTATTCCCACAGTTATTCCCACAATAATTACATCATCTCTGAAACTTAATTAAAGTATCAACGGCGTTTATATGTCAAGATGTTCGATGTCAGTTTTAAGAACCTATGCAGTAGTATATATTTCATTACCAGTAAGTAATACTATCACCTGTACAACGCCCTACACTGTTGTCGTTTGAGGACTGAACTAACACCCCTCACTCACTTACATTTCAAGTGAACTCTCACTTCATGTGTTATTTCTCTCAAACTGCATGAACATACATATTCAGAGACTGACTGCAGTTTATCAAAATAGTAAAACAATACCATCCGGATTTGTTTCAGGTGAACAGTTCACAAGAATTTGCATATAAGGGGCAGGATATGCTCACCTTAGCGCGAATTCCATCGAACACCTGGTGTTATGACTATTTGATAGTGACACGATCAATAATAAACACATGCCGAGTCATCGTATCTCACGACAATCACTGGATCGCCTGGTTCAGGCTCGACTGTTTACACAGGGTGTCGTTCAGCTGTATTACAAATGCCTCGTCACATACATAATATATTGTCAGAATTGTACATTGACTCAGCTGTCGGTGGTGGTGGAATGGGGTTTAAAGTCGTGCTTGAGAATATTTCGCTCATATGACGACGTGTGTATGTGTATGTGCGGCTGCTTGTACTAGCCCAGACTGAAGCTGGTTTTATAGTGCTAGCCCACTGAGATACCATGCCGCAGTGAAGCATGAATACCCCACTCAGACACATTATACTGACTCCGAGCCGACCAGTCCTTGTTGTACCCATTGATGCCGAGCGCCAGGCAGGGACCAACAAGTGCCATATTTTAACGTCTTTTGATATGACGCGGTCGGGGATCGAACCCGTGACCTTCCGCACTCCGGGCGGACGCTCTAATCACTACACCACGGAGGCGGTCGACTCAGCTGTCAGCACAGGTGTTTTAAGAATGTGCACAGGGTTTAATCTATTTTATTTGGATAAACGTGTAACAATGAACAATGACCGGGTTTATCAGATAACGATTTAACAAAGATGTTATATTCTGAAACTGTCAGTTTCTACCATCCACCTGTTGAATGAGGAAACTGCCAGCGGAATCCGAAGGTACAATTCCACTTTACCTCCAGCAATCAAATTCACCAAAACAACCCAAGCCACGTTGTATCACAGCCACACAGATGTACTACAGTCTGTCCAAGTTTTACAACCTGACTAAGGCCGCTTCACCATAGGCTGCTCGTTCACTGTGTGTCGGGGGAACTGTAGAGCACGAAATTCACGTTGTTGAAACTGACACGACACACTGGGAGACACATCAGGGTGTCGTTGTACAAAGCGATCTCAGCCCTAAGGTGACCGTAACTCCCATACCTTAACATAGACTTACAACTAGCGTAGTGCTAAGGTTGCTTTGTACAACGGCACCCAGGACGACAGAAGCTTAGCTGTTTGTACCCAGGCAGTCTGAATATAATACTAAGAAAGACAGCCAGATATTTTCAATAATACTCATGCATGTCCCCTTTCATCTTCCAGTAACATCCTGAAACAGAAATTTGTGAAGCCTCTTCAAAAACTTAAATACACCTTTTCAACCTTACACCAGCAACTCGCTTGTATGCCATGCTTATAAATGACAAAATCTCATGTAGATTTAGTAAATTCTATTGAACTTAAAATTTAGGTTATGTGTAATTAAATATGGGGTCAAACAGATCTCACGTGTGTAATTCCTACAAATCGAGTTTGGAGATAGAAAGTGAGTGAGTGAGTATGGTTTTACGCCGGTTTTAGCTATATTCCAGCAATATCACGGCGGGGTACACCAGAAATGAGCTTCACACATGTGGGGAATCGAACTCGGGTCTTCGGCGTGACGAGCCAACGCTACCCCACCACCCCTGGAGATAGAAAGAATTTAGTCCAGCAGACATATAAAGTTTAGGTCAGCAAGACAGGTTAGGGGACTTGTGACGGAGTTCCACCACACCCTGTCTCTACCAGCACAGGTTGATAGGATCAATTCTCACTAAATCTCGCTGTCGTGACATAACACAACCCAGGCACTGTTAATGCTTGATGACTTTACGGAAACATATACATGACGGCTATGTGCAAGTGATCGAATTTGGATCAGACTATCCAGTGATCGACAGGCATGCCAGACCAACAAATTGTCTCCCAAATGTTGTATTCTATCCGAACTATGTTGACATGCAGTTCACTGCCAATAGAAACAAAAGGGCATATTCCTTGGGAAAAATGTATTTCTGCAGTTGGAAATCAGATCTGGAAACGGTGCATGGTCCTGTATCAAGCTACGCTTTGAGTGAGTGAGTTATAATTGAAAGTCACATTGTCAATATTTCTGCCACATCGTGACTGAAAAGGCATACATTACTATGTGTCGTGTGTATAACGCCGCACTCAGCAATATCCCCGCTATATGGCGGCGGTCTGTAAGTCATCGAGTTGGGACCAGACAATCCAGTGATGGAGACATATATTAATGTGATGAGTTGGTGTCCGCCCGGACTGTCGAAAATTGACATTTTATGAATTCGATGTTTCGGGCATTACGTAAGGAGGTAATTAGGCGTTACCACTATAGAATTCCATGTTTCGGGCATTACGTAAGGAGGTAATTAGGCGTTACCACTATAGAATTCCATGTTTCGGGCATTACGTAAGGAGGTAATTAGGCGTTACCACTATAGAATTCCATGTTTCGGGCATTACGTAAGGAGGTAATTAGGCGTTACCACTATAGAATTCCATGTTTCGGGCATTACGTAAGGAGGTAATTAGGCGTTTCCACTATAGAATTCCATGTTTCGGGCATTACATAAGAAGGTAATTAGGCGTTACCACTATAGAATTCCATGTTTCGGGCATTACATAAGGAGGTAATTAGGCGTTACCACTAAAGAATTCGATGTTTCGGGCATTACATAAGGAGGTAATTAGGCGTGACCACTATAGAATTCCATGCTTCGGGCATTACGTAAGGAGGTATTTAGGCGTTACCACTATAGAATTCGATGTTGCGGGCATTACGTAAGGAGGTAATTAGGCGTTACCACTATAGAATTCCATGTTTCGGGCATTACGTAAGGAGGTAATTAGGCGTTACCACTATAGAATTCCATGTTTCGGGCATTACATAAGGAGGTAATTAGGCGTGACCACTATAGAATTCGATGTTTCGGGGAATTACGTAAGGAGGTGATTAGGCGTTACCACTATAGAATTCGATGTTTCGGGTATTACGTAAGGAGGAGGTGATTAGGTGTTACCACTATAGAATTCGATGTTGCGGGCATTACACGTAAAGGAGGTGATTAGGTGTTACCACTATAGAATTCCATGTTTCGGGCATTACGTAAGGAGGTAATTAGGCGTTACCACTATAGAATTCGATGCTTGGGGCATTACATAAGGAGGTAATTAGGCGTTACCACTATAGAATTCCATGCTTCGGGCATTACGTAAGGAGGTGATTAGGCGTTACCACTATAGAATTCGATGTTTCGGGCATTACGTAAGGAGGTGATTAGGCGTTACCACTATAGAATTAGATGTTTAGGGCACACGTAAGGAGGTGATTAAATCGTTACCACTATAGAATTCGATGTTTCGGGCATTACGTGGGAGGTAATTAGGCGTTACCACTATAGAATTGATGTTTCGGGCATTACGTAAGGAGGTGATTAGAAATTAGTTACCTATAGAATTGATGTTGCGGGCATTACGTGGGAGAGGTAATTAGGCGTTACCACTATAGAATTCGATGTTCGGGCATTACGTAAGGAGGTAATTAAGTTACCACTATAGAATTCGATGTTTAGGGCATTCGTAAGGAGGTAATTAGGGTTACCACTATAGAATTCGATGTTTAGGGCATTACGTAAGGAGGTGATTAGCGTTACCACTATAGAATTCGATGTTTAGGGCATTACGTAAGGAGGTGATTAAGAAGTACCACTATAGAATTCGATGTTTCGGGCATTCACGTAAGGAGGTGATTAAGTTACCACTATAGAATTCGATGTTTGGGCATTACGTAAGGAGGTGATTAAGTTACCACTATAGAATTGATGTTTAGGGCATTACGTAAGGAGGTAATTAGGTGCCACCACTATAGAATTAGATGTTTTAGGGCATTACGTAAGGAGGTGATTAGGCGTTACCACTATAGAATCCGATGTTTTCGGCATTCACGTAAGGAGGTGATTAGACGTTACCACTATAGAATTCGATGTTTAGGGCATTCGTAAGGAGGTAATTAAAGCGTTACCACTATAGAATTCGATGTTGCGGGCATTCACGTAAAGGAGGTAATTAAGTTACCACTATAGAATTCCATGTTTCGGGCATTACATAAGGAGGTAATTAAGTGACCACTATAGAATTCGATGTTTTGAGGGAATTCGTAAGGGAGGCGATTAAGTTACCACTATAGAATCGATGTTTCGGGCATTACGTAAGGAGGTGATTAGGCCGTTACCACTATAGAATTCGATGTTGCAGGCATTACGTAAGGAGGTGATTAGGCGATACCACTATAGAATTCCATGTTTTCGGCATTACGTAAGGAGGTAATTAGGCGTTACCACTATAGAATTCGATGTCTTGGGGCATTACATAAGGAGGTAATTAAGTGACCACTATAGAATTCCATGCTTCGGGCATCACGTAAGGAGGTGATTAAAGCGTTACCACTATAGAATTAGATGTTTAGGGCATTACGTAAGGAGGTGATTAGAAGTTACCACTATAGAATTCGATGTTCGGGCATTACGTAAGGAGGTAATTAAAACGTTACCACTATAGAATTCGATGTTTAGGGCATTACGTAAGGAGGTAATTAAGTTACCACTATAGAATTCGATGTTTAGGGCATCACGTAAGGAGGTGATTAAAGTTACCACTATAGAATTAGATGTTCGCGGGCATTCACGAAGGAGGTAATTAGGCGTGACCACTATAGAATTCGATGTTCGGGCATTACGTAAGGAGGTAATTAAAGTTACCACTATAGAATTCGATGTTTCGGGCATTCACCATTCAAGGAGGTAATTAGGCGTTACCACTATAGAATTCGATGTTTCGGGTATTACGTAAGGAGGTGATTAGGTGTTACCACTATAGAATTCGATGTTGCGGGCATTACGTAAGGAGGTGATTAGGTGTTACCACTATAGAATTCCATGTTTCGGGCATTACGTAAGGAGGTAATTAGGCGTTACCACTATAGAATTCGATGCTTGGGCATTACATAAGGAGGTAATTAGGCGTTACCACTATAGAATCCGGGCATTCACGTAAGGAGGCATTACGTACTAGGATGTTTAGGGGAGGTGATTAAGTTACCACTATAGAATTCGATGTTTCGGGCATTACGTAAGGAGGTGATTAGGCGTTACCACTATAGAATTCGATGTTTCGGGCATTACGTAAGGAGGTAATTAGGCGTTACCACTATAGAATTGATGTTTGGGCATTACGTAAGGAGGTAATTAGGCGTTACCACTATAGAATTCGATGTTGCGGGCATTACGTAAGGAGGTAATTAGGCGTTACCACTATAGAATTCGATGTTTCGGGCATTACGTAAGGAGGTAATTAGGCGTTACCACTATAGAATTCGATGTTTCGGGCATTACGTAAGGAGGTAATTAGGCGTTACCACTATAGAATTCGATGTTTCGGGCATTACGTAAGGAGGTGATTAGCGTTACCACTATAGAATTCGATGTTTTAGGGCATTACGTAAGGAGGTGATTAGGCGTTACCACTATAGAATTGATGTTTCCGGGCATACGTAAAGGAGGTGATTAGGCGCCACCACTATAGAATTCGATGTTTAGGGCATTACGTAAGGAGGTGATTAAGTTACCACTATAGAATTCGATGTTTCGGGCATTACGTAAGGAGGTAATTAGAAGCTACCACTATAGAATTCGATGTTTCGGGCATTACGTAAGGAGGTGATTAGGCGTTACCACTATAGAATTCGATGTTCGGGCATTACGTAAGGAGGTAATTAGGCGCTACCACTATAGAATTCGATGTTTAGGGCATTACGTAAGGAGGTAATTAGCGCTACCACTATAGAATTCGATGTTGCGGGCATTACGTAAAAAGGGGAGGTAATTAGGAAGCTACCACTATAGAATTCCATGTTTCGGGCATTACATAAGGAGGTAATTAAGTGACCACTATAGAATTCGATGTTTCGGGAATTCACGTAAGGAGGTGATTAGGCGTTACCACTATAGAATTCGATGTTTCGGTATTACATGAAGGAGGTGATTAAGTTACCACTATAGAATTCGATGTTGCAGGCATTACGTAAGGAGGTGATTAGGATACCACTATAGAATTCCATGTTTCGGGCATCACGTAAGGAGGTAATTAGGCTGTTACCACTATAGAATTCGATGCTTGGGGCATTACATAAGGAGGTAATTAGCGTGACCACTATAGAATTCCATGCTTGGGCACACGTATGAGGTGATTAGGCGCTACCACTATAGAAATTCGATGTTTCGGGCATTACGTAAGGAGGCGGATTAGCGTACCACTATAGAATTCGATGTTTTCGGGCATTACGTAAGGAGGTAATTAGGCGTTACCACTATAGAATTCGATGTTTGGGCATTACGTAAGGAGGTAATTAGAGCGTTACCACTATAGAATTCGATGCTCGGGCATTCGTAAGGAGGTGATTAGGCGTTACCACTATAGAATTCGATGTTGCGGGCATTACGTAAGGAGGTCATTAGGCGCGACCACTATAGAATTCGATGTTTCGGGCATTACGTAAGGAGGTAATTAGCGTTACCACTATAGAATTCGATGTTTCGGGCATTCACGTAAGGAGGTAATTAGGCGTTACCACTATAGAATTCGATGTTTCGGGCAATACGTAAGGAGGTGATTAGGCGTTACCACTATAGAATTCGATGTTTAGGGCATTACGTAAGGAGGTGATTAGGCCGTTACCACTATAGAATTCGATGTTTCGGGCATTACGAAGGAGGTGATTAGAAGCGTTACCACTATAGAATTGATGTTTCGGGCATTCGTAAAGGAGGTGATTAGGCGTTACCACTATAGAATTCGATGTTTTCGGGCATTACGTAAGGAGGTAATTAAAGCTACCACTGTAGAATTCGGCGTTTCGGGCATTACGTAAGGAGGTAATTAGGCGTTACCACTATAGAATTCGATGTTGCAGGCATTACGTAAGGAGGTAATTAGGCGTTACCACTATAGAATTCGATGTTGCGGGCATTACGTAAGGAGGTAATTAGGCGCTACCACTATAGAATTCGATGTTTCGGGCATTACGTAAGGAGGTGATTAGGCGTTACCACTATAGAATTCGATGTTTCGGGCATTACGTAAGGAGGTAATTAGGCGTTACCACTATAGAATTCGATGTTTCGGGCATTACGTAAGGAGGTGATTAGGCGTTACCACTATAGAATTCGATGTTTCGGGCATTACGTAAGGAGGTAATTAGGCGTTACCACTATAGAATTCGATGTTTCGGGCATTACGTAAGGAGGTGATTAGGCGTTACCACTATAGAATTCGATGTTCATGGCATTACGTAAGGAGGTAATTAGGCATTACCACTAGGTAAGGTAATTAGGCGTTACCACTATAGAATTCGATGTTTCGGGCATTACGTAAGGAGGTGATTAGGCGTTACCACTATAGAATTCGATGTTCATTACGTAAGGAGGTGATTAGGCCGTTACCACATAGAATTCGATGTTTCGGGCATTACGTAAGGAGGTAATTAGGCGTTACCACTATAGAATTCGATGTTTCGGGCATTACGTAAGGAGGTGATTAGGCGTTACCACTATAGAATTCGATGTTTCGGGCATTACGTAAGGAGGTAATTAGGCGTTACCACTATAGAATTCGATGTTTCGGGCATTACGTAAGGAGGTAATTAGGCGTTACCACTATAGAATTCGATGTTGCGGGCATTACGTAAGGAGGTGATTAGGCGTTACCACTATAGAATTCGATGTTTCGGGCATTACGTAAGGAGGTAATTAGGCGTTACCACTATAGAATTCGATGTTTCGGGCATTACGTAAGGAGGTGATTAGGCGTTACCACTATAGAATTCGATGTTTCGGGCATTACGTAAGGAGGTAATTAGGCGTTACCACTATAGAATTCGATGTTTCGGGCATTACATAAGGAGGTAATTAGGCGTTACCACTATAGAATTCGATGTTTCGGGGAATTACGTAAGGAGGTGATTAGGCGTTACCACTATAGAATTCGATGTTTCGGGTATTACGTAAGGAGGTAATTAGGCGTTACCACTATAGAATTCGATGTTGCGGGCATTACGTAAGGAGGTGATTAGGCGTTACCACTATAGAATTCGATGTTTCGGGTATTGCGTAAGGAGGTAATTAGGCGTTACCACTATAGAATTCGACGCTCCGGGCATTAAGGAAAACAAAATACGTTATACAGTACATTTTATATTGTGGCCACTTTGTTATACGGGCATGCCCCGGCATGTGTTTCCTTTTTTTGTCGAACCTTTCGGTGGAATTATGGTATTATTGTGGTTTTGGGGGTTTGTTAGAATGTGCCTGGAATTGGTGTTTGTGCCATATCTTGAAATATTTCGCAGCCACAGAGTAATTTAGATTTGATGAGTAATTTATATAATAGTAGTAATGTTTGTTTGTTGCTACCCCATTTACTACGTGATAGGTATTTAATAATGTTGAGATCTGACTTTCTGGTTTTCATTAACCCATATATTGCTCCATCGCCGGCAAACTGGGATGTGTTTATGGTTTTACTGAGGTTGTTCAATATATAATCAGATTTGATGGTCTATGGAGACCTTAAAGTCTCTCTGTTAGAAAGGCTGATGCAAAAGTGATGAGTTGGCACTTGACACGCTTCCGTCAGTATTATGAGCGGACGTACTTTTAGTAGGTCTGTTAATTGGCGTATAGGCTCAAGAGACTGGACCCAATAGTTGGTCACACTGAAACAAAAATATCATGTGCAGCCCAAGCAAGTCTATCACATTTGGCATGTCAAGAATACCGCAGTTAGTAAATATCATCTCTGTAGTTTTTGTTGTTGTATGTAATTATTTAATTAAGATAATTTGACAACTGTTTTCTGTAAAATATCTACATTGTACAGTAACTGTTGTTAAACCAGAGAGAGCAATATTTATATCATGTTGCTTGGCAACGGTATGAGAATATCTACTGAAACGTCAAATAATAAGGAAGTCGTCATAATTGAAGTTGTATTTTTTCTTCTATTACTCAACAACTTTTAAAATTGTAGCTGGTGCGGTGGGGTAGCCTAGTGGTTGATGCGTTGGCTCGTCACGCCGAAGACCCGGGTTCGAATCCCCACATGGGTACAATGTGTGAAGCCCATTTCTGGTGTTCCCCGCCGTGATGTTGCTGGAATATTGGTAAAAGCAGCGTAAAACCAAACTCAGACAGTCAGTAAAATGACAGCTAAAAGCACCATCAATCCAGCATGTGAAATGAGAACTTGTTACTGCTATGTGCAGGGGTTCAATTGTTTTTTTTTTAAAGACTTTCAGAAAGTTACTTGTCCTGACTAATTTTCCACTTGCCCTGATTAATATGACATATTCATTATGATGTTATTATGAAAGCATAAATCACAGTGGTATTTGATGTAAATGTTAAGTGGAATTTATATTTCCGCTTACCATCGCCCACTTGACATTATATGTTGACACACTCCCCTATCAACGAATGTTTACGTGCGTATGTACATGCTTGTGTTACCAGTAATAACTGACTCACAGGATATAAGTCATATAATCTCAACTACGTCGACCAATATTAGCTATAATGTTTCAGCACGGCTGTGCAATTTGTATCAGTGTTTGTCTTGCGGAAGGCTGCCGGCTGTGATGAACTTTATTCTAAATTTGCCTGAAATTGGGTAGTGAAAGATTAAATTGTTTGAAATTTTGTAACTACTATTTTCGATTAACCAAATTGTATGCATGAGCGTGGCAGGAGTATCTTGTTTTGTTTCACGTGCTTGGGTAGGTGCTCAGGCGTGTGCCACCTCGTTATCCGCCAACAACCAACCACGCTTTTACCTCACTCACTCACTATTTCCCCGCCAATAGCGACCCACACCTCGTTTCCCGCCAACAGCCAATCACGCTTTTACCTCACTCACTCACTATTTTCTGGCCAATAGCGACCCACACCTCGTTTCCCGCCAACAACCAACCACACTTTTACCTCACTCACTCTTCCCGTCAAGAGCAGCAGACACTTCGTTTCCCGCCAACAACCGACTTCACCGCGTCCTCCACAACATTGTTAAAGGGTATTTCTGTCATGGTTATAACTGTATTTGCGATAAGGTTTAACATATTTTAGCATATTGATTGAGACTTGCTGTATCACGGTTACTAGGTGAGGTTTAACGTCACTCAACGTCAATAACCAGTATGCCTCCCGTGAGCATCGATAACTGCTTGGCATCTCCTGCCCATGGAAGCGATGAGATGACGAATCACATTCTGTGTAATGGAAGTCCACTCAGCCTGCAAAGCTGCTGCAAGCTGAGGTAGAGTCTGCGGTTGAGGTTGTCGCCGTCGCAGACGTCGGTCCAACTCGTCCCAAAGATGTTCAATGGGATTTAAATCTGGTGATTTGGAGGGCCAGGGAAGAACGATGATGTTGTGGTTTCTCAAGAAGGCAGTGGTGAGGACGGTCGTTGTCCTGCTGAAAAAGGTCCTTGACATTCACCATGATGTGTTGCATATGGGGCTTAAGAATCTTGTCAACGTATCGTTGAGCCGTAAGATTCCCTCGAATGTGCACAAGGTCTGTTCTGGCATTGTAGGCGAATCAGCCCACATCATGACATTATCACCACCATATCTGTCAACTTCCTGCACACAGTTTGCTGCAAAACGTTCACCTCGCCGACGGTAAACACGGGTCCTTCCATCCTGCCTACGAAGCATAAAACGTGATTCATCGCTGAACCAAACTTGCCTCCACCGTAGATGAGGCCATACCCGATGTGTTCGAGACCACTGCAGCCGTGCTTGACGATGTTGCTGGGTGAGGATGACGCCTCTGACCAGACGTAGAGGTTGGATTCCTGACATCTCGTAGACGGTTGCGTACGGTCTGATCGGAAATCCTACGCAGCCCTGGTATGGTTGAGGCAGTAGACGTCTCAGTGGTGGTCCTACCCCGAAGGTGACGTAACCGGATGTAGCGATCTTGGGTGGACATTCACAGCTCTGGCAACATCTGATCGAGATTCACTTGCTTCCAAGCGACCAATGGCGTTGTTGCGTTGTGCTTCATTCAGTCTGGGCATGACTGTATTGCGTGTCGGTGGTTTTACACTAAGCTATGGAAACCGAAAACCGGTCACCTTTATAGGGATTTTGCTTATGTTGCACGTGCAGAACGTGAAGATCTCTCAAACAAATTTATTGGACACGAATGGGTTTTGGCGAAAAAGTCAATGTTTTCACAGTGGTCAACTTTTATTGTCGTTCTTTTCTAACAATCAGTGCCTCAACACGTGTAAAATCATATACTGTGAGCTTGTAACGTTATTACATATATTTCTCTTTAAAATTTAAAAAAAATACCCCTTTTGCGTTTCTTTTTTTTATAAACCTATGACTTGTTTTAGTCACAATATTGCTGAACTATTACCGATGAGACTATAAATATTAATTCACTCGGGGGATATTGCGCGATATTACAACTTGATTGAGGGTAAAATTTTACACATATTATTACTCCAAGTTATACCTTCATCTGCATTGCTACTACTGCCTTGTCGCCGCGCATGACTTGCCTCAAAATCAGATAAAATTTGCTTCATTTCAGGATGTACGAAATGTGAAAAATAATGAAAAAACCCAATGATCATTTTTTAGCATACATCCAAGGAAACTATCATTTTATAAACAACCTAAAGATGAAAATAATATACTTATTTCCTGACAAATTATAGCTTTGTAAGTGATACTGCTATTGCCTTGGCGCTTGACAGACTGTTTACAGCCCGGCTGACCTCGAAATAGTGAATGTCTGACTCATTTGATGATTTAATGAGTGCAGAATAACAGACACACATTAATCACTCTTTGTATATTGCAGAATAACAGACACACATTAATCACTCTTTGTATATTGCAGAATAACAGACACACATTAATCACTCTTTGTATATTGCAGAATAACAGACACACATTAATCACTCTTTGTATATTGCAGAATAACAGACACACATTAATCACTCTTTGTATATTGCAGAATAACAGACACACATTAATCACTCTTTGTATATTGCAGAATAACAGACACACATTAATCACTCTTTGTATATTGCAGAATAACAGACACAATAACAGACACACATTAAATCACTCTTTGTATATTGCAGAATAACAGACACACATTAATCACTCTTTGTATATTGCAGAATAACAGACACACATTAATCACTCTTTGTATATTGCAGAATAACAGACACACATTAATCACTCTTTGTATATTGCAGAATAACAGACACACATTAATCACTCTTTGTATACATTAATCACTCTTTGTATATTGCAGAATAACAGACACACATTAATCACTCTTTGTATATTGCAGAATAACAGACACACATTAATCACTCTTTGTATATTGCAGAATAACAGACACACATTAATCACTCTTTGTATATTGCAGAATAACAGACACACATTAATCACTCTTTGTATATTGCAGAATAACAGACACACATTAATCACTCTTTGTATATTGCAGAATAACAGACATACATTAATCACTCTTTGTATATTGCAGAATAACAGACACACATTAATCACTCTTTGTATATTGCAGAATAACAGACACACATTAATCACTCTTTGTATATTGCAGAATAACAGACACACATTAATCACTCTTTGTATATTGCAGAATAACAGACACATTAATCACTCTTTGTATATTGCAGAATCACTCACATTATCACTCTTTTGCAGAATAACAGACACACATTAATCACTCTTTGTATATTGCAGAATAACAGACACACATTAATCACTCTTAATCACTTTGTATATTGCAGAATAACAGACACACATTAATCACTCTTTGTATATTGCAGAATAACAGACACACATTAATCACTCTTGTATATTGCAGAATTGCAGACACACATTAATCACTCTTTGTATATTGCAGAATAACAGACACACATTAATCACTCTTTGTATATTGCAGAATAACAGACACACATTAATCACTCTTTGTATATTGCAGAATAACAGACACACATTAATCACTCTTTGTATATTGCAGAATAACAGACACACATTAATCACTCTTTGTATATTGCAGAATAACAGACACACATTAATCACTCTTTGTATATTAATCACACATTAATCACTCTTTGTATATTGCAGAATAACAGACACACATTAATCACTCTTTGTATATTGCAGAATAACAGACACACATTAATCACTCTTTGTATATTGCAGAATAACAGACACACATTAATCACTCTTTGTATATTGCAGAATAACAGACACACATTAATCACTCTTTGTATATTGCAGAATAACAGACACACATTAATCACTCTTTGTATATTGCAGAATAACAGACACACATTAATCACTCTTTGTATATTGCAGAATAACAGACACACATTAATCACTCTTTGTATATTGCAGAATAACAGACACACATTAATCACTCTTTGTATATTGCAGAATAACAGACACACATTAATCACTCTTTGTATATTGCAGAATAACAGACACACATTAATCACTCTTTGTATATTGCAGAATAACATTAATTAATCACTCTTTGTATATTGCAGAATAACAGACACACATTAATCACTCTTTGTATATTGCAGAATAACAGACACACATTAATCACTCTTTGTATATTGCAGAATAACAGACACACATTAATCACTCTTTGTATATTGCAGAATAACAGACACACATTAATCACACTTTGTATATTGCAGAATAACAGACACACATTAATATAGGTCAAAGCCGACAAAGAGTGATTAAACAGCAGAACCATTCTAAAACCTTCATTTTTACAGACTCTCTGTCCTGCCTTCAAGCACAAAATGTCACTTCGAGTCACCCTATCATCCTAGACACTTTAGAACTTTACAACGATATTTCAACTGGCCAATGTGACATCGCTCTCTGCTTGTTACTGGGTCACGTCGGCATAGCAGATAACACAAAAGCCGATGCTGCAGCTAAGGTAGCTCTTTACAAACCTTTACCCTCAAAACTGATCCCGTAGTGATTTTAAGCCCACTATCAAACGTTTTACTCCAGACCTCATGCAAAGAAGGTTGGACACCCAGGTAGGAAAACATAAACTTCACAAATTGAAACCACAAATCGGTTATACCTACCTACTTGGGTTGTCAATCAAGAAGTGATGAGGTAATTTTACAATGATGTCGTATTGGCCACAGTCGGTTTACCCATGATTATCTGCCGAAAACGGAGGCTGATGGACCTCCTATGTGTACATGTGTCACTTGTGACGAAGTGTTCACCATCAAGCATATTCTGCTTGTCAGTGTGGACTTTTCAACAGCGAGGGGCTCCCATTATGAACCAAGGAATTAGAAAGATCTGTTTTCCCGCGTCAGAGGGCATATAAATCATACTATGTAATGTGAATGACGGATTGCTTTTTTTTTAATTTGCTGTTATGATATACTAGTATTCGGTAAATAACAATGAAAGGGGTATATATTGTTTTCAAGAAGTCCATTTTTACTTTGTACTTAAAATGTGGGTGAATGCAGGCTTGGTATCGTCGCTCTATGGCTGGAATAATGCCGTTGTGACTTAAAACCCAACTCAACTCAGGTACATAAAACTGTCCATACTTTGTATTTCTTGTGACAAGCCAGTTTACCAGAAAACAGATATAACACGGTGTAATACAAAGCACGATGATACATCACCAGCTGCACTGATGAATTAATATACGTTGAAGTTGAAGTAGGAATATTTATGGAAAACTCACTCACTCCAAGACTGCTGAGCTTGTCAGTTTCACTATACAATTCCTTGGGCTGACAAGAAAACAGCCTTGTCTTTAACCAACACCCTGAAGCACATTAGAATTGTGTTGTTCCTTCATGTATTGGTAAATAATACGGAAGTTGATTGTAACTATGAAAAAACGGTCTCTGAAGCATTCTAAAGCCGGGGCCGGGGCGGGGCGGGGCGGTGGGGTAGCCTAATGGTTAAAGCGTTGGCTCGTCACGCCGAAGACCCGGGTTTGAATCCCCACATGGGCACAATGTGTGAAACCCATTTGTGGTGTCCCCCGCCGTGATGTTGCTGGAATATTGCTAAAAGCGGCGTAAAACCACACTCAGTCAGTCAGTCAGTATTTGAGCCATATCGTGGCGAGGAATAGACATCAATCACAAATATATATTGTATACATTCTTATCTGACTTACACATCCTAAAACCACAGTTGCTAATGCGGAATACAATCAATTTAATGAGGATATTTTTCTTCCCATTGAATCTGAAAGTAAAGCACAGTTATAATACATATGAGTAAGGTCATTATACAGAGCAGATGCAAATTATTCCGTGATAATATGTTACACACTACCACAACATTTTACAATACTGCCACTGAATTGTTGCCACTTGTGCCGGTGACTCATATATAGATTTATATAGAGAGATATAGATTCTTAACCCACTTCATCGGAACATTTCCGACAGGCCAAAACATCACTTGACGTGAAACGTATTTTCCATGCTATCGTCAGTAGGTTGGTTTGTTGTTTAACGCCACACTCAGCAATATTACAGCTGTATGGCAGCAGTCTGGACCAGACAATCCAGTGATCAACAGCATGAGCATCGATCTATATATCGATAAAGAAATGGTGACAACCCAAAATTACATACTCATGGTTCAGTGTTGGTTACAGCAGAGTTCATAGAATAGTACACTTACAAAGTAGGTGAATGAGGGTGTGTGCGTGTCTGTCTGTCTGTCCGTCTGTAGCTGTTTGTACCAGCCCTGACCAGTGACCAGACACTGAAATACCAATCTTCCCGAGGCAAGGGCGGCCCTGGCCTATAAAAAAGTCTTGCGAATACCGGAATCTCAAGAAACCAGTGAATAGCACAATTGCTGACAGCTGAACAGATGGTGAAAATCCAGCTAGGGTCCATGCAGAGCAATTTAAGTAACTCCCCATCGTCCTTAGTATGGTGATCTGTTGTCGATGATTTGCAGCCAGTTATATATTGCATTGTCTATAGTTTTATATTCACATGAAAGTATTTACATCTGTATTTGTGATATTGTTTGTAATGTAGTTCACAACAGGTGATAATATTCTCGATTTATGTGTCATGAATATATATCTTGGGCTTTTTAAGTCACTGTATGACTGAAATACATGATACATTGTATGACCAGAAATTATTGAGAATTTCAGGAATATGTTTAATTGGATTTCTAGTATAAACAACCTTGACCAGCTATCAAGCGCTTGGTTTCATTCCAGAGAGACAACTCCGTTAATCCTTTTTCATTAGTTTGTGAAGAGTTATCCCCCTTTGTTTACTTGCTCACAGACGACATTTTCAGTGATCCTCAGTATGGATGATTTACGTACATACATACAAACATGTGTATAGAGCCGATATCCAGTACAACTGCTCAAAGGCGCTTTGTGTTCCCTCGATCATTGGATGTCCATCACAACGGCACATCGTATTTTCAATCTCAACTCCCTGGGGATCATACAACTCTTGCTGCCTACTAGGTGCACCGAGTTAATGTGGCTTTCCCATCCTTACGAGGTACCCATTCACAGCTGGGTGGACTGGGACACATAGTCACAGTACTTTGTCCAAATTTACTGCACGTTGATATACCCACAACTAGGTGTTTGCACGTATTTATGTGGCCACCATCTGGTCATCAACCAACAGATTCGTGGGTTCTTTTAAGTGCACAGGGCTGTGTACTGTACACTAGGGGTTGTAACATCACTGAAAGAGTCTGCACACAAAGTTGACTCCAAGGTTTTTTACACCCGGTCACAGGTGGGTTCGATCCCGGCACCTCCAAGCTCGCTGGATTACTAGCCTGACGCCTTAGACAGCTCGCCCACCTCGCCCACCATTTAGAGAAGAGGAAGTTGATTTTAGAGTATTATATCAAGGACATCAGATCAGTTAAAGTGATTTCAAGAAGAACAGGCATCCCTTTGTCCACTGTTTATCGTGTTTTGAAAAATATTGCAAATGGATATGGCATTGAGCACCAGGGAGGCGCAGGTAGGCCCAGAAAATTGACTGTCGGTGACAGGAGGCGGCTTGGTATTCTTGTTTCTAAAAACAAACGAAGGAGTTTAGAAACCTTAAGGCTGGATATGATTGATAGAGGAACTGTGGCTGTCTGTAAGGAGAGCTGAGCTGCATGCAATGGGTTGGCAGAAACGTCGAGGAATTCCATCACCGATCATGAAACCTGAACAAAAGGAGCGAAGGTTAGAAATGGTGCTTACAGCATAGAAATTTTAACTGGGACAATGTGATTTTCTCAGATGAAAGTTCTGTGTGGCTGTTTCCTAATACACTGGAATTCTAGACCAAACACACTGAAAAACCTTTGTATCAGAGCCCAAAGTACAGTCCGAAATTTAACGTGTGGGGTGGCATATCATTGTTAAGGGCAACGCCCCTGTGTGCATTTGAAGGGAATATGAACAGTGAGCGGTACACAGATATTCTCGAAGGACATTTACTTTCATCTGCTCACGTGTTCTATGAACAATTGTGGATTTTCCAGCAGGACAACTACCCAAAACATCGTTCAAAGCCTTCACAGGTCTGGTTTCGGACCCAAAATATGACATTATTAGATTGGCCAAGCTATAGCTCTGACCTAAATCCAATAGAAAATGTTTGGGGACTTATGAAGGAAAGTGTCAATAAGAAAATTCTAACAAATATTGCTGGAATGAAAGAAGAGTTGGTCTTATATTGGGACAGCATGGACCACGACTTTCTAACTTCTTTGATCAGTAGTATGCCCCGCCGCATTGAAGCCTGCATTGCTGCCCATGGTGACTTGACAACATACTAACTGTTCACTGTCTTTGAATTTGGAGTTATGTTCTGCTAATATTCACATACGTGATTAATGAGTGAATATTTTTTTAAAAATTACAATCTTAAATTCTCAATAATTTCTGGTTGTACTGTATATCTTCTATCACTTACTCCTTGCCGGGGTGAAGCCGTTGTTTACACAGTTTATATCCAGGTAACATGTTGATCTTCAGCAACCCTTGCTTGTCGTGAGAGCCGACTAGTTGGATCGGGTGGTCAGGCTAGCTGACTTAGTTGGCATCGTAACTAATAGCATAGATCGATGCGCCTTATTTATATCACTGGATTGTCTTGTCCAGAGTCGATTAATTACAGATTGCGGCTATATAGCTTCAATACCGCCGAGTGCAACGTTCAACAAAACAAAACAAAACACGGTTGCTGTTTAACGGCACACTCCATTCATATGAGAGTGGTTACTAAATAACCGAGAATGGACCAAACAATCCATTGATTTAAAATTAAAAAAACAACAACTCATTTTGCCGCCTCTTAGGACAAGCATAATGCCTCTGATGCTTGGTTGCTGAGGGCCAGTTCTAGGACGGATCTCCAGGGGTTCTCAAACATTGTATACGGACTAACAATATTTATGTTTAATCTAATGAATAACACTGCAGTATGTTACTAAACTCCATTTTAATCCATCCAATCCTGCCTTTAACACCGTTTTTTAAATCCACTTGATCAGACTTTGCTGTGATAAGAAATTCAACTGCACCACTTGGGATCCTAATCTAGCATCATATAACAGATACAAATATGAATTTGTCTGCAATTGCTGAATTCAATTTGCCGGAAGTGCGACCGTGACAGTGAATACATTTAGTTAAGATTTGAAGTCACATCAGCAAGTATTTCAGCCATAACGCGAATGAAACCAGTTGTCCGCTCATAATACACAAAGTTAACTTATAAAAACCTGTCAATGAAGACAGTGAAAAGAAAACATCACTCAGGTAGAAATAAATCTAGTATGTATATCCAAAATCTTTAGTCTGATGTCAATTTGGAAACTGACAATTAACCAAACTGAAAAAGGTTGCCAACAAGCCCTTGTTCTATCTACAATAATTGCTGGAACTATAGCGATGGATCAAATATTGGAGAAAGGATGTCAAGAACATATTTTCAGATAGCTTATCGTGTGCCTGCCGACACTCAGTAAGCGTGAAATTGGCTATCCGTTTATTGCAGAAATTATGAAATGACTTTTGAATCTGTGGCTTCTACTGACATCCTGTCTTGTTGGCTACCCAGTGACTTTGGAATTACGGGAAAGTTTCTGCAGCTAAATCAGCTCTTGCGTGAGTGAGGTATCAATAGGAATTAATTTTAATGATACGGACAATACAATAGAAAAACGGACTGGAGATGGCCAGCAACTGAAGGTAGATGACCCAGCCTGGGACCACGGGGACTATCTTTATTGACGGTAACTGGATTTAATATGAATGTTTTAAGTTGTTGAGTCACGATATCGCCGACGTGACTGTAAATCATAACTCACTCGTCGTGTCGTGTATCGCCTGTCTGACTTCAGAAATCCACATGGGTGTCACAAACCACCACACATGTGTACAGTCTGTCCAAGTTTTATAACCTGGTTAGTGCCGCTTCAACCTCGGATTGTTGTCCACCGTAAGTCGGAGCGACGATAGTGCACGGGCTGCAGGAAATTCACGTAGTTGAAACTGACACGGCACACTTCGAGACAAAGCTGGAGGGCAGAATATTTGCTCTGTACAACACATTCTCTATGGATAACACAACCAGTCGGAGAAATGAAAAAAGTACACACGCATGTCCCCCTTACTCCATCAGTAATAGGGAAGAAGGGGTAGCATAGTGGTTAACGCGTGATATGATTTGAGTAGAGTGACATCATCAGAAGGATATATTTTTCAGTATGTTAAGATACAATTAAAGAAACATGTTAAAACTAATCTTTATCACATGAGGAATATATATTCAGGTGATATGATTTGAGTAGAGTGAAATGTAAGGGGAAATACGGGCTGATGTCTTTCCAATAACAAAATACTTGGTTGTATAGGCTACAGGCTACCAACCTTGTCACTCTGCCTGACCAACCTAGCCATTAAGCTACCCCTGTTCTTTCCGGTTTGTTGATAGAGAACATAATCACATAGCTCTAACTTTTATAAATTTATCTTGCGTGTTTGTTGTTTGGCGACACTTACACATTCTACCCATACAAGAGCCGTCTGTAAATAGCGAATCTTGATCATACAATCCAGTGATCGACACCATGATAATCGATCTGCTGAATTTACATTCAGTTCATGAGTCTTATGACCACCATATCCGTTGTGATGCCTTTAGACAACCATGGGCTGATGGGCATCATTATTCTTACCAGGAAGCGAATGGGTCCAAGAAGTTTCAACATTAGCATATAGAAAAGTTATTATTCCCGTTGTTCAAAAACATCTGCCACCTGAGAGTTGTAAGCTACAACGTTGTTGTTGTTGTTGTTGTTGTTGTTTAACGCCGCACTCGGTAATTTTTCACTACGTGACTGGTTTGTAAATAATCGAGCCTGGATCAGAAAACCCAGTGATCAACTGCAAAATCCAGTGATTAACTGCATGAGCATCGATCTAATGAATCAGGCGGCGGTCCGGGCAGTGATTATCTGGTTCAGACTGTGCTACACAGGCTTTCAATGTGGGATCAAACATTGGTACTATACTAATACCGTCAGCCACAATGAGCCGTGCCCGATATATATTACACGCCACGTACAGGCGTGGTAGGGGCAGGTTGTGCAGGCGTGGTAAGAAGGGGAGAGAGAGGGGAGGGGACAGACGTGGGGAGGGGCAGGCGTGGGAGGGGGACAGGCGTTGGAGGGGGACATGCGTGGTAGGAGAAAGGTTGTGCAGGCGTGGTAGGGGCAGGTTGTGCAGGCCTGGTAGGAGGGACAGGCGTCGTAGAGGGGGACAGGCGTGGTAGGGGGACAGGCGTGGTAGGGGCAGGTTGTGCAGGAGTGGTAGGGGCAGGTTGTGCAGGCCTAGGAGAGGCAGGGAGGAGGGACAGGCGTCGTAGGGGGACAGGCGTGGGAGGGGGACAGGCGTGGTAGGGGGACAGGCGTGGTAGGGGCAGGTTGCGCAGGTCTGGTAGGAGGGACAGGCGTCCTAGGGGGGACAGGCGTGGTAGGGGGGACAGGCCTGGTAGGGGGGACAGGCGTGGTAGGGGCAGGTTGTACAGTGACAGCGGCGGATCACATTCAGCCGGCCATTCACTGCACTCGTCAAGGGCAACCTTGTGCACAGGGAAAGATATATTTACAAATTTACACACGTTTTACAGTCAATAAACCAAATATATCCAGGACAGCCAACACAAGTCTATCGTATAAAGTAAGTCTGAATTACTACAGCTCTGAATAGAAAATGTCTTGGCTCAAGATAATTATACAACTGTTGGTTTTCAGTAAGATATATTTCATTCTGAGACTGCCTTCTCTTGTTGCCTCAAATACATTTTATGAAACATTAATTAAGTTAAATGCAAGCCTGGAGTTTGTGATTTTGTAAACTGCCGCATCTCATGACATTTTGTAATAGAGCTTCACAACACCCGAGGCTATGGGTTTATACAATAACTTTAACAAAACCATATCTGACCAACAAATGGGTGGGGACAACTTAGATATTGTTTCCGTAAATGCTCGAAATATAAGAACAGATATTGTCTGAGAAATTCATGTGCGTATGTTCTTCCCGCTATAATCATACGTTCTTTAAATATGAAAAAGTTAAAGTGAGTGAGTTAGTTAAAGTTTAAAGTCACATCGGCAATATTTCAGCAATATCATGACTAAAACTAGTTCCAAATTGACAATACATACACATGATATATAAAACCCCGTCAACGAAGGGCAGTAAATTTTCCAGATTATCACAAAATGAGTTAAAACTAGCTAGCGCATATCTTTAAAAGCAGAAAACTATTTCTGGACAATACAATGTACAAATGGGCTATAGATCGCCAACAACTGAAGGTAGATCACCATACCAGGGACCATGGGGACTTACAGTGCCTTTGCTATCTACATGGACCTTAGCTGGAGTTACACCATCCCTTCAGCGACTAGCGATTGTAGTCAAATCTAGCCATAATGTAAAATTACAAAAATACTACGTTACAAAAATGTGGTAAGGTAGGTATCAATATACCTTGAATGATTTGGGACTTACGTACCCCCACAGGACAATTATTTTACAATGCGTCAACCCCCTGTGAGGATACAGCCACTTACAATCTAAGTTGTTAATTTAAACTACCCATGATAAAATACTATACAAAACATATCAATCATAATTTATCAAGTAATTCTATTTCTTTTAAAATTCAATAATTACATGATAATTAACATTATAAAAATAGATCCTTCAATGTTTTGACATTAATATAGGTATAGTCTTGTTTAGCGACAATATGGCTGGACTACTGCTGAGTCATACTACAGGTAATATACAAAGAAGGATTAGTTGATAATATTCTATGCAGGATCCTAGTATTTTACGCATGAATGAAAGGTTTTTTACTTTTAGTTAGGTTTTATATTATCGAGAAGACTAGTCACTATAGTTACAAGCCCATCAATAAATTGAATACCCTGTGATTGATGTATCACAATGTTTGATGATAATTTAATTATTTATGTTAGTTTGAAATATATGTATCATTAACAGTTTATCTGTTCAGTGCTTGAAATATCTTGTAAATGTGTAAATGGAGTATATGTTTTCTGGCATAGAATCAGTCTCTCCTGTTACTAAATTTAGAAGTAATTCTCTGTAGCTTGTTCATGTTGTTTTTTTCTTTTGTTTCATTGTCTCTGTCACCAAAGGTATTCAAATCAAATGCTCAGTTCCTGACTTTGTGATACCCTGGTTCCAGAGACTTTTTCTCCTCCAGGGTGGAAGGCAGATATATAAATGTAAATTGAAACCCTTAATTTCAAAGCCACACACGTCTTCGCAGTGTCCAGCAATTAAAATCTGACAGAGGCCGTCAACTGTTTGTCAGGGAAACTGAAGTGCACGTGCTGCACAAAATCCACCTGGTTTTGAAATTGACACGACACACAACAGGACGGCAGAAGCATTGGTCCAAATCTGTTCACTCAAGTAGTTTTACTATATGGCAGCATGCCAGGGGAAAGAGAAAAACATTTGCCTGACCCCTACACTCTCCCAGTAATAGGAACTTTAGAAAGCACCTCTTCCACCCTACCCCAGCAACGCGCCTGTATACTCAGTTGTCTGACCATGCTTTTAAATGACCAAATCTTATTTATATGGATTTGGTAAATTCTTTTGAACTACCGAGATGAGGCGATACCAAACATTAAAAGTAGGGTCAAATATGTGTCAAAAAATTCAAAATTCTTAGGATTATATTGTAAAAACCCATCAAGTCCAGCCCCACCTTAAGTCTGCCCCCAAACCCAAACTTACGGCCGCAAATTAAAACACCAGGTGAAACCACAAACCATACAGAAGTCGGTGGCTTAAATAATTTGAAAAGATTATAAGTATGCATGGACCAGACAATCCAATGATTGACATTACAATTAACCCACAACATATAGCGGGTTATCAAACTTGAGACTACCACAATCTCAAAACTCATACACGCCTTGATTTGGCCTTATCTTATACAAGATACAGAATGAGAAAGAAGACATTTATTCTCTTATTGTGTCCCACATTGTAACAATGTACACGTGAACAGTTAAAAGCGTGGTGAATAGAGGTATATTACAATGTCCGGCCAGTTGGCCTATGAGACACATGGGTTGATAAAATAACTGCACATATAAAATATAAAGCAGCCCATTAACGGATTATTACCAATGCATGGTGCATGTAGAGTACTGACATTATCACCGTGGGCCGGGTAGTGTTGTTTACATGCCGCCAGTAGGCGTGGCAAGGTACAGACTGTTAAACTGGGAGTGACAATGTCACGTGTATGTCATGCCCCAGACAGGCTTCTAGTGTGGAGACAATGTCACGTCTATGTCATGCACCAGACAGGTTTCTAGTGTGGAGACAATGTCACGCCTATGTCATGCACCAGACAGGCTTCTCGTGTAGTGACAATGTCACGCCTATGTCATGCACCAGACAGGCTTCTCGTGTAGTGACAATGTCACGCCTATGTCATGCACCAGACAGGCTTCTAGTGTAGTGACAATGTCACGCCTATGTCATGCACCAGACAGGCTTCTAGTGTAGTGACAATGTGACGCCTATGTCATGCACCAGACAGGCTTCTAGTGTGAAGACAATGTCACGCCTATGTCATGCACCAGACAGGCTTCTAGTGTAGTGACAATGTCAATGTCTTTGTCATGCACCAGACAGGCTTCTCGCGTGAAGACAATGTCACGCCTATGTCATGCACCAGACAGGCTTCTCGTGTAGTGACAATGTCACGCCTATGTCATGCACCAGACAGGTTTCTAGTGTAGTGACAATGTCACGCCTATGTCATGCACCAGACAGGTTTCCAGTGAAGTAACAGGTCTGGAAACTGTAGACAACTACATATGTGTATATATCATGATATATACTGATTGTTATTATTTATGTTGTGGTTTTTATTTGGGAGGTGGGGTAGCCTAGTTTTTTAAGCGTTCGCTCGTCACGCCAAAGACCCGGGTTGGATTTCCCACATGGGTACAATGTGTGAAGCGCATTTCTGGTTTCCCCGCAGTGATATTGCTGAAATATTGTTGAAACTAAACTTACTTGCTGTTCACGATGTAAACATATATCTCACACACTTCAGTCAGCTCATGATGTACACTTGAAGTCACCTAATAACATCATAGGCGAAGTTGTTCACACCCAAATGACCACACACCAAAGTGTGTCACAATGACGCCAAAACATATATATCAAGTACAACTCAAGCAAGTATATAACATTTGTCAAGTCTAGATTTTACTGCACTGAATCGACATATCTCGGCTCATTTTAATTATATATAATATTGAGAATTTAACAACTGTTGTTTTCTGAAAGATACTTACATTACAGAGATGTTAGTGTCTAGACCAAATAGAGCGACAGGATATCGAATACCCAAGGAAAAGTATCAATACGTGATAGGTAAGACGCCTTATGAATAACAACTACTTTATATTTCGATTGAGATGCTAATACTGTTGTCAAGGAAAATATCATGTCAAGCAAGACGTCACTGCTAATCTAATATCATGTCAAGCAAGACGGCACTGCTAATCTAATATCATGTCAAGCAAGACGTCATCACTGCTAATCTTATATCATGTCAAGCAAGACGGCACTGCTAATCTAATATCATGTGGCTCCGTAGCATGTCTGGAGCACATGTTGTACATATATGATAGGGGACTGTAAATACATCATATAACATTAAGATAAAATAAACTTGTAAAGTTGTTTCATACATAAAACTCAGTTATTGGGATGAATGGTACATATTTCATCTTGCATATCGTTTCTGCAATATATCCGAGACGACAGCACAATATTAACTACTAAAAAGAAACATGCCAACAATTACTTCATCTTTTGGGGCATTCAGAGCAAAATGTTGACATGGCAAAACCCTCGCGAGACACTTAAAATGTATGTCTATTTCCCATGTGCTCTGATCTGTCAATCATATGGCTAATTTACGGTATAGATACTTACAGAACTGCTGCCAAACATTTACTGCATTATTTACGGTAATGATTAAGACGGTTTTACGTAGACTTTACGGTATAGATACTGGCAGCATGTTAAGGTCTCACAGTGTACGTTCCACCTCGTTTGCCGCCAACACCACTTTTCCCTCACTCACTCACTCTTTTCCCGCCAACAACTGACCACACAGAGTCTCCCACAACGTGGTTGAAGATTATTCCTGCCATAATTATCTCTGTATTTGTGGTCACATTGAACATGTTTTAGCATAGTCAGTGAAACATGATTTTGTTTGTTTTATTGTGTAAAACCGCACTTGGCAAGAAGCCAGCTCTATGGAGGGCTACACACGTTTTCGTACTGTGGCACTGAACTGTTTCCATATTTGAATCTCTGTGTCTTTCTGTCTTCGCCGGTCATCTATAGTCCGTTTCCTTATTGCATTGTCCTGCATTATGGTATAATTTTAAAGTTACATGCTAGTTTTCAATATCTATATGTGATAATCTAGTCGTTTTACTGCCCTCTGTCGATTGTATCACGTAACTATATGTACGATCAATGTATGACTTGTGTTATTGACAATGTGGCTGAATTATCGCTGATGTGACTTACACTCGTACCTCACTAGGTCGTAAATATTGCCTGTAAGAAAATAAATCTTAACTAACTCACTCGGGGCATATTATAACTATCCAGAAGACAAAAATAATACTCTTATCACTGGATAACTTGTAGTTGTTTCAGCGATGCTACTGTGCGCAACTTGCCTCTGCAAATGAGGTAAAAAAATAATACACTTACTACTTCATGCAGCGTCACTACTATTGCCAAGACTCTGTGCATGACTTGCCTCAAAATCATTTGAGTGTAGAAATTGTTTGGTTTCACGCTTGATGAAATGTGCAAAAAATGAGAAAAGACAATTATCAGCTATGGCACACATCGGTAGAAACCATCATATTATAACGAGCCTGAAAATGAAAATAATACACTTATTACCTAACCTATTACACCTTTTTAAGCGATACTACTGCGTGACTTCCGTCGAAATCAGCTGCAATTGTCTCTTTTCATGCTTCATGAAATGTGCGAAATAATAAAAACACAGTTATCAATTTTGGTATACATTTCAAGAAAATATAATGTTATAACTAGCAGGAAGATGGAAATAATACACTTATTACCTAATAAATAATAGATTTTTAAGCGATACTACTATTGTCTAGGCGCTGTGTGCGACGTGCCTCAAAATCAGTTGAAATTGTTTCTATTCATGCTTCATGAAATATGCGAAATAATAAAGATACCGTAGTCACATTTGACATAGATCTCAAGAAACTAGCCTAAAGATGAAAATAATACATCATAAGTTACATTTTCAGAAGAAAAGATTATGTTGGATACACAAAACCAATTCTTGGTAATTCTATTAACAAGCCATGTTACCAAAATTATATATTACATTGTCTAATGCAAAGCATGAGGCCACAGCACCATTTTCACTGATCAATGAATATATGGAGAGTTATAAGCTGAAACAGGAATGTTGTCACTCACTCACTCACTCACTCCCCAACACCGGCAACCGCACCTGGGTACAGTCTGTCCAAGTTTTATAACCCGGCTGAGGTCGCTACACCATCAGCTTGTCATCCGCCCGAAGTCGGAGCGACGGCAGTGCACGTGCTGCACGTGGTTGAAAGTGACACCGCTCAACAGGACGTCAGAAATTGAGCCGTTGACACCCACGAAGTTTGTACATCATACAATCTGCCACTGAAACAAATAATATACTCATCATGCATATCCCCGTTTACTCTGCCAGGTATCCTGTTGATCATGTTTTAGTAAGGTGAAAAAGTAAATTCAAGCCTGTAAAACCAACAAATCAGTTTACAGAATTTGACAGTTTACATACAAATTTCAGAGCTATGACAACTGCCCAAAATTGGAGAAGAATAACAAATTACCGATGGGCCAGACAATCCAGTGATTGATACTACGAGAAAGGAACCACGGTAAAGGCAGGCTATCAACTTTGTTATTGTGCCTGACCACCCGTCCGCCCGGAGAGCGGAAGGTCGCGGGTTCGATTCCCGACGGCGTCATACCAAAAGACGTTAAAATATGGTACTTGTTGGTCCCTGCCTGGCGCTCGGCATTAATGGGTAAAACAAGGACTGTATAATGTCAGCTGGAGTCAGTATAATGAGTCTGAGTGGGGTATTCATGCTTCGCTGCGGCATGGTATCTCAGTGGGCTAGCACTATAAAACCAGCTTAAGTCTGGGCTAGTACAAGTAGCCGCACATACCCATACACACGCATGCACGTCGTCATATGAGCGAAATATTCTCAAGCACGAGGTTAACCCGATTTCACCTCACCTCACCTCACCTGACAACCAACCCATTAAGCTGCCTCTGATCATTTCTTAATCAGTTTTGTTGATGAAGAACATAATCATATAATTATGTTAAATTGGTTCCTTTGGGGTTCTTTTTAATCCGTAGCTACCAACATCCCATCCATGCGAAGGCCGTCTGTAAATATCTGAATCTGGATCACACATTCCAGTGCATCCTCGATAACTCCAGGGTATATGTTCCGATAACCCTCCACTATATATCGGAACGTATACCCTGGAGTTATCGAGGATGATTCCAGTGATTCACCACATGATACCAATTCATTCACACGCAGCACATGACCACCAGGTCGATTACGTTGCCTCTCAGACAAGCCCATGTTCTTACCCGGAACCCAGCCGGTCACAGACGTGTCAACAGTAACCAACAGCGGCTAGTAACTATTATATGGCTGGAATAATGCCGATATGACGTAAAGCCCAACTCAACTAATACCTATCCATGTAGTTCACACACATCAGTAATATAACAGTTTCTAGATATGTTTGGTAAACATAGATTGTTGCACGGGTTTTCCATGCTCGATGAAGGGTTGGTATGACAATGACACTTTCGACCATATTGAGCTTTGCCTGATTGCTTTTACATGTCGCGTGCAGGTGTGGCAAAGACCAGGCCCCGATTTCTCGAAACAAACTTAAGTTTTTTACTCAAATCTCAAACTGAGTTTGACAATTTTAAACAGCTAAAGTTTTAACTCAACTGCATTTTTAAAATAAAAAAGCCCAAACAACTTAAGTAATCTATCCACCAAACTCAAATTGCCAACTATGTTTGAGTTTAATATCAATTTCAGTTCATTATGGGAAATGCATTTTCTCAAATTTGAGTAAAAAACTTTAACTTATGTCAAAACTCAGACTTAAGTTTGTTTCGAGAAATCGGGGCCAGGTTGTGTGGAAACAAAGTGACAGAACTATTTTAGAGCTAAATAATGCTTGTACCGAGTGAGTGAACTTAAATATGACGTCACGCTGGCATTATTTCACCTATATCGTGATTGTGAAAGTTGTAAATAAATAAAACAAACAAAGACAACAAAGATGTATCCAGACATGACATGTCCACCTCAATAAATATACAATGCATTTCTATCCTTGGAAAGTAATTCAAGAAGTGAAAAAAATGAAGACCACATGAATATACATGTCTGCCACCCATGAAGATCGGGGTTACAAGGTGTTTTTCAGCAATCCCGACTAACGGGATCGGTTGGTTTGGCTCGCTGACTTAATGCATAAGGTTCATGAAAACGGGACTGTATGGTCCAGATTCCACTATTTATAGCTGGTATATTGCCGAGTCCTGCTTTAAACAACAAACAAACACTTTATGCTTTTTGTATTTTAAACAATTTCACGTTGGAGGACAACATAAATTCAGCGGATTAATGTTTTGCGGGTTTTTTATGGGCCTGCTTTTTGGGTAACAAATAGACAATACACTAATAATTTGTCATACATACCCTGAAACGGATATATAATGGACAGCCATTGGAAGTCTAGATTACTTAAGAAAAGGAAGCACTCTGGGCTCCCTGTCTATATAACCCTAATACAATTTAACAGCTGCTGGTTTTCAGTGAGATAAAGTCAACTCTGAGACATGTTTGTCTTTAGCAAGGGGTAACATGAACACATACATATATGACTGAGTTCTATACTCCTGCCATGTTAATGTAACTCAACGGTGTTTGATAATCTGGTTTCTCGCCTCCTTCACCATGTAGGTTATGAATATGTATAATGCCACTAAACCTGAACCAGTTAATGTCAAAGGTATTAGAGACCCTTCTATAATCTGGAACGAGACAGACAGATAAAGAGCACTTTAGCTTCACTGAAAAGAACAGATTGTGTAGCAATAGAGTGAGTGAGTATGCTTTTACGCCGCATTTTTAGCAATATTCCAACAATATCACGGCGGGGGTCGCCAGAAATGGGCTTCACACATTCTATCCATGTTAGGAATCGAACCCGGGTTTTCAGCGTGACGAGCGAACACTTTAACCACCAGACTACCCCCACCACCCCGTGTAGCAGTAGAGGATACTTTAACCATTCTTAAAGAATCGTTTCCAATTTAGAGATTATTAACAAATCAACACTAAAATAACATTCTGATGAAGGTACAGGTGAATATTTCAGTCAAACACTGTCTCAAGTCAATGAGTCCCTAGTGTAGTGATCTACTTTCAGTTGTTGGCGATCTATAGCCTGTTTTTAGCTTGAATTGTCCTAATAGTGCTAGTAGTTTTAACTTTCCACACTAGCTTTTATTCTTGTGATATTCTAGCTGTTTAACTGTCCTTTGATGACAGATGTTTATAATATACACATATTCCATTTCAATGTCAAATATGTTCTCGTGATGATATGGCTGAAATATTGCCGATGTGACGTTAAATATTAACTCACTCACTTACTCATGTCAATGATCATGATAAAATGTATTAAGTGAGGATATAACTGAGATCTAGTTGACGTTAACTTGGGTAGCATGGAGAGTGATAGATTATCAGGGAGTGGTGGTTTGCCATGTGAATTCTATACACTGTTCTGGGAACGAACTAAATAACATTATATATCAGCACTAACCTACCTTGAGAAGAATGATTTGTTTACAGCTCCCAGAGGAGAAGTACTGTAGTTGTACTGCCACCAAGGGTACGGACCGCAGTGTGTAAATAATTACACACTTATCACTTGATTCAATTTTGATTACACATGTTTCAATTTTGATTACACATGTTTGGTTAAAAATCACCTTAGGCTTGTAATTTATTGTCTGACGGATCAGACACAGACCTGTTTTCTTTGAAACATAGTCATTCATGAAGATATAAGATTTAGTGGTTATAATTGAAATTTGTGACGAAAAAAACATGTCTTGTTCGACTCGGCGGTTTATCTATGTTGCTTTCAGTCAGTTTGGATTTCCATTTAACTTATACGTGTTCATGTATAAACGACAAGCAAAGGAACAGATCATTATCATATCTGCAAAGAAGTTAAGTCCAGAAAGATCTTTATTACATGCTGCAATAATACAAATTACGTTTCGTAGCTTAGGCAAAATGGAAAGTGTAATTATAAATTATAATAATAAAGGAATCAAAGGTATATATTTTTCTCTTGATTCTGCACCAGTTCCCAAAACAGAAAATCAGCTTTTAACACAACTACATACTACAAAATCAACTAAATACACAGGCCTGAAAGTATTCATGTTACTAAATCTGTTATCTTGAGTTTAATGTAACAAAGGAACGATACAGATGTTTAGGGTGTTAAACAAACATGACATGGTAACTTTCAGAACTACAAATATTTCGATACAGTGTAGAACAAACGTGATATTGCTGTGTGGAACTGAAACATTAACCCAGAAGGGAACATTTTATTGGAAAGGTTAGATAACTAAAAAATCAGAAATTAAACTATTGACGGTTATACCTATCATGTTGTAACTGAGTGAGTTTAGTTTTACGCCGCATTTATCAACATTCCAGCAATATCACAGCAAGGAACACCAGCAATGGGCTTCACACATTGTAGCCATGTGGGGAATCGAACCTGGTTTTCAGTGTGATGGGCGAACTGACCCACCACCCCTTCTTTGAATATAAATGTTTTGAGGAAAAATAATTCCTTTAACATCTTCAGATCAGTTTCAACAATAGATACAGTCCTTTACATTTTACCATTACCTCATAGTGATTCTCAACCTGCCCTTAAAACTTTGTCGTCATGAGAATGAAAAATAACGCCCGCTTGACACTGACTCACCTTTCAATGTAACTCTCGCATTTGTGTTATTTCGGCAAGCATCAACATGTACAATCCGACAGCCACTAAGATTTTGCTGGATAATAAAACATTACTTGAATTAAAAATATTCAAACAATATTCACAAGTTTTATAATATTAAGCAATATTAACAAATGCGATGTCGGTCATCAAATTCCCAAGCCACATCTCTATCACAGCCACAGGTGTACTACAGTCTGTCCAAGTTATATAACCTGGCTAAGGCCGCTTCACCATAGGCTGCTCGTCCTCTGTGTGTAGGGGGAACTGTAGTGCACGTGCTGCACGAAATCCACATGGTTGAAACTGACAAGACACATAACAGCAACAATGCTCCATTCACTAAAGTGGTCTATGGAAGGCGGCAAGATGGAGGAAATAAAACTAATAATCTACTTTTGGTTGGTTACTCTCCCATTTAATTTGTGATGGAGTTTTCCTACCTTAGAATATAACTCTACCGCAGCAACGCGCCTTTGCACGCAGTTTGACGCCACTTTTAAATGACAAAATCTTATAAAGATTTAGTAAATGCTTTTGAAATTAAAATTTACATAAGGTGATATTTAATATTTCAAGTAGGAGCAAACCTGTAATTCGCTCAATCTTTTGTAGATTAATGTATTAGGCCCAGCACTTTTTTTTACAAAATCTTCAAGCATACGTACCAAACTGAAAGCATTTGGAACGAATACAAAGCATGTAGCCCGCCCTCAGCAGAAATTGGAAAGTCTAAATAATCACAACTGAACCAGACAATCCAGTGATTAATATCACGAATACAAAACATGAGGACCGCCCTCAGCTGTATTTGGAAAGTCTAAATAATCACATCTGAACCAGACAATCCAGTGATTAGTTTTACCAGTGATGTTCATTTCTATGGGACATGTGGCATAAATACAAAATATGGAGACAGCCCACAGTTGTATTTGTGAAGTCTAAATAAATCACATCTGAACCAGACAATCCAGTGATTAGTTTTACCAGTGACGTTCAATGCTGTGGGACATATGGCATGAATACAAAACATGTAGGCCGCCCACAGCTGTATTTGGAAAGTCTAAATAATCACATCTGAACCAGACAGTCCAGTGATTAGTTTTACCAGTGACGTTCAATGCTGTGGGACATATGGCATGAATACAAAACATGTAGGCCGCCCACAGCTGTATTTGGAAAGTCTAAATAAATCACATCTGAACCAGACAATCCAGTGATTAGTTTTACAAGTGACGTTCAATGCTATGGGTTAAAGCGACGAACGTGTGACTGGACCTCTATCGATTGGGATGAATGCTACGGACCTTTGGACCTCATATAAAACATCTAAGGAACAAATGGCTGAAGGCACTGGATATATTACAGGTTGTTTTAAACTCAAGTCATGAGGGGATCAGAAAATCTTCCCCCAGATATACAACAGTGCCCAGATCGTATTAGGAGATTATCACATCAGTGTTATCATACAAAAGAAGTGGGATAACTTTTTCAAAAAGAAAAGAGTTTTACACAAAAAGTTTATCCATATGTTTGTACGTAATAAAATATTTCATGTATTAGACAGTTTGACACCTTTGTTTGTAGTTGTATCCTCGAAGGGGCTTGAAGTACTGTAAATTTATTGTCCCTCTGATGGTGTATTGTAAGTCCATATCATTGATTGAAATTTGATTGAAACATATTGTATTCAATTAAGAAACGGATTGGGCACAAGTTGTCCAACTTAAATAAGCCCCTCCACATAGTTACAAGTGTATATTACAACAAGAGGCAGACAAAAGGGTATAGATATGTACAGACAGAGTTATTTTAAATCGTATAGTGTTATGGATGTAGATATGTACACTTTTAAAAACATTTTGATTTTCGCTAAGCGAATGACCTGCATTGCCATTTAAGATGAGATTAATATCAATACATGCTCTATTATTCACTATATTTTCTAAAGAGGTTAACATTTGTTCTCTTTGAATTATATATAATGGACATTCAAGAAAATAATGAAAAGCATTTTCACAATTATGGCCACACTGACAAAGTGCATCATTTCTAACATTAATTATGAATAAATCATAATTAAGTGTACTTGTCATATATCTTAATCTTGTATGCAAAACATTTAGTTTCCTTTTCCCATATGAGAAATATACGGGTGCACATTTTGGTGTCACTTGAACTGCAGTTTTAAAAGACACAACAGATTTACAGTTTCTGATAGCTAAGGTGATGTTATTCCACAGTTTAATTGTTGATGGAAAAAAGGATAGAGTCGAATATCGTAGTCTTGTACAGGGTTGAGTGTAATTACTGGAGTTTCTTAATTCATAATTTGTTCGACTACCTACTACAGGAGGGAGTAAATCATAAAGAAAACTTGGAGCAAGGCCTGTATGTATCTTATAAAATAACGATAATTTTTTCACCCTTCTTCTCTCAGATAGTAAATCTCATCCCATTTCAAAGTATAATGCATAATGCATTTTTGCAATTCTATATTTACATGAAATCAGGGTTGTTGATTTTTTATTTAGTTGGTTTGTATTTTATTTTATTATTTATTTATTTGTTTTTTTTTGTTTTGTTTTTTGTTTTGTTTTTTGGGGGTTGTTGTTGTTGAAGTTGTTGTTTTGTTGTTTTTTCTTTATTTCGGAGTGGGTGGGGGCTCTTTGGTCGCAAAAGGGACAAGGTGAAATTTTGTTTTCGTTTCCGTAGCACCGCTCAAAAAATTTCAAAGACTTTCCATTCCCGCCTAATACATCTAGTATCCAAGGGCTGAAGTGGTGTCATTTGCTATATAGGAATTTTAGTCAGTTGCATTTAGTTCCTGTTTCCATGGCAACAAGTTTTACTTTGACTCTATTCATGCTGGTGCGATTGTCAGGACCATCAGGAAAGAGGATTCTTTCACGAAACTATGCACAAACAAAAAACAGGTTTTCAACTGCTGCCTTTTATTATTGGGCATGTATAGACATGACTATTTGGTAAAACCCGAGGATCCTCATCAAAGAATCACGGTCAAGCATGATCACCTTGATTCTGTGGATTTGTTTGGATCACGAGGGACAAATATTTCAAATGATCTTAAATGGAGGATCGTTTTAAGAAAATTTGTTGTCATTTAATTAGTACCAAGAAATCGAATTGATTTAAACATTTTATATATAGGTAGCATATGATTATGACTTTCAATTGGTTGTGGCTAAACCCTTTATGGGGGTTGAAGTACTCGAAACTATTGTAACCCTGAGAATTACATGTAGCCTATCGAAGAATATCCCCCATATCTATCACCGTTTTATAGTAGTATATAGAGAATTGTAGATAATGGCAATCTGCATACAATCGCTATAGCAGCTGAAGGGATGATATAAATCCTACTGGGAGCCCTGCAGGAAGGAGACGTATTGTACGTCCCCACAGGTCCTAGTGTGGTGACCTTACTGTCGTTGCTAGCGATCCTCCTCAAGCCCCCCCCCCCATTTTTATTGTGTTTGTCAACTGGTCATTTTATATCATAAACCAAACACTTTGTGATAATGTAGTTAGTATACTGTGCTCCGACGACAGAATTCTATACTATATGTATATATTTCTCATTGATGTTTGACTTTCTCTGTCACGATATGGCAGAAATACCGCCGATGTGAAAATAAATCTATACTCACTCACTATTAGGCATTTTTTAAAAGTTTATTTTTTCCTTTGCCTTTGATATTGGTGTGTACCTGACAAAGAGGTTACGAATCCCAATTCCATATTATTGTTTTGACAGAACTACTCTCGTTTACGGAAGTACAGACTAGACAGAAATTTCCTCATCAACTTAAGTAACTTTTAGTTAGAAGATTTCTTCTTTCAAATTTTGTGAGGGCCGAGGGGTGTTGCAAAAGAAATGTATTTTATAAATTGGGTGAGTGAGTGAGTTTTAACGTCACCTCGGCAATATTTCAGCCATATAGTGACAAGAAATGATGTAGATACACAAATAAAGAAAAGATACTAAAATAACCAGCCATCGACGGACTGCAAACTAACTAGAGTATCACAAAAAGAGTTAAAACTAGCTAGTATTATTTTTAAATGTAGAAAACTATTTGAGACAATACAATGTAAAATGGGCTAGTGATCGCCAACAACTGAAGGTAGATCACCATACTAGAGACCATGGGGACTTACAGTGCCTTTGCTACCTGCATGGACCCTAGCTGAATTTACAACAAAAACATCCTTCAGCCGCTGGCGATTGTAGGCAAATTTAGCCCCAAATTAAAATGACAAGAATACTACGAGTATAAAAGTGGAAGATTAAAATTTTACTTCGAATGTCTAGGGAATTACGTATCTTCATAAATTGGAAGTATGTGATTATTCACAGTTTGCTTGTACCAATGCCCTTGATTGGGGTTGGAGTAGTGTTAAAGTGTTATCCCCCGAGAGGGCATGTAAGCCCATATGTTTCGAAGTGATGCTATGTCTCCTACTGTTATAATAACAGAAAACCTGTCATTTAATGTTCGGCTCAATTTCTCAATAATTGACACTCTAAAAGCAATAGAATCGTTTGAAGTATTTTGATAAATATGTTTTGTAAATATGAATAGCAGAATCGGCAACGGCTGAAGGGATCGTGTAAATCCAGCTGGGGTCCATGCAGGTAGCAAAGTTACTTTTAGTCCCCATGGTCTTTCTATGGTGATGTATCTTTATTGAACTGTTAGCATTTGTATTTATATCGTATTGTCTGTAATCGTTGTACAGTTTTAATATCACATGACATTTTCTGTGATAATCTATTTATTTTACTGTCCTTCGTTCACAGGTTTAAATAATCAGCTGTATTTATCATGATTTTATAACTCACGATATGGCTGAAATATTGCCCATATGACCGTACATTTTAACTCACTAATAATTAATACAAACGTTATTTTGTTAACTTTCTCTCACCCGCTAGCTCTCTTGATGGTCGAACAAACTACACAACGCAGTTCGCAAAGTCTGGGGAGGTGTTTCAGAAAATTGATAACGCCATCAGTTCTATGAAAATAATAATGCAGATTATCACTAAGCCTTCTTTATATATCACCAGCGTTTGTTGAATCAGATGCATGACGCAAAACGAATATGAGGTTATATAAATTGTTCTCACATAACAGCCAATTTATTTTTTCAACAGGAATTTAAAACTTCTGTTTAGTTTTGCCCCAGGGATTAAAAGAGGTTTAATAACTTGTCCTACATTATTGCATTTGAAAGTACGTGCATGTTCAGACGTGTATACCAGCATCTGATGCAGGCCAGTGGATATCGCAGTTTACCCTGGATATATACACACACTCTGGTTGTTAAACTGCAATATTCAAGCTCTCCTTGGCTGTAATCTAGGCTGGACCCCACAATCCAGTGATTCACAACCTGCCACAACTGGCCATGGGATACAATGACATGAACTAAGTCAGTGAGCCTGAACACTGTCTCGCTAGCAACATATATGTTGCTACCCAATTCTAACACAAAGTCTCAGTTATGTATCCCAGCGACTGATATGTTTGCTGCTTGTCAAATTTTCCAAGCAACATCGGAATCACAGCCACCTGGGTACAGTCTGTCCAAGTTTTATAACCTGGCTACGGCCGCTTCACCTTCAACTTCTCGTCCGCCGCAAGTCGGAGCGACGGTAGTGGACGAAATTTACGTGGTTGAAACTGACACGACACACTGTGAGGCGTTACCTTTGTAACTAACGCAGTCTGTACACAATACAAGCAAGCAGTCTGACAAATCGAAAACATAGCCCAAACAAATACACGCATGCATAGAAGACTCTTATACTGACAATTGTGATGTCTTTTGAAGCTTTCACTTCACATCTTCTGTCGTACCTCCAGCAAGGGACCGCCTCCGTGGTGTAGTGGTTAGAGCGTCCGCCCGGAGAGCGGAAGGTCGCGGGTTCAATCCCCGACCGCGTCATACCCACAGACGTTAAAATATGGTACATGTTGGTCCCTGCCTGGCGCTTGGCTTTAATTGGTACATCAAGGACAGGTCGGCTCGGAGTCAGTATAATGTGTCTGAGTGGAGTATTCATGCTTCACGGCGGCATGGTATTTCAGTGGGCTAGCACTATAAAACCAGCTTAAGTCTGGGCTAGTACAAGCAGCCGCACATACACATACACACGCACGCACGTCGTCATATGAGCGAAATATTCTCAAGCACGACGTTAAACCCATTATTACCTCACCCCCAGCAAGGGACATGTAGATCTGTTGTCAGATTTACCTTGATATTGTTTACCTCTTTCCTGATTAGATACCTCCTGCACCAGACAATCAAGTGATGAATATTGAGTAACAACCCACGCGTTCAGGGTAAACACGGGTTAATCAATCCATTAAGCTGCCTGGCAAAGGTAGATGGGATCAATTATTATCCTGAACGACAAACTTTTAATATACGGGATGAGTAGATTAGAACAAGACTCTCCCATTCATACACAGTTTGCTAATAAAGAACATTCAATAATGAGTGCATTCTACGGTTGGTGTGCCTCCCAACATAGTCACATAGATCTTCCCTAACTTTATTTGAAGAGGTAAAAAGATGCACACTAATCTATGTCATTTTGTCAAATATGCGTGGAAAAAGATCAAAGTCAATTAAAAGTTGAACATCATGTCAGAAGATACCTGGGGTGAGCGAGATAAAATTTTGCATCTCACTGGGAATTTACATCGATAGCGCAATGGGAGCAAGTGATCATTTTAAAAAGTCTGTCAACAAAAGACAGAAAAACAGTAGGTTGAGTATCACAGTTTAGGTATAAAAGACATTTCGATGTTAAAAAATATTTAAAAGTACTTTCTCAGACTATTATGATCTAGCAACATCAAAACTAGTTTATATGTTACCCGGCTCGTTATGGGATAACAAGTTTAAATCCTTAAAATAGAATGTAGAATTCCGTAAGTCAATGATCAGTCAGGGAGATGTTTCATCATTTATTGTGAGGTCAAGTGTGCCGATCGGAAATCACTGACCTCTTTTTATAGCCGAAAACATCACTGATCAATGTTGGAATTCTTTGCGATTGGCCAAAACATATAATACGGTAATTACGATTTTGGTTGGTTGACATAGATCAAACAGTTACTGATTGGACAAGCCGAAACGAGTTTTGGAAGGGTAGTCACGTGACCGTGACAGGATAATTGCATCAGTTTAATTACGGTTTGTTTTACAACCCTTGTCGGGATTAGTGTTTATAGCTGGCGCCACATGACCGTGTCACAATAGTAATTGGCGTCAATTAGGTCAGATTTATTGCAGTTTGTTTCTACAGTTGTTCGCCTGGACATCTGCACGGTGGTCATTAAGACATTTACTGGTGCAATAAACAATGGATTAAGTTTTAAGTTGACACTTTCAATGGTATATGGCTTATGTTAATTATCTTTGCGAAGTGCGTTACATCAGCTGGAGCCATGACATGAAGTGACGTTTCAATATTACAACTCTTCAAAATGAAAGTGAAATTTGTGGCAAATATATATAAAATACATACATTCAGAAAAATATACAAATATGAAGAATATAATGATAAATTGTGCACTGTCACAATACCCTCGGTGACAACAAGCTTTTGTCCTCAAAAGCAAAACAAATGAGGTTCAAAGAATGCAAAACATGTGACAATGAATGTTTACACTAATCAGTGGTTGGTGCCCTTGTTTGCCCTTCTAACTTTAAAATAACTGTGGTCATTTGTCATCTATATATGACTGTTGTAGGGGTGAAGAATATTGTACAGACCATGATGGGATATAAAAATAGTAGCAGAATAAGGATGTTTTAAAATTGTACGAATGCGTCTGGCTTTAAGGCAGTTCACGCGGAATTTGTTTGGGATATTGATAGGTTGGCATGAATATTTATTTTTAATTGTAAGTCCTGGCCATTGAATATGAACAGTAGGAAAGATATAACCATCTACATAAATATCATACGTCGTAGTTAGCAAGGTAGCATCCCAGTTGGATGGACATGTACTTAAACTAAGTATGGGGAGGAGTTCACATTGAAATCCTGTTGTAAACTCAAGTGAGATTAAGGTACAGTGTGCCTTCTTGGACTTGAGTTGGTATACGATTACAATAAGCAACATTATGATAATGACGTGAAGCATTATGGGAAGATTGTCCAGGAATGTTGATGTTACCATAGATAGACTTATTATGGGGGTAGGGGTAGTTGGGTTGTGATACTCAAATGAGGGTTGTTCTGATTTAACCAAAGAAGGTTGTGAAACCAAACAAAGAGTGGCAGCTAGTGTTCTATACTTGAAGAAGAGCCAAACAAATGCTGTTGACAATACAATAGATATACTATATGATCCAAGAGTAAACCAAAAGTTGAAATCAAAAGTTGATTGTGGAACACTTATTTGTCCCGCAAAGAAGAGAATCAGTTAAAAGTTTATATACGTTTTCATCATTTTTGACACTTTTCACCATTCGTGTTAAGCTTAAGTGATCATGCTGATCTTTAGCAATAATTTCGTTAAACTGATGACTGTAGATTTTGAATTGAGGAATATGAACTTTGACAGGCTTGGCAAATAACGTGTCACCAAGAATGTTATTTACGGAATCATCGTCAAAAGAAATGTTGAATTAATGCCAAATTAACTGTATGGGAATATGTTACTTTGGAGTCCGTTTTGTTTTGACATTTACCAAGATGTGATGTAATAAGAAGATTTTCAGTTTTGATAGTACACAGGCATGGTATATTAACTACACACATAGAACAACCTTTAACGTAACTGGAGCCGTCAGGGCAATGAAGAAGTGTGAAATGGTGTGTTATAAACAAGTATAGAGTGAGGTGTTAGTGGGATTAGCATAGACTTTGGTTATCTGGAAGAAATCTAAAGTTACAGAGTTTCTTGATGTTAGTTTTGTCATTATTAAAAATGGCAATTTCACACGATGGTTTAGACATTGCAAAGAGGGTTGGCTTGAATGGACAGTGTAATGTCGCGTGACCATAGCATTGTGTAAGAAGGGCTTCTGATAACATTGTAAAAATATTTCTCACTTGTAGAGATTGCTACATGTGGCGCAAAGTCTAATAGCTGTGTGGCTTGTTTGGAAGTTGCATTGATTGGGACAGGGTATGAATTAATATGAAAAAGTTTAAAAGTATAATGTGATGAAGCAACAGGAAATTTGATAGTAAGATAGAGTTTGTCGGATTTGGTGCGAGCAAACATAAAATTTCCATGTTCATAATAGAAATTAGGGTTCTTTCCAACAGAGAAAATCCAACATATTCCTTTTGTAGGAGCTTCTGAATGTGGTGACAAGTTGTAGTGAGCAAATCGGGACTAATCAGAAGGGGCGATAACTTACCACTTACCAAAGATTGAATTCGAGTTTGAATTCTTGTAAATTGTGTTCAATGAGTGAAGCCTGTTGAATTTGGTGAGTTAAAACTGATGTTAATGAACTAAACGCTTCCCTTAATGTGTTAAATGAATGTGTGATGCTCATAGTTGCTTGTCTAATAGCTTCATGGTTCAATTTGATTCCACTGAGAGCATTGTTAAACCTGTGATCCATTGCTGTCATATATGACGAAAAGTGAGTAGAGAATCTTTTGAGGGTGTTGGCTACTTTCAGGTCTCTAAGTGTGAGAGCATTAATGTGTCTGGCTATCACATTGATGTCGTCCATTGTGGCAGTTCGAAGAGTGATTTGGAAAACTTCCCAATGAATCCAAGAATAGCTCGTTTGGATCGTCCTTTAGATGGATGGGTGTCTAATGGAACGAGCTTGTTGATTTGCTGAATTGTCAAGTTCATCATCGTTGCCGTCCGAGTCTTGATAGAGTTCAGATTGGCCTGAACAAGGTTCACAATGTTACATGTCGCATTGTTTCGATGGCATCCTGTTGTGATTGGCAGATGCAGTGGTTTGGGTAATTCAATTTCATATGTATGAAGCCAATACTCATCTGCAAACTGTACCTTGACTGATGGGGTGTAGACTACGCCATAATTCATACGCTGAATGATATCGTCTGTAGCTTTCTCTCCAGAAACGGGATGCAAGAGAAGTCCAAATAGGATGCATCCAAAGAGGAACAAGAGTCCTGAGAAATAAGGAAATCACAGTTAGATGGGAATAAGTCTGGGGGTGAGAAGTGTAAGACGTCTCTTACATATCCCTAGCACTTTGTAGACACATATTTACTATGCAAATTGTTGAGGCTTATTCTCATCATTGTGTTAGAAGGGTGACAGGAAAGACGTGAAAGAAAAGAGAGGTTACCAAGGTGGAGAATTGAATATTGCTACATCTGATACCGTATGTATGAACATATTTATGAGGCAGCCTTGAAGAAACGTGGCTTCTTCTTACGTCCTGTGGCAGTCGTGGTGGCATGGAATCTATCCAACATGTGCTTGGGAATGTTTTCAGCAGGTTCCCATGTAGTTGGGGAGGAGTCTTTCCATTTGACTCTGTACATTTTCATGCCATTTCGCCAGCGGTACCGCATGATTTTCTCTACAGGATAGAGGGTGTCATCCTTGTTTGGATCTGGGTTTGAGGATGGCTGTGGTTGAGAAGACGGTAGAGCTGTGTGGTTTTGGGATGGAACCTGTGGAGGATTGTTGATCCTTGGTAGTGGTGCAGTTGGTTGCTGTAGGATTGGATCTGGGTCTTGGGTGGGTTGTGACGGTGATGCAAATGTTTGATTCGGTTTGCATGGACCAATGATTTGTGGTCCTTAAGGGTCTGGCCATGACGAAGTTTATAAGTATGATTGGGTCCTAGTTTAGTGATGTACCATGGACCAATCCACTTTTGTGTCAGCTTTGGACTGTGACCTTTCTGCACCTTAGGGTTGTACAGCAGAACTGTGTCCCCAACCTGAAATGAGGGTTGTGCTGCTTGCTGGTCATGTCTTGCTTTGTATTGCTGCTGTGTAGCCTCTGTACTGTCTTGAGAGAGTTCTTTGGCAGCTTTCAGCTTATCCATGATTTGTTGAAGGTGATGAGCAGCGTTCTTTGGAAGGTTATCTTTTGGCAACAGGCTGGTGTCAATAGGAAGAAGCATGTCATGACCAAAGAGAAGATAGTGAGGTGAAAATCCAGTACTTTGGCATGGCATGCTCCGGAGTGACATCATGATGTATGGTATAAGAACATCCCAGTCATCTGGCTGCTGGTTGGTATAGGCTCTGAGTGCTTGCTCGATGACACTGTTGCGTCGTTCACAAATTCCATTTGTTTGTGGATGGTAGGAGGATGTGGTAACATGCTTGACTTCTAGCATCTCACAGAGTGCATTAACAAGCTTTGACGTGAATTGTCGTCCACGATCCGTTAGTAGGGTTCTTGGGGCACCGTACCTGCAGAAAACTTCTGTGAAGGAGATGTGCCACTTCTGAAGCTTCTTGGGTTTTCATTGGGAAAGCTTCAGTCCATCGTGTCGTGGAATCTATTGCCAATAAGATATACTTATTTCCCTTTTCGGACTTTGGAAGAGGTCCAAGGATGTCGACGTGAAGTCTTTGAAAGGTATCCTCAATTGGCATGGGTACCATTGGGGCTGGTCTAAGATGCTTAGGAGGCTTTGATCTTTGGCATACTTCACATGTCTGGATGTATTTGTTGATGTCTTCATACATACCTGGCCAGTAGTACTTGCGCTGAATTGCTTGCAGTGTGGCATCCCGACCAAAATGGCATCCTCCTGCCTTTGAGTCATGATACGCTTTTAAAGAGAGGGTCTGTCAACTTTGGGGACTGCGAGCTGTGTGATGACTGGATGACGATTGGGTTTGGAACCCTGAATTTCATCTTGTAAAAGTGGTAGAGAGTTCCATCTCTGATGTCATATTCCATCGCTCTGCCCATGAGTCCTCTGATCTGTGGCTCTGTATATGTTGCTGGAATTTCTTGTTTTTCTTGTAGTTGAAGATGTCTACAAAATCTGTGCATTGCCTTTGACGATCGCTTACTTCTGTGATTTGAGGTACATCAATGGAAGCAAGGACAGGAGTGTCTTTGGAATAGTCAAATTTGACCTGTAATGGCTCACTTGGTTCCATGATGTCTGGCGTTGAGGGACTGACAACTGGCATGACAGAGTTGTAGGCAGGTATGTCATCGGTGTCTGGCAGTTGTGCAGGTGTTGGATAAGAGCGTCTAGAAAGGGCATCTGCATTTTCATTCTTCTTACCTGCTCGATGTGCAATATCAAAGGTGTATCCTTGAGGTTTGTAAGCCCAACGAGAAAGTCTACCAGATGCATTGTGTTTACAAGTTTGGATGTAAGTTAATGCCTTATGATCTGTGTAGATTTTGAATTTACGATGTGCCAGATAAACATGAAATGTTCTTATGCCCTCTAAGACTGCAAGACCTTCCTGGTCAGTGATTGACCATTTCTTTTCAAATGGATGAAGAGATCGTCCTGCATAAGATATGACATGTTCGCATAGCATCATCAAGTTGACCAAGGATGTATCCTATAGCTTCTGAGGAGGCATCAGTTGTTAAGATAAATGGCTTATCAAAATTAGGATACACTAGAACTGGTGATGTAGTTAAGGCAGTTTTGAGAGAACTGAATGAATGCTCACATTGAGGAGTCCATTCAAAGTTTGATTCTTTTTGCAAGAGTTTATTTAATGGTGCAGCAATTTTTGAAAAGTTTTTGAAAATTTCGATAATAACCTGCAAGGCCCAAGAATTGTCGAACATTTTGTTGTGATTTTGGCTGAGGAAATGACACAATTGCATCAATTTTGAGAGGGTCTGCTTTTTATACCTTCCCTGGTAAAAATGTGGCCTAAATAAACAACTTCCTTTGCTGCAAATCTACATTTACTTGGCTTGAGAGTGAGACCTGCTTCCTGAAGTTTTGAAAGACGGATCTGAGATGGCCTAAATGTTCATCAAATGTTTGCTGAAGACAATGATATCATCAACATAGATTAGCACAATTTTCCAATTTAACTTTGCTAAGGCTTTTGCAATGGTGGCTTGAAATGCCATTGGAGCATTCTTTAAACCAAAGGGAGCCTGTTCCACTCAAAAATACCTTCTTGACAAATGAATGCAGACTTATGTTTTGTTGTAGGATCCAGTGGTATTTGCCAAAAGCCACTGGCACAATCTAGCACTGAAAAGAATTTTGCTTGGGCATGAGCTACTGTGTCGACAACATCGTCAAAGCGTGGGATCGGAAAAATTCTGACCGTGTGACTGCATTGAGCTTCCTGTAATCTATGGCAAATCTGAAAGTACCGTCTTTCTTTCTTACCATGACAACAGGTGACCTCCAGTCAGATTGGCTTGGTTCAATAAATCCAGCATCCAGCATTTCCTGAACTTGTTTGGCTGTCTCGTTGGACGTGCACGGACTGTCTGTAGAATGGCATCCGAACAGGAGGTGCATCACCGGTATCAATTTTATGGTGATGCAAATTTGTCTTGCCAAACTCAGTCCAGTCTTTAGCAAAGACTGAACGATGTGACTTGAGGAAATACTGAAGTTTAACCTTTTGATCTGAATTTAAATCCGATTCAGTGAGATCAAGTGACAGATCAGAAGTGTCACTTGCTTCTGAAGATGCAGTGGTATCAGGACATGAATGGGAGGTGTCATCAATGTATGTACCTGATCTGTGTTCAGAGTGGGATGCAATAGCTAGCACTTTTCTTGGAGGAATAGAAATTGGGTTATCTGTACAGTTGAAGATTCTCATGGTTGACTTGTTACCTCTGGTTTCTATTAGGCACTTGGCACCGAGGAGGTTGATCTTGGAAAGTTGGGCTACTGGTTCCAATAATAGCACTTGATTGTTCATAACATGTGAGAGTGTTACAGGGATATTACCTTCAGTGTTTGGAGGGATTACCTGATACCTGGTGTTTCTGGCTACACCGAGGTTGTTTCAACTAAACTAACATGAATTTCACCGTCATAAAATTGAACTAAACGACGACTACCATCAATGATGACCTTGTGGTTTGTGATGAAGTCCATGCCAAGAGTTAGTGAATAGTGCAAATGTGCAAAAACATGAAATGTGTGCTCAATAATGAGGTGTCCTACAGAGATTGGTAATTTGATACATCCTAAAACAGGGACATGATCACCACCTACACCTACAATTTGGCTATGTGCAGATTTTTGAAGATTGGCCAAGGAAATGCCTGCGTTTTGGAGAACTTTCTTGGTGACACATGATATAGCTGCACCCGTATCAACTAAAGCACTTTGTTTGGTTTTGCTGATATCAACATTTATGGTGTTTTTGATTAAAGGGACCTGTAAACTAATGATTTCAGGGACTAATGAATCAACTGAGTCTGGGGAATTTTGATATTGAGATTTGGGGATAGTAAAACATTTTTGTTCTGTTTGAGTGGTGATTGAAATAGCACTTTCTGTTTTGGAGTTGGTTTTAAACTCCTTGGCTTTACTTTGGTACCTGGCCTTACGAGAAGACACAGGTGCCTTATCTATTTTGACCTCGTATGCAAGCCTCACTGGCGTGACCAGAGGTAACCATCATAATTACAAACTGTACAAATATGATTTTTGTATGGGCAAACACTGAGAAGGGCACCAACCTTTACATCCTCTGCATCTCTGCTGTCCTTGGGACTTTGCCATTGTGGTGAGGGTTGCTGTTGGCGTTGCCTAGGATGTTGGTTGGGCCACTGTTGTTGGTTGTAACCTTGGTGTCGAGGTCTGTGCTGTCGGGTTTGTTGCCTGTGGGGATGCTGTTGTTGGTCAAATGCCTGGGCCTGTGGGTGTCGAGGATATGCTGCTGCTTGCATGACTGGGGCTTGTTTCTCTGCCAGTAATTGTTTTAGCAAGGCCTCGATAGAAGATTCTGTTGTGGAGCTGGCTTGGACTGTTGGTGCTGCAAAATTGAGGTCTTCAGCGAGTTGTCCAAACCTCCGAATGTCCATTAGAGTCTTGGGCTCACGATTGCCCACAGTTTGCTGTATGGTTGATTTAAGTCCTTTCAGAGCAATCTTGACCTTGATTGGATCAGGAATGTCTTGCCCTGCTGCGATGGACTGGAATCTATCCATATAGTCTTGAACCCTCTCTGACTCCATTTGGGCTACAGAGTACAGAGCAGTATCAAAGGTTGCAGGTCCAAACCTTTCTCTCAGACACTCCAACTGGTCTTCTATGGGTGTGTCCACTGGAAGAGCTTGTGAGTTGAAGAACTTTTTGGCTTTGCCTTCCAAGAACATAGGCAGGTATTGTCTTTGTTGTTCTTCATTAAGTTTGTGTAGCTGGAAGGCATTTTTCAGGCGGTCAATAAACAGGTTGACGTTGTCCTCACCATCAAACCTGTGAACTCCCAGGTGTTTGATCTTGAAGGCCATTGTGGGTGAAACTTGTGGAACAGTTGGCGGGGGGAGTTGTGGGTCTGATGGTTGCTGTTGGCTCTCTGGGTGGAGGTTGTGGAACAGCTAGTGGTGGTGTACTGGGCCTGACTTGACCTTGTTCAATTTGGGAGCTGCTCCGGAGTCCGTAGGCATTGAAGGACGGCGTTGTTCCTTTCTGTTTTGGCATGTGAGAGGTTTTTAGGGAAACCCTTTTTCCACCATTTGTTACCCGGCTCGTTATGGGATAACAAGTTTAAATCCTTAAAATAGAATGTAGAATTCCGTAAGTCAATGATCAGTCAGGGAGATGTTTCATCATTTATTGTGAGGTCAAGTGTGCCGATCGGAAATCACTGACCTCTTTTTATAGCCGAAAACATCACTGATCAATGTTGGAATTCTTTGCGATTGGCCAAAACATATAATACGGTAATTACGATTTTGGTTGGTTGACATAGATCAAACAGTTACTGATTGGACAAGCCGAAACGAGTTTTGGAAGGGTAGTCACGTGACCGTGACAGGATAATTGCATCAGTTTAATTACGGTTTGTTTTACAACCCTTGTCGGGATTAGTTTTTTATAGCTGGCGCCACATGACCGTGTCACAATAGTAATTGGCGTCAATTAGGTCAGATTTATTGCAGTTTGTTTCTACAGTTGTTCGCCTGGACATCTGCACGGTGGTCATTAAGACATTTACTGGTGCAATAAACAATGGATTAAGTTTTAAGTTGACACTTTCAATGGTATATGGCTTATGTTAATTATCTTTGCGAAGTGCGTTACATCAGCTGGAGTGACGTTTCAATATTACAACTCTTCAAAATGAAAGTGAAATTTGTGGCAAATATATATAAAATACATACATTCAGAAAAATATACAAATATGAAGAATATAATGATAAATTGTGCACTGTCACATATAGACCAAGAACGACCAAAGTTAGTCCACCTTCCTGAGAATTAAGGGGAGTCATTCTGCTTCCAACACGATTTCAGGAGGATTTACGCCATCACTTTGGCCACTAGTTGCTGTATGCCAGGCTAACCAACATTTACATACGTACCTACAATGGAGCAATTATATTGACGTTAAATACTTTAATTACTATGCACGCACGTGTAATCTAATTTTCAGTAGACAAATCTATAAGAATAAATGTGTATTGTCGTTTCTAGAAGAGGATTGGTGGATCCTCTCCTTTCAACAAATACTCGCTAGTAGAATGTGTTTGACCAATGCAACATCTTCTGAGTACGACTGCATCCTGCCTTGACGAATTGGAGGAGATCATTAAGTGACGATATCGCATGGGCCACACAATATAGACTCATGATATTTATAAAAAAGGTGAATATAATCCGTTTTCCATACTTCGCGATGAAAGAATCACGGTCAAGAATCACTTGCTCGACTGTATTGACCTTTTCATCACAAGGGATAAGTATTTCAATCAATAAACAATTCAGGATATTTTAACCATGTTGATTATTGTTTACTAGTTTTTATTTTAAAGAAACATAGTTGTTGGATACAGTTTGATACAGGTATTGTAAATAAATAATGTTTTATTGACGGTAGTATAAATAAACAACTGAGATTGTTGGTGGCTCTATGCTGGCGAGGGCTAAATGTTTCAGTGGGAAAAGAACAAGGGATCTTTGTAGTAATGTTAACTACCATTTAATAATTGGACAGTTAAGCTTACAAGATTTTAAAACGTGATATATTTGTGATTTTAAATGTGACCTATTTTGGCTACAATCGCCAGCAGCTGGTGGGATGACGTACATCCATCAAGGGTCCATGCAGGTAGCTAAGTTATGTTTTTATAATTTAACTGTATTTGTCATGAATTTATAAGTTGTTCTAGTGACGATATGGCTAAATATTGGCGATGTGACTGTCGATCTTCACTCACTACCTCTTTTGATTGAATCCCCAAGTAGGTATAACCTAAGGACTGTTTTATTTCATGAAGTTTGTTTACACCTTCTTGGAAGGCTCCAATGCCGTATCAGTTATAGAACAACCAATAAAGACTTGTTTAAATACAAGATCGTAACTTCTTCTTCATGTAATTTCTTCAATGTTAAAACTGAAAATATCCTCCATTGTTATTTCAGTGTACACGTATGAAAATGCTGTGGTACAGTCAGTGGGTTGATATTTAACGTCACATCGGCGATATTGCAGTTCTCTGACGAGAACAATCTATATTTCACCAAAATAAATCTACACCGTAAAAACCTGTAGACAAAGCACAGTAAAAACACCAGAGTATCATAGATGTTGTGGGGTAGCCTAGTGGTTAAAGCGCTCGCCCGTCACGCTGGGGTCTCGGGTTCGATTCCCCATATGGCTTCACAAATTGTACTCGTATAGGGAATCGAACCCGGGTCTTCGGCGTGACGAGCGAATGCTTTAACCACTAGGCCACCCCACCGCCCCAACTTAATAATACATATTAGCACTAGGACCGTCTTCATCATCATGATTTGTGGAATCAGATGTATCAAGCCAAACGAATATGAGGTTATATATATTGTTCTCACATGACAGCCAATTTCTTGTTTTGTGAGTGAGTTAATTTTCAATGTCAGTCTCTTTCTACACATTCAACGAACATGATATCACTGTGGCAAAAATAGGATCACCGTTGTGATGTGCTAGATAGTGTGTCTGTTTGGAGAGTTGAAGCTTGGTAGAATATCATTCTGTGTAAAAAAAGAAGCATATCTTGATTTCCTGAACTTGAGCTCCTTTTTAATTAAATATGTTTTTTGTTACTGTCAAAGTGATATATATTGAGTGACTAAAATCCGGGACGGTGGGGAAGCCTAGTGGTGAAAGCGTTCGCTCCTCATGCTGAAGGCCCAGGTTCGATTTCCCCTATGGGTACAATTTGTGAAGCGTATTTCTGGTGTCCCACGCCGTGATATTGCCGGAATATTACTACAAGCGGTGTAAAACAAAACTCACTCACTAATAGCTGTCGTTTTAAACTAGCAGGTTATGTTATTATGTATCACTACAAAAATCAAATGCAACATAACAGAGGGCTACAGATCGCCAGCAACTGAAAGTAGATCACCATACTAGGGACCAAGGACACTTACACTACTCTTGCTTCCTGCATGGACCCTAGCTGGATATACACCATATCGTCAGGCGATGATTATTGAGAAACATAGCTGAACATGAAAAACAGATATCCTACTATTAAACCGATGGTAAATATAAAAATACTTCAAATGAAATGGGATTTACGTACCCTCTCAGGAGGACAATAATTTTACGGCTCTTCAACAACCATAATACCCTTGAAGATCCGGGTTAGAATTGATCTTCAGCAACCCATGTATGTCGTAAGAGGCGACTAACGGGATCGGGTGGTCAGGCTCTCTGACTTGGTTGACACATGTCATCGTATCCCAAATGCGTAGATCAATGCTCATGCTGTTGATCATTGGATTGTCTGGCCCAGATCCGATCATTTACAGACCATATAGCTGGAATAGTGCAGCGTAAAACTAAACTCACTCACACAACAACCATAATCCATCTCTGTTGATACTTATATCCTACCAAGTTGTAAAAGGTATCGCTTTGTTCATCAGAACTTGTGAATAGAATATATTTATTTTAAAAAATCCAAGAACAGATGAGAATGAAGGTAATTAAACATGTCGTTTACTGTGCACAACCGATGACATGGGTAGAGAATATAAACGGTACTATGCTGAATGCAGATACGAATCACATTATTTTAGCAGATCCAGCTACAGATTTGCCTTAGAAGTTCCCTCAGAGCCAGCAGGACTTGATATGAAAAAACACAGGATGCAATGTTAGCCACAGATAAATATAGATGATATTTTACAATTTTAACTAAAAAGAGATGATCACTTTTACGACTGGTTGCCTGCAAGCAAATATACTTTGTTGCTTCAAATGCACCGTGTGAAAAAAAAAGAATTTCATATTAGCTACTGAACTTGTTTAAAATTTTGTGATTTCCATGAGTCAGATCCGTTTTCAAGTACGCCCAAGGTCTTTAGTTTACATTACATAGCAACTCGGCAAAAAACATATCCGACCAACAACTGGTTTGGAGCGAGTTGGATTCCGTTTCGTAAATGATCGAAATACAAGAATAACAATTGTCACATAAATGGTATCAGCTTTGAAACTTTTAAGTTTCAATAGCTCATTTTACATTTCTAGATATTCAGTTTAAACACTGACGCAGCCGTATAATTTCATCATCATCGTAAGTGAGATTAAATCTGTGCCATGTTCTTACACGTTTATGGCTTATTAGCTGAAACAACCACGACACAACACTCGCTCCCTCTATTAGGTGGTGTTTCCTTAACAAATTGCACTTGATGATAACACAATGCTCTAATAATCACCGGGTTTAATAGCAAATTATTCAGTTGTTATGTTCTGAAACTGCCAGTTCCTCCGATGTAGCCAGGATCAGGTGGTTAGGCTCGGTTGACACATGTCATCGGTTCCCAATTGCGCAGATAGATGCTCATGCTGTTGATCACTGGATTGTCTGGTCCAGACTCACACACTCACTCACTCCGATGTAGCAAAACAATGATGGAAATTTCCGCGGACACCAAAGCTTTATTGTATACCCCCTGCTGTCAAATTCTCGTATTTTTCATCAATGTTTCCAAGCCATGTCGGTACCAAAGCCACGCAGATACTAACACCTGGGTACAGTCTGTCCAAGTTTCATAACCTGGCTAAGCGAGCTTTACCTGCGGCTTCTCGTCCGCTGCTTGTCGGAGGAACTGTAATGCATGTGATGCACGAACTCCACGTGGTTGAAACTGACACGACGCACAGGACACACACCATGAAGACAGACACCATGCTCTTTACAGCCGTCAATGAACTCCGGCAAAACTGTGGTGTATACGAGCACAGATCTCGGTTTGAAATGATCTAACTAATACATATTCACTGAAAGGACTTGTTGTTGACGTCATCAAATTGGAATTTGATCAGCTGCACGTTGCCTATCACACTGCACGTGGGTTTCGTGATGTGTGTTGCTTGGTGGTGGACTGGTGCCAGATGAAGTTGTTACCCACAGAATTATATGTTCAAATGACGTGGACTCGAACCCAGTACCATTATCACTTAAGGATTCAATTAATTACCCAATTTAAAAACTTTAAACAAAGTATCAATCTGAATGACGTAACTATTAAAGCAAAGAGGTTACATAACATATATGATAACCTGGAATCACAAACGGCAGAGTTGAAATCCGAATTGACAAACATGCACCAGAGTATCGAAGTGGTGAACGCTGATACTGACTCGCTCACTGATAAGATTGATCTGGTGCAGGACCAGGTGACAAGGTTCGACGACGTGTTTGATAAACTAGAGGCTTTAAGTACGAGAGACAATGTTATACTCTATGGCGTAACCGAGGAACCTGGTGAAAGAAATATCCAGTGCCAGGATACCTTTTTCTCCATCCTAAATGATCATGTACATGTTAAGACATGGTCACCCAGTGATATTATTCGTGCTCATCGCCTTGGTACTGAAAGCTCGGATGCTAGTAGACCGAGACCCCTTACTGCCAAGTTCAGAGAATCAGATTGAAGCACTGAAAGCTTGCCCAGTGATGAAGGAAGGAGGGTATGGCATATCGAATGACCTCACTACATGACAACGTCAGAAACTCCGTGACAGTAAGGAACAAGGCTTGTTGGGTACTTCAAGAATGGCAGTATGGCATATCGAATGACCTCACTACAAGACAACGTCAGAAACTCCGTGACAGTAAGGAACAAGGCTTGTTGGGTACTTCAAGAATGACAGTATGGCATATCGAATGACCTCACTACAAGACAACGTCAGAAACTCCGTGACAGTAAGGAACAAGGCTTGTTGGGTAATTTCAAGAATGACAGTATGGCATATCGAATGACCTCACTACAAGACAACGTCAGAAACTCCGTGACAGTAAGGAACAAGGCTTGTTGGGTACTTCAAGAATGACAGTATGGCATATCGAATGACCTCACTACAAGACAACGTCAGAAACTCCGTGACAGTAAGGAACAAGGCTTGTTGGGTACTTCAAGAATGACAGTATGGCATATCGAATGACCTCACTACAAGACAACGTCAGAAACTCCGTGACAGTAAGGAACAAGGCTTGTTGGGTACTTCAAGAATGACAGTATGGCATATCGAATGACCTCACTACAAGACAACGTCAGAAACTCCGTGACAGTAAGGAACAAAGGCTTGTTGGGTACTTCAAGAATGACAGTATGGCATATCGAATGACCTCACTACAAGACAACGTCAGAAACTCCGTGACAGTAAGGAACAAGGCTTGTTGGGCACTTCAAGAATGACAGTATGGCATATCGAATGACCTCACTACAAGACAACGTCAGAAACTCCGTGACAGTAAGGAACAAGGCTTGTTGGGTACTTCAAGAATGACAGTATGGCATATCGAATGACCTCACTACAAGACAACGTCAGAAACTCCGTGACAGTAAGGAACAAGGCTTGTTGGGTACTTCAAGAATGACAGTATGGCATATCGAATGACCTCACTACAAGACAACGTCAGAAACTCCGTGACAGTAAGGAACAAGGCTTGTTGGGTACTTCAAGAATGACAGTATGGCATATCGAATGACCTCACTACAAGACAACGTCAGAAACTCCGTGACAGTAAGGAACAAGGCTTGTTGGGTACTTCAAGAATGACAGTATGGCATATCGAATGACCTCACTACAAGACAACGTCAGAAACTCCGTGACAGTAAGGAACAAGGCTTGTTGGGTACTTCAAGAATGACAGTATGGCATATCGAATGACCTCACTACAAGACAACGTCAGAAACTCCGTGACAGTAAGGAACAAGGCTTGTTGGGTACTTCAAGAATGACAGGCTTGTTACCGTGCCGCGTACAGATGGGAACAGATCCTCGCATATACCGACACGATAAGAGCCTCGATCATCAAGAACCACTAGCAACAACACGAACGGGAGATTGGAGCTATGGCCGGCCGGACTATTTTGAACCGGGACAAGAAAGCCATATCGCCGGTGTCAATTTTGCCGTGGAAGGTGTGTGGTGTTGCTGGTATACTGGACGATTAACCTTTGATGGAAAACATTTGATATTGTCTGTTCAGTAGAAACATTTACTACTGATTGCCTTGGGTTAGGTTGGTAGTCTGGCTACGATATTTATTATGCAAATGCAGTAAAATTATCATTGTCCGGCAGGTTATCTGGCGGCGTATGTATATGTTTTTAGAGTGTCTTTGGGTTCCATTTATTAAGTTCTCATGTTGTTTTGTTGCAGTTTTAGTTCCGTCCGCCGTGATGCAGTCCTCCCAGTCCGGCCAAAATGTCGCCTTCATTCGCTCGCAATACTCCACCAGATTTGTGAACTTGTCTGAAAGAAAACCGAACGGCAGCATAGTAGTTTAGACCCTTGCCTTTTTCTCAATATAAGTAACATAAAATACATGTTTCTGTCGTAATGTTATACTTAACATTTGTCAAAGACAAACAAACCTTCTAAAGGATATGCCAGATCGATACTTCTCCCTAGAAATGAACCACTTAAATGCGTACATGTTTTGGTCATTCTGGAGAATACGGGGCACTATTAGTTATACTCGAAGGATGACAATGGTGTACCAATATTACGCTTTGTTTGTTTATCAGTTAATGACGCACTCGGCGATATTCCAGTTATATGACGGCGGTCTGTTAATTTTCGAGTCACAAGACAAGCCAGTGATTGAGATCATGAGCATCGATCTACGTAGTTGGGATACGATGACTTGTTTCAACCAAGTCAGCGAGTCTGACCACACGATCCCATTAATCGCCTTTTACGACAAGCCTGTGTTGCTAAAGGACCAATTCCAGCCCAGATCCTCTCGGGCGCCGATGTCCCGTAAATATTTATCTTTGGAAGACTGAAATGGAAACGCTTTTAGTCAGCATCATTTACTTTTATTCTATTTATTTGATTGTGATCACTGGTTGAAGGCCCAGTTTGACAAAGTGATCATACTGGTAGGTATATACTTTAACATACCCTTTAATACCGTATGGTTGTGAGAAATGCCTCCCAGTCTTTTTTTGAAAGTTATAGCCATAGAACAATGGGAACCACTCGTTTCGTTCCGGACAACGTTTTATGATAAACCCTGAGCTGTTCAATTGTATGAAATGACTCGACGCTCGTACTCGTTAGTTTATCTGTTCCGTGGTTTGACGGGAATGTACAAAGTCACTAATGGCCTCTCTAAGGAATGAAAGGAGAGATAGCCTGAGATTCATCCTGACACTGAAGTTATCAAAGCAATGAAGAATGGCCGGGTAATGATCGACAAATAATAATTAAATTGAATCAATTAAACTCTTACAGCATTTTTTGGGAATCACACCATTAAAATCGGTGGTATTAAACATTTATTAGCATGTCATTATCGAACGTGTGTTAATATAAGGGATTCCCCTAACTCGTGTTATTCCGGGACAAGCCGAATAGCGACTCGTGGCCCTCTAGAAGGATTTCATATTGGCGTAGGAACATCAGATCTACTTCAAACAGGAACGATAACTCTATTCCAGTTTGATTCCAGTGGTATTTAATATCACCGAAGTACTCAAACATTGTATTGCTGTTTTTGTTCGTGCATTTGAATCTCTCACTGTCAATCTCATGATTCATATAAAAACTTCACATTAGACAGCACAGTTCTGTTAGCTACGTTCTTAGTAGTTTCAAAATGACGGTGTATATTTTTCATGATTTTTTATACAATAATATAATGCCATAAACGATTTAAGTAGTCGGGATTATTTTTTTCAAAGCACCGCACCATTACGCGCGTTCTGATTGGTTTGTCGTATTTTCGCACATAACAAGCATCGAGACGTGGACGAGTCTTCTTGGAGGTTACGGAAAGGGGCGAGTGGTGACTCACTCATTCACATTGTAACCCCCTAAACTTTTTTTTAACCGACTTCGCAGAGAATTATGTGTACATAGGGAATATAACGAAACAAAAGGAAACGGAAAACAGAGAAATAACTTCTAATCCTAACGGTCAAGACACCCGTGAAGATCCGGATTAGAATTGATCTTCAGCAACCCATGCTTGTCGTAAGAGGCGGCTAACGGGATCGGACTCGTTGACTTGTTCGACACGTATGTCATCGTGTCCCAAATACGTAGATCGATGCCCATGATGCTGATCACATGATTGTCTGGTCCAGACTCGATTATTTACAGACCGCCGCCTTATAGCTGGTATACTGCTTAGTGCAAACAAACAAACAAACAAACAAACGTTGACGTTCTCATGGGTTGTCAACCTACGACCAAATGAATAATGGACTCTAAGGGCTGAACGACCAGACAGCACCACAGAGGTCTTTGTTGCAACGTATTTACCGTTCACGAGTTGTTCCCCTTTGCTTCCTGGACACTGCCAGCAAAACTGACACAACAGTCCAAACAAAGCAGCATCTGTCTCACATGGTTGATCGCCGAAATAGAATTTCTTTGTCCCTGTCAATATTAGAAAAGTTGTTCAGATGAAAAGAGTTAAAATGTTTGACCACTGATGCTCAATAAACAATGAAATTTGAGTCCTGTTTTGTAGTACATGGATTGTCTTCCCTGAGGGCGGAAGTTCGTTGGTTCGAGACCGGTGTGGTAGCTTAGTGGTTAAAGCGTACGCTATCACACTGAAGACTCGGGTTCGAGTCCCCAAATAGGAACAGTGTGCACAGCCCGTTTCCCGTTTCCCCGCCGTGATATTGCTGGACTATTGCTGAAAACGGCGTAAGACCATACTCACTCACTCGTTGGCCCGATTCCCTGTTGCCAAAACAAGTAAAAAATGACACTTGTTGTTGCCCTGCCTGGTATTAAGGAGATAAAACAAGAACTGGTCACCTGGGAGTGCATGCATGCCCGGTATCCATAGTAAACTCAAACGTTATTGCGCAGAGGGCAGCACAATAGAACCAGTCCAGACTGGTTCAAGCACGTAATTGCACATTGCTATATAAGGGCAATAAACTTGAACGTCACATTAAACCCTATTTAAACCCATCACAATTGACGACATCTCTTACCAAGGTAGACTGATAATGATCTCAAATCTTCCTCCATAATGTGCAACACTTCCTCATGGGTGTGTCGGCCGATTCCGTGAGCTATCGTATTACTCAGGTAAATTCTTGTTCCGATCCAGATTACCAGTTTGTTCAACTTGATGTGTTTCTTCACGTAGTCCAGGTTCTCAGCCCGGGACAGGCCCATACACCTGCAAAGATGCGTAGTGGTCAAAACATTGCCGGGGTCAAAACATTAACTGTCTTTGGCACGTCATGGGTAATCACATAACGTGTATATTATAACGATATATGCAGCGTAGTAATGACCTATGCCCTTTTTCATCTGCTAAATAAAGTGAGGATATTTCACCTTACATAACTCATATGAACCGTACTCCGCGCATAAGCATTTGCGAACCCTACCGTTGCCTGACACTAAAACAATTCGGAGAGCAGATGGCAACAAGATTGACACACATGCTGTACGCTTTGACAAGCCAGAAATGGAGGGACAATTCGACACAAGGACAATATGACAGAGGGACAATACGACACAGGGACAATATGGCACAAGGACAATATGACAGAGGGACAATATGGCACAAGGACAATATGACAGAAGGTGAATATGCCAGATGGACAATATGACACAAGGACAATATGACAGAGGCACAATATGACGGAGGGACAATACGACACAGGGCCAATACGACACAGGGCCATATGCGACACAGGGACAATATGGCACAAGGACAATATGCCAGAGGGACAATATGACACAAGAACAATATGACAGAGGCACAATATGACGGAGGGACAATACTACACAGGACCATATACGACACAGGGACAATATGGCACAAGGACAACATGACAGAGGGACACTACGACACAAGGACAATATGGCACAAGGACAATACGACACAAGGACAATACGGCACAGGGACAATACAACACAGGGACAATACGACACAAGGACAATATGACAGAGGGGTATTTTGACTCAGGGAAAATACGACATAATGACAATATGGTACAGGGACAATATTACACAGTGGCAATATAAAACAGGGACAATATGGCACATAGACAATATGACACAGGGAAAATACTTCACAGGAACAAAATGGCAGAGGGACAATACAAACAGGGACTGTACGACACAGGTACAATAGGATACTGAGGACAATATGACACAGGGACAATACGACACGAAGTCATTACAACACAAGACAGCAGATGGACAATACGACACGAAGTCATTACAACGCAAGACAGCAGATGGACAACACTACATTGCGTCCTCGAAAATTGTAATCCCTCGAAACAAACCAGAATAGGTTTTCCTCCGCCATCTTTCGAAAGGCATGCGCAACAGCCCGTTGTTCCTCGGTCAGGTGACTGTTAAGGTCAATGTTCAACTTCCGGTTCAGATACTCCACACAGAACTGAGAGTCAGCCACGGCCTCTCCTTCGTATTGCATCCATGGAATCTTGCCTTTGGACGAGCGCTTGACACTAAAATCATTCTACAAAGAATGATATGTAATGATTAACCACATATATCTTGGTACTTCCTCCCAGTTGTATGCTCTGATTTAAAAGTGATGAGACTAAACAATATTACAGCTGTAAGACGGCATCATCAGCAGGGATATAATGGTCATGTTATGATGTGATAAATATGGACATGTTGTGATGTGATAAATATGGACATGTTATGATGTGATAAATATGGACATGTTATGATATGATAAATATGCACATCTTATGATACATTAAATATGGACATGTTATGATGTGATAAATATGGACATCTTATGATGTGATAAATATGGACATGTTATGATATGATAAATATGGACATGTTATGATGTGATAAATATGGACATGTTATGATGTGATAAATATGGACATGTTATGATGTGATAAATATGGACATGTTATGATATGATAAATATGCACATGTTATGATGTGATAAATATGGACATGTTATGATGTGATAAATATGGACATGTTATGATATGATATATATGGATATGCTATGATATGATAAATATGGACATGTTATGATATGATAAATACGCACCTGTTATGATGTGATAAATATGGACATGTTATGGTGTGATAAATATGGAGATGTTATGATAAGATACATATGGACATGTTATGATGTGATAAATATGGACATGTTATGATATGATAAATATGCACATGTAATCATGTGATAAATAGGGACATGTTATGATATGATAAATATGCACATGTTATGATATGATATATATGGACATGTTATGATGTGATAAATATGGACATGTTATGATATGATATATATGGATATGCTATGATATGATAAATACGGACATGTTATGATATGATAAATATGCACATGTTATGATGTGATAAATATGGACATGTTATGGTGTGATAAATATGGACATGTTATGATGAGATACATATGGACATGTTATGATGTGATAAATATGGACATGTTATGATATGATAAATATGGTCATGTTATCATGTAATAAAAATGGACATGTTATGATATGATAAATATGCACATGTTATGATGTGATAAATAAGGACATATTATGATGTGATGAATATGGACATGTTATGAAATGATAAATATGGACATGTTATGATATGATAAATATGGACATGTTATGATATGATAAGTATGGAGATGTTATGATAAGATACATATGGACATGTTATGATGTGATAAATATGGACATGTTATGATATGATAAATATGCACATGCAATCATGTGATAAATATGGACATGTTATGATATGATAAATATGCACATGTTATGATATGATATATATGGACATGTTATGATGAGATACATATGGACATGTTATGATGTGATAAATATGGACATGTTATGATATGATAAATATGGTCATGTTATCATGTAATAAAAATGGACATGTTATGATATGATAAATATGCACATGTTATGATGTGATAAATAAGGACATATTATGATGTGATGAATATGGACATGTTATGAAATGATAAAGATGGACATGTTATGATATGATAAATATGGACATGTTATGATATGATAAGTATGGAGATGTTATGATAAGATACATATGGACATGTTATGATGTGATAAATATGGACATGTTATGATATGATAAATATGCACATGCAATCATGTGATAAATATGGACATGTTATGATATGATAAATATGCACATGTTATGATATGATGTATATGGACATGTTATGATGTGATAAATACGGACATGTTATGATATGATATATATGGATATGCTATGATATGATAAATAGGGACATGTTATGATATGATAAATATGCACATGTTATGATGTGATAAATATGGACATGTTATGGTGTGATAAATATGGACATGTTATGATGAGATACATAAGGACATGTTATGATGTGATAAATATGGACATGTTATGATATGATTAATATGGTCATGTTATGATGTGATAAATAGGGACATATTATGATGTGATGAATATGGACATGTTATGAAATGATAAATATGGACATGTTATGATATGATAAGTATGGACATGTTATGATGTGATAAATATGGAAATGTTATGATGAGATAAATCTGCACATGTTATGATGTGATAAATATAGACATGTGATGATGTGAAAAATATTGACATGTTATGATGCGATAAATATGCACAGGTGATGATGTGATAAATAGGGACATGTTATGATGTGATAAATATGCACATCTTATGATATGATAAATATGGACATGTTATGATGAGATAAGTCTGCACATGTTATGATATGATAAATATAGACATGTGATGATGTGAAAAATATCGACATGTTATGATGCGATAAATATGCACATGTGATGATGTGATAAATAGGGACATGTTATGATGTGATAAATATGCACATCTTATGATATGATAAATATGGACATGTTATGATATGATAAATATGGACATGTTATGATATGATATATATGGACATGTTATGATGTGATAAATATGCACATGTTATGATATGATAAATATGGACATGTTATGATATGCATAAGTATGGACATGTTATGATGTGATAAATATGGAAATGTTATGATGAGATAAATATGGAAATGTTATGATGAGATAAATCTGCACATGTTATGATGTGATAAATATGCACATGTGATGATGGGATAAATATAGACATGTGATGATGTGAAAAATGTTGACATGTTATGATGCGATAAATATGCACATGTGATGATGTGATAAATAGGGACATGTTATGATGTGATAAATATGCACATCTTATGATATGATAAATATGGACATGTTATGATATGATAAATATGGACATGTTATGATATGATATATATGGACATGTTATGATGTGATAAATATGCACATGTTATGATATGATAAATATGGACATGTTATGATATGCATAAGTATGGACATGTTATGATGTGATAAATATGGAAATGTTATGATGAGATAAATATGGAAATGTTATGATGAGATAAATCTGCACATGTTATGATGTGATAAATATGCACATGTGATGTTTGGAAAAATAGGGACATGTTATGATGTGATAAATATGCACATGTGATGATGGGATAAATATGCACGTGGTTTGATGTGATAAATAGGGACATGTTATGATATGATTAATAGGGACATGTCATGATGTGATAAATATGCACATGTGATGATGTGATAAATATGGACATGTTATGATATGATAAATAGGGACATGTTATGATGTGATAAATATGGACATGTTATGATGTGAAAAATATGCACATGGTATGATGTGATAAAAATGCACATGTTATGATGTGATAAATATACACATGTGATGATGTGAAAAATATGGACATGTTATGATGCGATAAATATGCACATGTGATGATGTGATAAATAGGGACATGTTATGATGTGATAAATATGGACATGTGATGATGTGATAAATATGCACATGGTATGACGTGATAAATATGGACATGTTATGATATGATAAATAGGGACATGTTATGATGTGATGAATATGCACATGGTATGATGTGATAAATATGCACATGGTATGATGTGAGAAATATGGATAAATAGGGTTTGTATACAAGAATAAGGTGGTATACATAGTGAAGAAGTGATGACCTGGTTGCGAATACAGAGCTGATCTTCGGCAACCCTGAGGCGACTAACGGGATCGAGTGGTCAGGCTCGCTGACTTAGTTGACACATCTCATCGTATCCCAACTGCGTTCATGAATGTTCATGATGTTGATCACTGGACTGTCTGGTGCAGGCGTGATTATTTACAGATCGTCGCTATATAGCTGTAGGATGGGTTCTTTGTATTATCTTTGTGTGTTGTTTACCTTCTAACTCAGCTTTATGTCGGGGTTACTTTGTATGTATGTATGTATGTATGTATGTATGTATGTATGTATGTATGTATGTATGTATGTATGTATGTATGTATGTATGTATGTGTGTGTGTGTGTGTGTGTGTGCGTGTGCGTGCGCGTGCGTGCGTGCGTGCGTGCGTGCGTGTGTGTCTGTGTCTCTGTGTGGTTGTTGTGGTTGTGTGTGTGTGTGTGTGTGTGTGTGTGTGTGTGTGTGTGTGTGTGTGTGTGTGTGTAAAGAAAGTGATGAGAATACCGAGCGTACAGTAGTACATATATAGGAAGTTTCTGAAATAATCACACGGCACGGATCTTCTCACCTCAATTTCAAGTCCAATAAAAATCAAAATATCCACGCACACAAATAGTAAATACACTTCACAGTTTCGAATTCTGCGGAAATTTCCTGTTTCTTGATACCATCCACTATTATTTTTAGACAAAGTTCAAGTGCTGAAAATGAACTTTCAAAATAGGCTTCATCGAAAATGTCGCCATTTTGACACAGTACGAAATCGCGATTCACAGCGTTATTTGCTGTATGTTTTGAAATGTGAAAATCGGATAATTACTGGGAGTATTGAATTTCAAAAATAACATATTAATGAACACTGATATCACTTTTACATGAAATCGCTAATGATAATTCTGAAACGTTGCCGATGAATCTAGAATCGGTTGGGATGTTTTCGAAAATACACTTACACGAACGCCGTAGAGCGCTTTCCGCCATATTGGATAGTGTTTACAAAATCACGTTTCGCGAAGGCTTGTATTGAGACGCCTATTACATCACGTATATTTCATATTCAGCTTCGAAAAATGCATCACTGAATTCCCCATACATTTTAGAATCAAATTGCAACTGGTCTTTGTCATCAATACCAACTGTCCAGATAAAATGAGAGGAAACATATTGGGTGTGAAAACGAACGCTGTGCTCGAAAGACTGCGCTGGTTCGAAATGTAAACAAAGACAAATTCCGATTTTACACTGCGTAGCATTTTCTGAAATTTTCCAACATTCATCCGTCTATTCATTGCTTGCAATGGCTCAATACCTTTGGAATATGCATGGAAAGAGTATCGTAGTAAGAAATAGGAAATTATAAATAGATACAATGCAATGATTTGATAATTCATAAGAAATTGTCAAAGTTTCCGTGCAGCGTGACGCCATGACTGACGCAAAATCACGCAGAACGACAAGTGTAATTATCAGCATTTCTGGCTTCTTCTCTTACTTACAGTGAAAACGATAAAAACATATAACAATACACAGATAGTCAGAATCATTCTGATTACTTACATGTCATATTTATGTACAAACGATCACTGAATCAATGGAAGGGTCCTCGCAAAATCCTGTGTATCCTTGTCAGCAAAGCCGCCATTTTGTAAGAAATAGGTCATCGGTAGTGATGTCATACGTCAACATTGTTGTACATATTAGGCAATTTCTTTGAGGTGAAGGTCGGTTGAACAAGAGTAAACACAATCGCCCAATCCTTCCGATTACACTGTCAGTATTATGATGTATATTTTGCGGATAGTTCAGATACTTTTTCATGAAACTGACCTCAGTATCTACATTTAGCCTTGTCCAATATCATATCATACGTGCATATAGGGTTTACGGTGTTTTATTCTTTGAAAGTTTTTGATTGTTTGAATAATATTTACATAAGAAATTGACACATTTAGTGCAGTACATTATATTCTAAACCTTTACACAAGTGTTAGAAGATCAAACGTAGCCATAACTGCAATTACTTTAGTTCCTATGATGTACAATATTCAATGCATTTGAACTAATATTGCAGTTTCACATGAACAGGTTAATGAACGGCGATTTGATTAAACCTTATAAGTAAAACTGATAATATTTAATGAAAATGATTTATGTATGTTATGAAATGTATATGCACACACATTTAAAGGAATTGTCTTGTTCTTTGCACATTTTTGTGTCGTTTTATAGAGAAAACAATGATGTATATTGATTGGCCAGGTGCGCGTTTGTCGGAAACGTTTTATGATTCACTATCATTGTTTTCGATAATATAATCAATTCATATTCGATTTAAAAATATTGTGATGACAGGATATCAAACTCTAACTATATTTATACGAAAATTGTTTAAAAATATATAAACCATGTCATGTCTTAATTTAGACAAATCTTACATCCATATTCTAATATATAGTACGTACTAGATCCATATATAAAAAGCTATCTTTTTTGCATCTTCCATTGCATACTTATGAAGAGAAATAGCTACATAATCATAAATAAAGAAAATTCTTATCCTAAACAAAATATTCGGGTGTTGTGAAATGTTATTTTTCATTTACATGTACGTTAAATTGATGCCAAACAGGTGCGCGTGTTGCTCATGATAAGATACACAGTCAAACTGTCTAATTGTTGATATATTCAGGACACTATTTAAATGGAAAAACCAGTCATTTTATGTTTTGTCTAAAGAGTGTTAATTCTGACAAGAAAGCCGAGACCTTTCACACAATTAATGGAAATTAGGTGAGATATATACTAATCAGCATACCAATGTCGTCTTTTTCCGACGTCGCAAATGCACAAAACAAGCAATGACGTCAACTAAAATGTTGTATTATTTTCTGCAATTTCATTACATTTGAAGATATGGCTAGTACTCTGGTAATAACGATGCAAAATTAGTCAAAATACATCTACACAAACAGGAGAATATGGGAATCTAAGAACTAACTTATATATCGGAGAAGGCCATCCAAATCGTTATGACGTGCTTTCACATGTAATACGTTGTCATCTTTTTTTATAAATTGTGAAACTACCAAAGCGTATCCTCTCATATTGAGGAACTTTGAATTGGAATAGTTTGGTTCATCGTAAACACAAAATAACGAAAATATAGCGTCCGTATCCACAACAAATTCTCTCCATGTGATCTGAGTTACATTGACCTAGTGTTACGCATAACAGAGTTATGCACCCTTATCATTATACCTGTATGACCTCTCTGTCGTTTTTTCATACGCTTTGAAAAGTGAACGTTATGCGAGAATTGCGCTCGCGTAGTCCTGTATCTACGTAAGGCTATAAAAGTACTCAGGTTACAAGGCGACCCAGATTAGAACAGCCTTAGAATTATATATATGCTTGTGTTGGAGACTACTGAATAAGAGCAACCGACTATCCTTTTTAGTCAAATCCGAGTCCATATCATTATTCTTCTTCTCAGAATTCCAACTGTTCACAATTCCAGCAATCAGAGATAACTTACTATATTGTATAATCGGATATTCATGTGAGATATTTTCTATTACGTAATCCTAAAGATTGGCATTATCAATAACTGTCAAAAGATATCTTTGATTAACCTCACTGACCTCATATTCTATTTTCGCCATTCGAAGAAAGGTCTCCAACTTGAGAGCAAATGGGGAGAAACTTGGCGCCCTTGGTCCTCTCGATATCTGGTACAGAATCACTTTTGGGGCAGAACTGGAAGACAAGCTTGTCGACTCAAATCGGTAATTCTTGTAAATTTGGTTCAAGTCTTCTTGGCGTCACATGTTTCACCTGTTAAATTTGATTGACATCAACCCAAACTCTTACAGTCATATATGTAGCACGATGATATCCCTTACAGTATTCCATAGTTATAACATCGTGTCTGTGCATCAGCTTCAAACTAGGATCAGGGTCCTGATCCGTAAAACGTTTGTATCGGTACGACCTGTCGTAACTGTATAGCTTATCATTGGCTTACGATGTCGTATCGCTACGAACGTTGTGTGGATCTGGACTCAGGATCTCAGCTTCAGGATCTCAAGGCCTCCCTACGCTAAACTAGAGCTGCTTGTTTCAGATAATCTCGAGTGCTAACACCGCCGCAGTATGTTTTAGTTGCAAAATGCGTGATTTTACTGCTTTAATTCTTGGGATATCCCTTGTTTTTGCAATATCAAAGTAAAAGGAAAACACGTAGTTTGACAAAATTTCATAGAAAGACAATTCTCAAATCACATATATACGAAGAATCATATATGTCTTTAAAGACAACAACATATATATGTCATTGCCCCAAAGTATTCCAGAGATTGAAACACACAACAATAAATGCACTTTTCAACACATGAATCAACTTCGTCAATATATCTTATTTCCCATATTTCTCTAACAATATGTCTATATTTGATAACTGACAAGATTACTACATTGAAGAGCTGCCCTCTTGACGTAGTACATGACAATATTTAGCTCATATGACGATGGGCATGTATACCATGATAACTGAGAAGATTACTACATTCAGTGAGTGAGTGAGTGAGTTTAGTGTTTAGCAGTATTCCAGCAATATCACAGCGGAGGACACCAGAAATGAGCTTCACACATTGTAACCATATGGGGAATGAACCCGGGTCTTCGGCGTGACGAGCGAACGCTTTAACCACTATTCTACCCCACCGCCCCGACTACATTGAAGAGCTGTCCTATTGTGGGTATAAATTGTGGTCCCGAGCAAGTGAGGTGAGGTGAAATGGGGTTTAACTTCGTAATTGAGACTATTTCGCTCCAGGCGGAGGCTCTAAAACACTACACCATGGAGGCGGTCGCGCGCATACAAACGTGCAAGGTACACACGCACACGTAGCTTTCTCGTGATATAAGTGCACACTTCTTGACCCCTACCTTCAATCCCCATTACTAACTGTAAACGTACTTCAGTGTTGTTTTCATGCTCTTATCAGAGAACACCTTGACATGAGGAATACAAAGTCCAGCGTAACTGGGTCGCGTTACACCTGGAGACATCATGGGCATTTTAGAACTCATAGGCCAACTGTTTACAGACACGTCAGATGGCGCTCATACCTCACTACCTCAACACTCACTAGTGAGGTTTGTTGGTTTGTACCCTGACTTTGTCCTAACCAATACCCCACCTGGATAACGGCTGTCTGTTAATTATCGAGTCTGGACAATGTAATTTAGCTACTGAGCATTCATCCACGCTACTAGGATACGAAGACATCCGTCAACCAAGTCAGCCAGCCTGATCTCCAGATACATTTAGTTGCCTCTTATCTATCCCTATGGGTTCGTTAGTGCAGTACGTGTAAAATTATGTCTCTGTGGATGAGCATGTAGCACAATATCGACCTACCTCATTGTGGTGCAGGGTGTCTAGCGTTGTCCCTTTTATCAAGTGACGTCAGTTTTACACTCTGTTGTAGCTGAATCAGAGTTAAGATATATCACTGAAGGGTACACGTACGTGACACTCATATCTGCTGTAACAGTGACCACCTGGTGACGGTGGCATGCCTGTGAGTACAGGGGACATAACTTCGTGCAAACTGGCAGCCCTGCCAAAACCAGTCATGTCACTGAACCACTTCATTTGTGTGAGTCAGTCCAACTTCAGGTAGTTGTCCTGATGTTGTTTGGGTGTTCTCTAACTGTTACATATTTATAGTGAGGTTGTGTCGATGTGACATGCATTTTCCTAAATATCCAGTGAGGTTGTTAGTTGTGACTTGCATGTTACTGAAGTCTTGGGAGGTTGTTGGGTGTAACCTGTATGTTACGGAAGTCTAGGGAGGTTGTTGGGTGTGACTTGTATGTTACGGAAGTCAAGGGAGATTGTTGGGTGTAACCTGTATGTTACGGAAGTCAAGGGAGGTTGTTGGGGGTAACCTGTATGTTACGGAAGTCAAGGGAGGTTGTTGGGTGTAACCTGTATGTTACGGATGTCTAGGGAGGTTGTTGGGTGTAACCTGTATATTACGGAAGTCTAGGGAGGTTGATGGGTGTAACCTGTATGTTACCGAAGTCAAGGGAGGTTGTTGGGTGTAACCTGTATGTTACCGAAGTCTAGGGAGGTTGTTGGGTGTAACCTGCATGTTACCGAAGTCTAGGGAGGTTGTTGGGCTTAGACCTTTTGAAACTGATGATCTGAAGTTTATGTCTATTCAATCGATAACTTATTTCCTATATTACTCAAACAATATGTCTGTATTTGATAAATGACAAGATTACTACATCGATCTGCTGCAATAATATGGGTATAGAATGTGGCCCCAAGTAAATGTCCCCACATCGCTGTTGTAGTGTTGTTGTAATGTGGAGCTCTGAACCGTTGCCTTAATGCTAGGGGTGAAACGGTACGCTCTTACCACGGCACGGTACGCTCTTACCACGGCACGGTACTGATTGCGGTACTTCGGTTCAGTCCGTTTCGGTTAGGTAAATGCGATAGGATCACAATGCAGATCACAATAAAATAAAGGTACGAAAACCGAAAATACCGAATGTTTGGACTGCATTACGGTATGCCGAATAGAAGGCAAACTACCTCGGTATACCGTTTCACCCCTACTTAATGCAGGAAGACAGTCCCGTTTGTAAGGTTCATGGGACAAGTGAGCGAGTGAGTGAGGACTGCTAACGACAACCAGCAATTGTAAAGCTGCTATTTGCGTCGAGAACTAACTGTGGATCCAGTGGAAAGGCTCAGTGACATGGCTGAATGCATGGCATGGACACCCTTGACGGCTTTAATCATTTCTCGTGATATCTATCACAGGTTTGTCTGGCCCGGAATCGATTATTCACAAGTCACCGTTATAATTATGGCTTGTTCTATTATGTTTTTGCTTATCGCCATATGCACAATATTAGAGATATATGTCGGCGGCGGTCTGCAAACAATCGACTCTGGAAAAGACAATCCAGTGATCAACATCATGAGCATCGATCTACATAATCGGGATACGCTTTCATGTATCAACCAAGTCAGCATGTCTGATCACCTGATCCCGTTAGTTGTCTCGTACGACAAACGTGGATTGCTGAAGACCAATTCTAATCCCGATCTTCACGGGTACAGCGAGAAGTAAATGAAAATACTTCATGTAATGTCTGAATCAACCAGTTGAGCATTGCTGCTAAAAACATCACAAACAACAGACTGCTGAAGGATATGTACATACAGTGCTTTTAATATGACATATACACATATACAGACGCATGCGCACACACACGTACAAGTACACACACATAGTGTTCTATGTGTTGACTGTTTATAATGTTCCTCACCGGTAGTGGTTTACTGCTGTACGTTTAATCCTATTGCCCACAGGTTTGATATTCCATCAGATGATAACTAACTGTTGAATCCACTGGTGAAATACCGCTATACTGAAAGTAACACTATCTCCATTCCAAACTAAAAGCCTATTAGAAACGAAACATTCTATTTTCCGACCCTGATTCAAGACACACAAAGATTAGCGGATATAATGGATAATGAAGCATTGTTTTTTGTAGGTTGGAAGCAGAGATAGTAGCCATTGAACTGTAACAAGATATTTATTGATGAAACCTACAGCACATTAACATGGCAACAGAGGCTACATGCTGTATGAAATATGTAATCTTAAAATCTGTTTCCCAGGTTGGATGAGATCGGAATATAGAGAGGAAACACGATGCGATTGATACATTTAGGGAATCAAACATATACCGTTGGTACTTGATCCCTTCACACTGACTGACTGGAGAGTATATGCCACAGTGTTATATGTCACATCAACTGCACCTACAATAGGAGAACCTTGGCTACTGTAGTAGATGGTGCCTCTATACAGTCTCATGTTCCAGGGGACCGCGTTCAGTGTGGTCACCTCTGTACTCACATTATTGGACACAGTCATCTTCATCAGTTTCTTCTGTACACTATAATACAACACACCTCCTGTCTGATCCAGGGTTACAGAATACACTTGGCTTCCTGTGGCTAATGTTGTCAGACCTTGACCATCATATGTCACAGTGAACAGTTTCCCGCTGTTACACCCATATATCCTCCTTCTCTTTGTGTCAAGAGCTATTTGCTTTGGAGAACTACCGTACTTTGATAAGTCAATGATGGCAGTGAAGTCTTTCCCCTGTGTAGACATGCGGCTGATTGAGTGTCGTGGTTGATAGGTGGATATAAATACGATGTCCCGATCTTCATCCACTGCCATGCCGTATGTCCCTACACGTTCTCTTAATACCGTCACGTGACGTGTATCCAGGGTAGATGACACTATCTTATCAGGGTTGCCTAACCCTATGAGAAGTTTCCTTGTCTTTGTTGTATATGCAATACATCTGACCTCCTTCATGGTGTGGTACTGATAGACACTCAGGGAGTTACTGTGAATGTTGAGTTGACGGAACTGATGTGGGGTACCTGACCACAATGGAGCTATCAAAATCCTACTTTTCTCCTCCTCTGGTCTGAGTGTCGTTGTTGACACAGATGTCCTGGAGGCTGGTGTAACATCTAGAGGAGCGGGGGTAGAAGGAGACACAGTGACATTTGATGTCAGCTTTGATATTTGAGACTGATGTGTCTCCTTCAATGTCGTAATTTGAGATTTGAGATTGGCAGTGGTAGCGTCACACGTCTGTAGTACTTTTCCAGTTTATGCTTATCTCTGATACAGAAATCACACGAATTCTCTCGATTCGACGTACCTGCCTTCTTCAGGAGAGATTCGTGAAATACGGTCGTCTCGTTCTGGAAATCACTGAGTGATGTTGAGACATGGTGTAACTGTCTCTTCATCTGATGATAGCCCTGCTTCAGATGTCGCACTTCAGAGACAACCTGACTTTTACCATGTCTTGAAGAGACTCTCCTTGTAGAATCTCGGCCATGGCTTCTCTCACTTCATCCCGTATGTTTTCCTTTAACTCAGCTCTCAAGGATGCCCTGACAACATCTATGGTGTTTAGTATCCTTTTCTCCATAGCGAGCATATCCATCTTATTATCAAGCAGATCCTGATCAAACTGCTCCAGTTTGTTTAGGACAGAACACCATACTCTCCTGACCACTACAGAAACAGATTAGGGAGATAGATGTCAGCAACCATGACAGGCATTTGAACTCGGCCATCTTGTAAACTGTGCAAAAACCTGTGAGATTTCCTTGTCCGTTAGAATAATGTATACATGAAGCCCTCCGTATGGTTCGACGTATCCTGCGAGTGACAGGTTGACGTGAGGTACAGGTTTATATCTACCCTGTAGTCAGAACGTAAACATGGTTGAAGGTCGGTTGGTTACCACGTGATGTCAGAACACTCACGTATCTCTATGTATATTATATATAGAACTTAGCTCTATCATTAGTGATTTAAGCGTGTCAGTGTGCATTGGACAAGTAATGTACTCATGTAGTCGCGTCGGTGACAACAACCATGGAAGGTCACCTCTAAAGAACTTAGCGAGAGAGAGAGAGAGAGAGAGAGAGAGGAGAGAGGAGAGAGAGAGAGAGAAGGGAGAGAGAGAGAAGGGAGAGAGAGAGAGAGAGAGAGAGACACAGACACACACACACACACGTACACACACACACACACATACACACAGACACGCACGCGCACACATTCGAACGTACACACACACATACAAACACCTCCCTCACGTCCATGCGAGAGTAGTGTGTCTTAAACTAACCATTACGACTCCAAACGGGGACAGGGTTTATCACTCTCAGTTTAGTGTCCAGCTCTTCATCAAATGCGTCATCTGTCAGGGTTCCTTACATTGAATAGAGCAGCAATAATCAAGCCAGGAAGTGAATAATTAATCCAAAGGCTGTATGTGTAACTATACTATGCAATCAGTCAGAATATGAAACACTCTTGCATTCCTAGTATAATAACTCATGCAAATATCACCAGGAGAGCATGTTGTCTGATATAGATACATTCTTCCATCTTCTATGCAATGGTTTAGCTAGTGAATAGGCAATACCACGATGCTTAATGTACTCTCAGTATTTAAAGAGATAAAATGGGAATAACACACGTACACACAGAAACACAGACACAATCACACAGACACAGGCACACACATACAGATACACGCACGTACACGCATGTACACACACACGCACGTACACGCATGTACATAATCACATACATACATACTTACATACATGGACAGAGACACCTACACACATGCACACACAAAAAGACAAACCCGCTAGAACAAACTTACACGTGCATACACACGTATATTTCACGCGCGTGATATAAGTGCACACATCGTGACTGCTACCTTCAACTCTAATACATGTCACCCCTTCCTAACTGTACACCTACTTCAGTCTTGAGATACTGTCAACACTGTGTTTACGAAGCCTTGTGATAAAGAAACCTTGACATGAGGAATACAAAGTCCAGCGTATCTGGGTCGTGTTATACCTGGAGACTCTGACATCATGGGTATTTTATAGCTCATGGCCAAACTGTTTACAGGCTCGTCAGATGGCGCTCATACCTCACTACCTCAACACTCAGTAGTGAGGTTTGTTGGTTTGTACCCTGACTTTGTCCCAACCTGGATAACGGCTGTCTGTTAATTATCGAATCTGAACAATGCAATCTAGCGATAGAGCATTCATCAACGCTTTTGTGATACGAGGCCACACATCAACTAAATCAGCCAGCCTGATCTCCAGATACATTTAGTTGCCTCTTATCTACCTATATGGGTTCGTTAGTGCAGTGGGGCGGTAGCCTAATGGTTAAAGAGTCGGCTCGTCACGCCGAAGACCCGGGTTCGAATCCCCGCATGGGCACAATGTGTGAAGCCCATTTCTTGTGTCCCCCGCCGTGATGTTGCTGGAATATTGCTAAAAGCGGCGTAAAACCAAACTCAGTCAGTCAGTCAGTCGTTAGTGCAGTACGTGTAAAATTATGTCTCTGTGGATGAGCATGTGGCACACTATCGAACTACCTGATTGTGGAGCAGGGCGTCTAACGTGGTCCCTTTTATCAAGTTGCGTCAGTTTTACACACTGTTATAGTTGAATCAGAGTTAAGATATATCACTGAAGGGTACACGTACGTGACACTCATATCTGCTGTAACAGTGGCCACCAGGTGACGGTGGCATGTCTGTAATGAGTACAGGGAACCTAACTTCGTCCAAACTGGCAGCCCTGCCAAAACCAGTCATGTCACTGAACCGCTTCATTTGTGTCAGTCAGTCCAACATACGGTAGTTGCCCTGATGTTGTTTGGGTGTTCTCTGACTGTTACATATTTATAGTGAGGTTGTGTGGGTGTGACATGCATTTTGCTATTTATCTAGAGAGTTTGTTAGTTGCATGTTTCTGCACTCCAGCGAGGTTGTTGAGTGTGACGTGCATATTGCAGTCTAGGGAGGTTGTTAGTTGGGACTTGCTTGGTACTGAACCTAGTGAGCTCGTTGGGTGTGAGTTGCTTGGTACTGAATCTAGTGAGCTCGTTGGGTGTGAGTTCCATGTTACTGATTTCTAGTGAGGTTGTTGGGCGTGCCTTGCTTGTTACTGAACCTAGTGAGCTCGTTGGGTGTGAGTTCCATGTTACTGATTTCTAGTGAGGTTTTTGGGCGTGACTTGCTTGTTACTGAACCTAGTGAGCTCGTTGGGTGTGAGTTCCATGTTACTGATTTCTAGTGAGGTTGTTGGGCGTGACTTGCTTGTTACTGAACCTAGTGAGCTCGTTGGGTGTGAGTTCCATGTTACTGAACCTAGTGAGCTCGTTGGGCGTGAATTGCTTGTTACTGAACCTAGAGAGCTCGTTGGGTGTGAGTTCCATGTTACTGATTTCTAGTGAGGTTGTTGGGCGTACCTTGCTTGTTACTGAACCTAGTGAGCTCGTTGGGTGTGAGTTCCATGTTACTGATTTCTAGTGAGGTTTTTGGGCGTGACTGGCTTGTTACTGAACCTACTGAGCTCGCTGGGTGTGAGTTCCATGTTACTGAACCTAGTGAGCTCGTTGGGCGTGATTTGCTTGTTACTGAACCTAGAGAGCTCGTTGGGTGTGAGGTCCATGTTATTGATTTCTAGTGAGGTTGTTGGGTGTGACTGGCTTGTTACTGAACCTAGTGAGCTCGTTTGGTGTGAGTTCCATGTTACTGAACCTAGTGAGCTCGTTGGGTGTGAGTTCCATGTTACTGCACCTAGTGAGCTCGTTGGGTGTGAGTTCCATGTTACTGATTTCTAGTGAGGTTGTTGGGTGTGATTTGCTTGTTACTGATTTCTAGTGAGGTTGTTGGGTGTGATTTGCTTGTTACTGAACCTAGTGAGCTCGTTGGGTGTGAGTTCCATGTTATTGATTTCTAGTGAGATTGTTGGGTGTGAGTTCCATGTTACTGAACCTAGTGAGCTTGTTGGGTGTGAGTTCCGTGTTACTGAACCCAGTGAGCTCGTTGGGTGTGAGTTCCATGTTACTGATTTCTAGAGAGGTTGTTGGCTGTGATTTGCTTTTTACTGAACCCAGTGAGCTCGTTGGGTTTGAGTTCCATGTTATTGATTTCTAGTGAGGTTGTTAGTTGTGACTTGCTTGTTACTGAACCTAGTGAGCTCGTTGGGTGTGAGTTCCATGTTACTGATTTCTAGTGAGATTGTTGGGCGTGACTTGCTTGTTACTGAACCTAGTGAGCTCGTTAGGTGTGAGTTCCATGTTACTGAACCTAGTGAGCTCGTTTGGTGTGAGTTCCATGTTACTGAACCTAGTGAGCTCGTTGGGTGTGAGTTCCATGTTACTGATTTCTAGTGAGGTTGTTGGGTGTGACTTGCTTGTTACTGAACCTAGTGAGCTCGTTTGGTGTGAGTTCCATGTTCCTGAACCTAGTGAGCTTGCTGGGTGTGAGTTCCATGTTATTGATTTCTAGTGAGGTTGTTGGGTGTGATTTGCTTGTTACTGAACCTAGTGAGCTCGTTGGGTGTGAGTTCAATGTTATTGATTTCTAGTGAGATTGTTGGGTGTGAGTTCCATGTTACTGAACCTAGTGAGCTCGTTGGGTGTGAGCTCCATGTTACTGAACCCAGTGAGCTCGTTGGGTGTGAGTTCCATGTTATTGATTTCTAGTGAGGTTGTTGGGTGTGATTTGCTTGTTACTGAACCTAGTGAGCTCGTTGGGTGTGAGTTCCATGTTATTGATTTCTAGTGAGATTGTTGGGTGTGAGTTCCATGTTACTGAACCTAGTGAGCTCGTTGGGTGTGAGTTCCATGTTACTGAACCCAGTGAGCTCGTTGGGTGTGAGTTCCATGTTATTGATTTCTAGTGAGGTTGTTAGTTGTGACTTGCTTGTTACTGAACCTAGTGAGGTTTTTGGGCGTGACTTGCTTGTTACTGAACCTAGTGAGCTCGTTGGGTGTGAGTTCCATGTTACTGATTTCTAGTGAGGTTGTTGGGCGTGACTTGCTTGTTACTGAACCTAGTGAGCTCGTTGGGTGTGAGTTCCATGTTACTGAACCTAGTGAGCTCGTTGGGCGTGAATTGCTTGTTACTGAACCTAGTGAGCTCGTTGGGTGTGAGTTCCATGTTACTGATTTCTAGTGAGCTCGTTGGGTGTGACGTGCTTGTTACTGAACCTAGTGAGCTCGTTGGGTGTGAGTTCCATGTTATTGATTTCTAGTGAGGTTGTTAGTTGTGACTGGCTTGTTACTGAACCTAGTGAGCTCGTTGGGTGTGAGTTCCATGTTACTGATTTCTAGTGAGATTGTTGGGTATGACTTACTTGTTACTTCTAGGGAAGTTATTGGGTGTGGCATACACGTTGCTTAGGTCTAGCGAACTTGATGGACATGACATGCACGTTGCTGAAGCCCAGAAACGATTTAAAGGTGGGATATAGATGTTACTGACGACTAATTACGTTGTTGGGTGTGACATTCATATTGCTGAAGTGTGTCGTAAGAATGGGATGTAGATGATACTGAAGACTTATAATATTACATATGTCATATATCACCACGACTTCCACAGTCTAGACTGCGGACTTTGTGTACCCCTCTGATAAGTGTAAATTGGCACGGCTCTCACAGCCGAAGGCAATGATTACACAGACTGGAAGTCGCGGTGGCTGAGTGGGTTAGGCGGCTGACTTTGTGTGTGGGCGATTAGGTGCCTGACTCTGAGGGTGTGGGTTCGAATCCAAGAGTACAAGAATCTGTACTTTACTAAGAAAGTGCAATCCCAAATATAACATATGTTACATTGATCGCTTACTAAATGGCATTGTGTAATCATAATGTTGTTGGGTGTGACATGCATATGGCTGAAGTTTAATGAGGTCTGGTGTGGGAAGCACGTTGCTGAAGTCTAGTGGGGTGGTTTGGTCTGACGTAGAGGTTGCTGAAGTCTAGTCAGGTTTTGGGTGTGAGATGCATAATATTGAAACCTTGTGAGGTTGTTGGGTGTAACATGCACGTTATTTAAACCTTGAGAGGTTGTTGGGTGTGACATGCATATTATTGAAACCTTGTGAGGTTGTTAGGTGTGACATGCATGTTATTGAAACCTTGAGAGGTTATTGCTGAGCTCTAGCGAGGTTGTTGGGTGTAGCATGCACGTAGTGAGGTTCCTCGAACGCCACATGCATATTGGTATAGTGTAGTCAATCTGCGTTTGAAACGTTTGAAAGTGTTCTTCTTCTGTTGTCACACGCACATGGCGTGAACTCATCCAAAAGATGGCACCACGTTCATGTCAGCTTGCTCATGGATGTATTTTTTGCTGTCATGTGGATATGTGTTCCGAATACCAACACGGGACGGGCCTGTTTTACGGCCACTACAAAAATATACTGCACACACTGGTGCAGAGTACATGGATCAGACACCCACGGTTCTCTCAGCTATTTACGGTAAGGCGCCGACTTTAAAATATCCATGTGCTCTTCAACAAGAACTTCACTTGACGCCATGACACTGACAAAAATATCATAGATCACTTAATTTATACAATCATATTCATCGTGATTATTCATAGTCCTTTATTAGCTTCTAGACATTGACACACATATGTATATTCCAAAAAGGCAAAATTCTTCCATTCTTAAAGCGTCATGTTCTTAAAAGTTTGCTATGGATAAACATAGTTCGTATTCAAAACGTTCGTCCTTTAAAATATCAGCCTGACCTTTAATAAAATTAGTAATTTCAGGTGTAGGTAATTTATTCGATATCACGTATTTATTTACATCTTTCTGGTAACATATTGGACACATTTCCCCATGTTGGGAATCAAACCCGGACCTCCGGCATGGTGAGTCAACGCTTTAACCACGCTGCTACCGCGTCCTGAGGTTTAAGGTTGAATCAGATGATGAATGTCAACGTCATGTCTCACACGTCTAAACAAATCATGCTTGTGTCTGAAATGCAGAGACCAAATAACTCGTTAGTGTTTTTGCAGGCAACGGGAGGGACATCATTTTAATTGAATCTTTTCAAAATGTTAAAAACTGCAATAGAGAAATCCCATTTGGCAAATAATCACCTTTACTCAAAATAATGACGTCACATTATTAATCAGCAATTTAAAACGTCATTTACATCAGTTTAGTGTGCATTCTAGTTTGGTGTGGTATCTTCATGCATTCTTTATTTGGACTGACATCTTTTCTTCAGAGGATTACAACGACGTTAGGATCATGCAACGTGAACCATCATTAACTTCCGGTTTAACAACTGACGTTCATCAGGACCATTTAATAAGTTCTCGTGTCATTTCCTTCCACCGTGATGCAGTCCTCCCAGTCCAGCCAAAATGCCGCCTTCATTCGTTCGCAATACTCCACCAGATTTGTGAACTTTTCTGAAAAAAAAACCGAACGGGAGGATGATATTTCACACGTCTTTTCCTCTTGGTATGAACCACTTAGTTTAAAATGTTAGGACATAACTTTTCCCTCCTTATGTTCATACATGTTCATGCGACTGCCAATGAAATATTCTCAATCAAATTTGAGAATCTTTCTGAAAGAGAACTGTTGTAGAGGATCTGAACTTACGTAAATGACGTTATCTTATGTTTACATTTCATGATGCATATTCTTATAATTCCCGGTTCAGCATGATATGACTAGGTTTGTTAACTGTTCAAGAAAATCCCAGACCATTTATCCTTTTAACCAAAACAAATTAATGATATATGCCTTTGTATAGAAATGAAAGGACCGGAAATATTGTTTGAACGGATTTATGGCATAGTCTAGGGGCTCTTCAAAGAATGCTTCAAAGATGAGATAACTCCTTTGGTCTACCGTTCAAGAGTTGTTCCCCCTTTGCTTCCTGGACACTGCCAGTAAATCTGCGACAACTGTCCAAACAAAGCAGCATCCGTCTCACACGGGTTCATCGCCGAAAAAGAACTTCTTATCTCCTGAAAAATGAAAGTAAAAAGGAAAAATACATTGACCATATCAACCAACCGACCGATCAATCAATTAATCAAAAAATCAAACAACCAGTAAAAATTAATCAATTAATCATCAATCAATCAGTTATAGCACTAATCAATAAAAAAATCAATCAATCAATAAAACAATTAAATCAATCAATCAATCAAATCATCAAACAATCTCCGCGGGATATCTATTTTGCTACACTAAAAATGATGATACAAAATAGACAACAATTTAAAGCCCCACAGGGCCCGACCCTTCTGTCATATGCAGGAATTCGTCATGGGGAATGTCGTCCGATTCCGTGAGCTTTCATTTGGTTCCGATACACGCGTATACCATACCAAATAAATAATTTGTTGAACCTATTTCCGGACATACTTGTCATAAACTCCATATTTTCCATTCTAGCCAATCCCATACACCTGGAAAATAACATCTCTCATCAACCATGCGGCAGTAGTAATAATTTTGACTTCCTCCCCATGGCAGAACGCCAGACATGAGTATTTACATATTATATCCACATAAAATATGTGTTTTTGTAGATCCGGATGCCATAGTATCCCTTCCATATATTACGATTTACAAAAAAAACCCATCCCTGCACAAATATTCAGTACATTCACAGAGAAGCTTCATGATGAACATAGTTCATAGAATGATATAACGTACCAGTATAGATTCACTTCCGCCATCTTCCGAAACGCATGCGCAATAGCTCGTTGTTCCTCGGCCAGGTGACTGTTTAGGTTTATGTTTAACTTCCGGTTCAGATACTCGACACAGAACTGAGAGTCCTCTACAGGTTCTCCGTCGTATCTCATCCAGGGGATCTTGCCTTTGGACGACTGTGTCACGCTGAAGTCGTTCTGCAATGTGCTTTGAATGAATGTGTGATGTTTGAACAGTATACCACTCATAATGTCTTCAGCTTAGTAGGGGTGGAAAGTCTGTTCTTAGGACCTTGCTGAAAACCTCGGAGGTTTTGTGTTGTGTTTTCGCCAAGGTTCATACACCTTCATTCGAACCAACTACAAAAGGTTTCTGTCATTATTCAGAAACTATTCACGACGAATGTCGGATCCCTAGACAAGTCTATAATGGTCATGGGGTACTACAGTGCATTAGCAGGTGCTTGAATATGGTAGTGTTGTCTGTTCCTAAACAATGCTGCAAATGTATGACGTTGCTTCTGTTTAGATTCAGTTCATAGCATCATGTTTTAACCATAATATATTGGAATATGTCGGAACATATTACTGTCTAATGTAGCAGTGGTTTGGGAAAGTCAGATGTAAAACCCTGGAATAGCATAGACCATAGTATGGAACATTCTGGGAAGCATTTAGCGGTTGTGCGAAGATAATATTTTCACCGCAGATATCCAGCCTTGGCTTTTTACAAACTTGGCTAATGTAGTGATTAGAGGAACATTAGTTTTGCTGACTTCATGGCTATTATGACTTCTAGTGTGTTATATTAATCTCATTATTTAAAATCCAAATCGTGTAGCTATAGGAATAAGAAACGTATATGTATATATAAGTTTTAGGCATCCGCGTATCTAACTATTACCATTTGACAATATGTGTGGCACCTCTTATGAACATGTCAAACAAACACAGGGTTGGCTGCCCCCCCCCCAAAAAAAAAAACAACAACAACAAAACAAAACAAAAAAACAACAAAAACAACCAAACAAACAAAAAACAAACCTCACCACATCAATACCCCGCCCCCAGCACGCACATGCTCCATCCTACTACAATAGACAATTCCCGTTCACTGTGAACAAAATAATTCAGCCTATGTCCTTGACAGTGAATTTCAGGAATTATTTCAAGGACAATCGAAACAGTTTCCCAATCCATAAGACAAATATGACGTTCATTGATGTAGTTCAGTGTTACAGCAAACAGTCTTAAACTTTCATTCATAACTTTAATTTATGTATTCGCGTCACTCACATCAGGGTTGAGTGTATTTAAGTATATATTACTTATGATGCTTTATTATAAATACTCACTGTGTATTCTATTTTAGCCATTCTGAGGAAAGTCTCCAGTTTAACAGCAAACGGTGACGGACTTGGCGCTCGGGGACCTCGGAATAGTTGGTAAAGAATCACTTTGGCTGCGGAGCTTAGAAAAGAAAACTTTATTAGTCAATGTAATGAGAAATGCAAATTACTTATTTGTTTCAAGGAAAGTTGTAAATGTATACTTGCTTATTCCCAAACTAGAACAGGCAGATGTTTAAACACAAAAATATAAATAACCAACTAAAGAACGGTGAAAGTTAACTCATATCCCAACCTCTCACCTTTCAGGTGAACTGAAAATACTGGTCACTGACACTGGCAGGCACTCGGAATCTCTCGGCTCATTCCGTTAGCTTCATAATACCCCCGAGAAGGTGTAGTGATACCCTATGATATCACTGTAGTCCGTGTAACACGAGATACCATTGTTGAATATCCATACAACTTGTAAAGGAATTCTAAGGAATTGATCACGAGTCGGCGAAATGTATATTTTGATAATGAACAACACTTAAATAAGGGTTACAATTGCCGCTGAATCTCAGTTTTGGAGCACCTTTAGAATACAGCACCACAACTTCTCGTGAGGACGATCCCTGCCGTAGGTCACGTGCCATTAAGACAAGCAACCAGTTTGTGAGAACCCATCGGACGCGAACCCGCGACCTTCGGATTGTTAGCCCGACAGCTAACCGACTGAGCTACGTCCACACTGTTGCACAATGTGCAAATTTATCGAGTCATTCCTGTGACGTCACGGAAATGAACGGAAAGAGTCGAATAGGTCACGAACAATTACGAAGGTAACGGGTAGACTTGGTGTCTCGTGATTGTAATCTACGGACAAACCCTAAACCCTAAACCTTCAGCCCTAACCCTAACCCTAACTCCTTGAAATAATCCTAATAAATAGACTGACTGACTGACTGAGTTTTTAGTTTTACGCCGCTTTTAGCAATATTCCAGCAACATCACGGCGGGGGGACACCAGAAATGGGCTTCACACATTGTACCCATGTGGGGATTCGAACCCGTGTCTTCGGCGTGACGAACCAACGCTTAAACCACTAGGCTACCTCACCGCCCTCCTAATAAATAGAATGGGTTGACCGAACCGGCAGTATTAAAATATCAAAGGAAAAACAACAAATGGTACTCACTTACTACACCGGACATATACCTACTAGATATTGGATTAGGTCCCTAACCCTAACCCTAAACCCTAAACCCTTAACCCTCAGCCCCTAGCCCCTAGCCCCAAGCCCTAGACCTAACCCGAACCCTTGAAATAATACTAATGCATTGACCAAACCGGCACAAACATGACTGACGTGTCCAGTGTAGTACATCATTACCGCTTCGAAAAATAAGAAACAAATAAAAAACTTTTTTATGTAATGGTGCAAATTACTGAATGAAAAAAATATATATGTATGTCAGTTCACATTGGTAAATCATTTAGACTTAATAGTTACTTAGAAACCGAAATATAAAATATATTTACATAATTTAAATAATTACATTAACCAAAATTGCGAATAATCGAATATATATAATATAGACCGGTGTAACGCATTCTCGCTAAATTTTAAAGATACAAAACGCAATAATACACAAAACATAACACCTCAGCACCCCGTAATACAAATAAATATGAGCATATTAGTGAAAAAAAGAAAAATTTCAAACTGGTGCTTGCAAAAAAATTGCGCATCCGCCGGTATACAACTACTGGAAACTCTTGACATCGTTAGGCTTCTGCAATGACATAGCTCGAGCAGATAGCTGAGCTAGACAACCGTGTTGCCATGGAGGCGACATAGGGCATTGTTTCGAGAACGTGCTTTCGAACAAAATCACACTTAATTACGTAAAAGTGTATTGTGACGTATTTTTAAAGTTTGTGGTGCTGTATTCTAAATGTAGGCCCTCAATTTTTAATGTGATGGTAACGTAAACTAGTAAACAAGTGGATCTTATTCCATTTCGGATACATTCCACTGTCTGCCGGTGTGTCTGTGGGATTGAGGGAATGTCTTTATTCCAATGTCACGTCCTTACCAAATTCCTTCTCCAGAATGACATTTATTACTCGCCCGTGGAAGATACTACAGTGTAATATTTTCACGGCATTATTACACTAGTGTAATACCGCTAGACGTATGACGTCATATTGGTACAGTTATGACGTCACAATGCTAATACCTCTGTCACAATGGTATTAGACCTTGTTTGACTCGTGGAAAGCTGAGAGTCATCACACTGTAGGCAGTTTCTATCAATATTTATTACTTACGAGGGCAGTCATATCGGGGTTAATATTTTTCATACGATGCCCTAGGGCAAAATATCACTTTGTCATGGTGACGTGACGTCATGAACAAGGCTATGACGTAACGTTTCTTCTGTGACGTTGGGTTCTACATGCGGTGACGGCGGGCAGCCAGCCTTCGTTTGAAAGTAGATTTCGGTCTATTTTCCTCAATTTAACAACTTCGGTAATAAACAGAATATTATATTCGTACCCATATCACACTATGTTTACGACACTCCTGCCTACATATCGGTATATCCCTCGCTCTCGCTCGGGAAATGCCAACATTTAGGCACTGTATTTAGTATGACATGGGCACTCATATAATCTCCTCTATTTATGTTGGAGAGTAATAAACAGAATACTAAACTCGCTTCCGTGAAATATCATTTTTATCAAACTCGTGAAAGATTTAGTATAAAACTCACTTTCGCTCGTTTGATACCAAATTATTAACTCGTTTAATATTGGTATTACACGGAAGGTCGTTTAGTATCCTCTATGTATGTGATATTAGCCACCATGTTAAGATGATATTCAGATGACGAAAGCATGATTACATATAGGATAATCCCGAGGTGGTCGGCCACTGAAAACAACCTCGCCCTTGCCGACCGCACGTGGAACAAGGTGACCCAGTCAGAACGACCTAGCATAATTAGGTCATTACTGTGTGATGTTCCCCACAAGCACAAATACAGTCAGCAAATGCACAGCATCGAGGTACAAGTGAAGGTGACGCTGGTGTTGATGATAACTGAAGCAGGTTTACCTCCCACGAACGTTGGTCATTTAAAAGACAATTGTGTATTTGCCTTACCCCATGGCTGACTGACGCTAAACCGCCCGATGGTTGTATTAGGTGCGTGCCCCCTTTCTACAGGATCATATGCACTTAGCATTATCCTTCGTTTTCTTTCATATACAAGGGGAGATAACTCTTGCTCTTATCTCACATTCATTTATTGCGATTAAATCGTTTCAACATTTCCTTTTCAGTCTGATTTTCCTGCTTTTTTATTGAACGAGCATCATATTTTTATGTGTTTTTTGGTTGTTGTTTTTTCGAAAACAAGAAGTGGTTGTTTGATGTTTTAATTCATATCATCAAACAGAAGATCCTGTCATTTCATCAAAATATCTGGATAGTGAATACATTTGTTTGCATGGTAAATATAAACATTTGCAGTAGGCCTACTTATATTTAGGATATATATAGTTCAACTTCAATTAATGTGTTGGGCGCAAATAGACTTTACTTTGGTCCAAGTCGCCTGGTGTCCCCCGCCGTGATGTTGCTGGAATATTGTTAAAAGCGGCGTAAAATCAAACTCAGTCAGTCAGTCCAAGTCGCCCTGCAACTATAACACTACTGCCACACATTACATCTCAAAAGGACTGGCAGTACGTGTGGTGATTGTTATAGCCTGGATACTCATCTGCCTAGGCTTTTCTTGCAAGTTAGGTAACTGTTGCTTAGAGGTGAATATCACCATCTCTGTCTTTATTGTATACGTCACTGTTTTTGTATTATGCTCCTTATGAATCTTTATTCCACTCGTTTTCTTCTGCCATACTGATGCATTTGTTATTTGTTTATTTGAGCACAGGGACTGGACATCTGCATTGAAGTTTGTTCCGTGTATGCCCCCTCTCGCAATCGCAACAGGAAGGCAACGTTGTCTCACCGACTGCTTGGCACCCCTGAACACAGCATTAGGCAACCTGCATCATTGCTGTACCAACATGGCGCCCAGCTTTTGAGCATTCTGGGATTGACGTTTCAAGGTGTGAAGACATCTTCCAATAGCAGCTTATACGTGTTCGATGACATTGAGGTCAGGTGGTGTCGCTGGCCACTCCATGAAGTCAATACCTCATTTTGCAGGCAGTCTAGCCATCTGCAATTGTGCCCATCATTACGTTTTATCTGTGTCAGAATCGACCTTCGGACACAAAGATGGGCAGTGCGGAAGCGGTACGTACGGTCTGGGCTGTTACGCCACCCTAAACAGTGCTTTACATAGTCACAGTACTTTGTCCAAGTTTTACTGCAAGTTGCTGTACCCACAACTAGGTGTTTGCACGCATTCATGTCGCCACCATCTGGTCATTTAGCAACGGATTCAACGGTTCTTTGAAGTGCACAGGGTTGTGTACTGTACACTTGATTGACAACAATTGATGATACACCCAGTCAATAAAAGCTACATTACTCATATTCATAGGAATTAAAGAAAAAGAAAACATGTCAGCGCCATAGAATACCAAACTTAGATAATCTGAAACAGGTTCACCCTCACCCTTCAGTATCTTCACGTAGCCGGCGTCAACCAACTTCTGGATCTCTCTACAGTGTATCTCAGCTGACTCTGTGCTTCTCAATCTTGACATGACACTCTCGGGTTCAGCCCAGAACTGTACATCACTGGATTTTCGTAACAGTGGGGTTGAGGATGGTTTTCACGGTGAGTACATCCAATACTCTGTCATCCTGTTTTGATCGAGCTACCTTTACGTTCCGAGTAAGGGAACATATCAACTTGCATAGCTTCTCGACATTCTTCTATCAGAATCATCAGACAGGCAGAATTGATTTGCGGAAGGGGAATGAATCTCTTTGGGGTGATCATAACATTCCTTTAGTGAGTCCAGGGGTAGGTATACTCTGAGAGAGTTATTTGATCTGATGAGAAGTTCTAAGATGCTTCGTTGAAAGATCAAAAGCGCTAACAGAACTTTATCAGGCGATAACGTGCACATTTTTGCATTACGTCACAATGTATTGGCGTCACTGCGCCATTCTAGTCTGCCCCCTCGTAATCGAACAATTTTGCATTACGTCACAGTGTAAGCGACGTTACGATGCATGTCAGTTGTCATGCCTCGTACAGCCTCCTACAGTAAACTACTCCGTTGCATCCCGTTTCTTGGTTTGCAGTTGATTCACGCAGCTAACATCACTGTCGGAAACATTACGTTTATGTTTTCCGACGGTTAAAATGTCTCAATTCGACTCGCAATTAAACAGCGACCCGGCAAAGTTCCGTATGTTTACATTCCCAAAATGTATCCGTGGAATGTCGCGCTTCATCTTCAAGTACTGATAAAAAGATACGTTGGAAGTAGAAATGCGACATTCACATTGCCCCAAATATGGTTTTTGTTAATCAAATATTTGAGAGAAGATATTTAACCCGAACGTAAACCGTCTTCAAACTGGTCTTTCAGATTTTACGTCCGCTTTCCGACATTTTTAGGAAATAGAATTACAAATCACTGCGTGTTTCAAGACAATATATGCCGTATAACTAATCAACTTTAATCTTTAACACCGGGCTTACATTTAACATCTCTGGGGATATTTCAGTCTGACGTTTCTGGGGTCCTTCAGCCTTTTTCAGCGTGTTCATTTAAAATTCCAGCAGGGGTATGGCAGCAAGGTTACACGAATAATCTGTTTTGGGGATTTAATGTAGCCGAAAAAGATTATTTTATTTGCATATTCCATAAAACAAATCCGATGTATGATTCCTAAATCTTATTCAGAAATATACATGTGGAAATATAAGGTGAAATGCTGGTAATAATCACATTCGAATATGTGTTTAAGAAATATTTTTCTCCTTCTTTTAGTTACATCAAAGAGGTTTTCTTCATTAAAATAAATGAATATAAAACACAACTCAAATTTTGTTCGTAGTTATGAGCTGAAAACAATCGCCACAACGCTTTCCTAACATTTGTCATGAAAAATGTTGTGTTTGGGCGAACAGTATTACTGCAACAGGTCGTGAAGCACGAAAATCTCGTGAACAGATTGCATAAAAACATGCATTATTGGGGGTATATGGGAGTGTGCACACAAACCTTCCTCCACATCAGTCCTTCAAGTCAACTACAGCGACCATGCCCCGATAATCGCAGGAATCCAGAGAGAGAACCATTGGAATGGTACACATGGGTGCCACTCATGCACATGCTGCAGCGACCTTGGGCTGTACACGTCTAACCATCACGAGGCTGGTGACCCGCTACAGGCAAACAGGGCGCATCCCCTCCCTCCCCACCCAACGAAGACCGATACGTAGGTATCCTGCACCCAAGAAACCGTTTACTACCTGAGACAGGAGCAGCAGCAGCACGACGACTCAGACAATACGGTATCCGTGCCTACAGACCCTACCGAGGTGTACGGCTGACGCTACATCATTGATGTCAATGGGCAGGCAAGGTTCTATCAAAACAGCCAGTGGCAGAGAGTGGTGTTCTCAGACGATTTCAAGCAGGTTCCGGCTGTTCAAGAATGATGGCAGGGCTCGTCTCCACTGACGCCGTGGAGGACGTGTGCAACGTTGCTGCATACAGGGAGAGGAACCGTCTGGGGTGCGGCGGTGTAAGAGTTGGGGTGGCGTATGTAGCGATATGAAGACAGATCTGGTGGTGTGTGATATGAAGACAGATCTTGTGGTGTGTGTGTGTGTGTGTGTGTAATCTCACAGTTCAACGATACACTGATCAAATTATGCGTCCGGTTGTGCTACTGTTCCTACGTCAACGTCATAACCGGATCACGTATCAGCAGGACGACGCCCGTCTTCACACAACACGTAGTGTCATTGAATTTCGAAAGAAAAACAACGTCAATGTGCTTCCTTGGCCCTCCAGGTCACCTGACATGTCACCAGTTGAACACTTGTGGGACCATTTGGATCGTCAGATTCGTACTAGAGCTGTTATTGCTAGAAACAAACGTCAGCTTGTACAAGCCCTTCAAGAAGAATGACGAAGGATCCCTGCCCAAGGATTACGGCCTCTGACGTTCTCAGCACGTCGCAGAGTTAGGTCTTGCATTGATGCCCACGGTGGACATACCAGATACTGACCACGTGCGTGTGCTGTTATGTTTTTATCTGTGATCGAATACTGGACACTTCATTCCTTCTTTTATACAGTGACTCAATGGACTTGTTGTTGTTGCTACTCCAATGACATGACCAAGTGCGTGTTGGCCATACACCTGTTATTAAGATCCACTGTCCTTTTTCACAATGGTGGTTTGTCGTTTTGTAATATAAGTTGTATGCTTCTCTCGTGGGTAATACGCCTCTTTGTAGCAGTGTCACCAGAGCCGGTAGGCTCAGACCGTATTACCCGAGGGAGTAGCATACAACGTATTTATCTTACCGCCATGTTAAATGTACAAAATATCATTATATTTTATGTTGAAGATCGCTACCAACCATATGACATGTAAACAAAATGGCGTCTGCCTCTCGACTGGATTTTAAAGATCAGGGAAACATATTCTGACAAGCTTCAAACTGCTATAAAAATGGTTAATTATGTTAAGTTGAATGTGCAAACGATTCAGTGTATAAAATAGTATAAATAAAACAGGGAAGTCGGTAAAATAAGGTGTACATACTGAACTCAAAAGCAGCTAATCGAACGGTTTTCGAACTCCGTGCACTGCATGCGTCATATTACGACGTCATACGATTGTTAGCGATACAGCTTCTCGGCGGATAGTTTGGAGGGTGGGGTGGTGAGAGTGACACGGAAACTTGTTAAAGCGTCATTGACGATTGAACTTACAGTATTTTACATGACGGTAAGATAATATTAGTGATTTCGACCTGGTATCGTTTTGCCCGTAAGTTTATAAACATTAAATGGAATGTTAAGACAACGTAAAATACCTTAGCATACAAAAACTTAACCTTGTAGCGACGTGAAAAGGACATATCGTCAGGCAACGTCAGGCAACAGAACGTTGTGACAACGTTGAATCTTTTAATGGAAATCAACAGAATAAAGTTGACTGACAACGTTGAATTGTTTAGCTCAGGGTTGTTTACAGATCCAATATCACGGCAGAGAACACCAGAATCTACACTGGGATGTACCTTCTAAAAGCACTAGGATTCAAGAAAAGGGTGAGGTGTAATGGTGAGGTGAGGTGAGGTGAGGTGAAATGGGGTTTAACGTCGTGAAAAAGAAACTTAAGAATATTTCGCTCATCAAATGACGACGTGCATGCGTGAGTATGAGGTATGTGTGACTGCTTGTACTAGCCTCAGACTCAAGCTGGTTTTATAGTGCTAGCCACTGAGATACCATGCCGCAGTGAAGCATGAATACCCCACGCAGACACATTATACTGACTCTGAGCCGACCAGTCCTTGCTGTACCCATTAATGCCGAGCGCCAGACAGGGACCAACAAGTACCATATTTTAACGTCTTTTGGTCTGAGGCGGATGGGGATCGAACCCGCGACCTTCCGCTCTCTGGGCGGACGCTCTAACCACTATACTACGGAGGCGAAATACATAAGTATATACAAAAGTTAGATTGTTTGGTCTGTGTTGATACAGGTGCAGTATCCTGAATACATTTGACCGTCCTATTTGATACATTGGTGTTTGTGGCTAAGTGTATAAAATTCTAATTTTGGCCTGAAATTGTCTGTGACATTTTAGGTATTCTACGCATTTCCGACATGGTGTCAATATTCCAGTTTCATTTGTAGCAAAACCCTTGAGTTCATTCGTAGAGTTTGATTGGTTTGGTTTCGTTGATGATTAACGCAGCACTCAGCAATATTCCAGTTTTATGGCGGCACTCTGTAAATAATCGTGAGACCAGCCAAGCCAGTGACCAACATAATGAGCATCTATCTATGCAACTGGGAACCGATGACATGTGTCAACTAAATCGGGGAACCTAAACCACCCGATCCCGTTAGTCGCCTCTTACGATAAGCATAAGTTACTGAAGATCGATTCTAGCCCGCCAGTGCATGAATGTCAGGAGTCCAGGCAATAGTTTGGCATGAAATGCATGTGGACCCGGTTTGTTGTAAATATCTCTTCATCCGATGATCCAATCGATCTCAAACTGTGCAAGTGGATGCTTTGTCAGACAACCTAATCACATTGTAAATCACCGATTTTATGCATTTGTATTAAAGAATCTGTCTATGTAACTGTCAACAAAATCAACAGCAGAACGCAGACTGCTTGCAGAGGGAGGGAGCCAATGACCTGTAACAGCGGCAGTGTTGGGTCATAAAGCAGTCGGATTATGGAAAGAAGTTTAACTTAGACCAGGCTTAAGGCTAGTCTGGGTTTTTGTAAACCCACAGCCCGGGTCTAAAATAAACGGTATTATAGAAAGCAGGTCTGGCAAAACCCTTGGTTTAAACCTAGACTAGGAGTTTAATGTTTTTCCACTTTAAACATGTTTCAAACATTAGATTAAACCGTTTTTGCGCATAATCAGTGTCCTATTTCCGTTTTTGACTCAACGTTTTATACGTTGCATGGCGGTACATGACGGTAGCGTTTCAAACGTCAAGGTAAGGCAATATGGCATCTAGAATTAAAACTTTACTGAGGAACACAAGCTGTACATTCCCCAGTGTATTGAGGATAATATTTCAATCATTGAAGACAAGAGGTGTGACGCCAATGCGTTAAAAACAAATTGACAGCATGGGGAAGAATCAAGGTATCTTTTCAAGGTCGTTTTGGCATCTACATTGAAACAGATAAATTGAAGTAATTATGGAAACGACTAAAGTTAACTGCCAAAAGAGAACTACGCAACTACGGAAAGGAACTTAAAAAACTGGAGGGGGGCCACCACCCAAGGACGTGTCAAATGTATCGCATAGAATAATCAGGGAGTTTGAACAACTGACCAACCCATACGACGACGACGCTGACGACCATCACGAACAAGGAGATATATCAGCGGAAGGCGATAATTTGAGGTATATAAAGATGAATATGTGACCAGGGCTGACAAAATGGGGCCAGATGCGGCACAAGCAATTTTCAGTTATTTATAACGTCATTCGCCTTTCACAAAACCCCAGAAAAACATGCTGTAACTTCAACAGGAAGTGAGGTACCTCTATAAAGTTTAGTGTGTGTGTGTCATTAAGATGATGCTGATTTCAAATCACCAAAAGTCTAAAATATTAAATTTGGTCATTCACCGTATTTTGTCAAGACGCGGTCACATAAAATTATATAGATTTCTTCATCCTCAATAACATCAAGTACAAAGTGAACGAAAAATCACGCAATTTTTTCAACTGATGTTTAACCAGAAAATAATTATTGTCTTAAATTTCATTATTCAGTAACAAATCTAGTATTTATAGCATACAACATGAAGATTTGAAAGACATCATCAGAGAAAAATATTAGAGTGACTTCCCCTTACAATTCACGTCTTTCCCGTTGTATCATATATGATACACATCATTTGTGACACATGTTTATATTAAACTAGAGTGGTTTAAGTGTAAATAACATAATATACTGATGCATGGTAATCCATGAACATAGAAAACATTAAAGATAAAACTTAAGTTTTTACTTGTATCCAATCAGCGTGTAATATCCAATCAATGTCTGAGTGCACACAGACATGTGTTTTTCATGGAGGCATTGATCTTTACTCTTCAGTCCCGACGTCCAGGTAGTAAATGTCAGCAAGGGAGCCCCTATACCGTCAACATCAACATTATCCGAGTGTGTGCGTGATACTGTCGGCCCAAATGGTGACTACTGCGACGATGACATCAGCGTAAGTCAGTGTCATAATGATAAACTCCCCATTCTTACAAAGAGAAAGAGACAATCGACCGGTTCAACTAGAGATGCGACACCCGAGACAACTCTTCTGCAGCTCGCACGAGAAGAACACGAACTAAACTTAAATAAAGTACATGAAGGAAGAACACGACCTAAAGATGGAAATTCTTCAACTGCAGAAAACACATGCAGAAAATCAACTTTGTACTCACAATGTCGTGTGGGTTCGCGATCTTTCATACACTGAACTGTAGATCATTAATGGAGAACTTTACGTTGTATGTTGTTCTGCAAGTGTTGAGTTCTGAATCTATGTTCCGTTATGCAGTTCAGACCTGTTTCGATGTTATTCATATTCCTCGTATTTTCTTTTCCACCAGTAACAGTAGAAAATATAGTGTATTGATACAAATCAGCGACGAATCTCTTATGTAGAAAAAGGTTACTTTACCCAACCATTGACGGTGATTATTGTACTCCACAAAACTGGACACGAAATACAATGTAAAAGTTCAGCTGTAATAACACCCACCGTTTCTGGCCCCTGATATAGGGCTAATCGCCTTTAGCAGCTTTCGTCCCAGTCTGTTTTACAGTGTTATATTATTTCCTCTTCCGCTAGCTCGCTCTGTACTGTTAACGACCTAAGATAAATATGTTTAGATTTTCTTTAGGTTCATTCTATGAACTGCCCAAGTCAATTACACACATTTAAATTCTAATGCAGTTTATTGTTCCTGTCAAAATTTGAATCTATATTAATGTCTTCCTTAAAAAACAACTTTACCTTCACGTGGATGTTCCTTTCGTCTACGCATATGGTATTATAATGTATTTGAAGTTGTCATCTAGTATCGAATTATCGACTTTGTAAGCAAATTTTCTCGAGTAATCATGAATAGTTCCTAGTCTGTTATGTAACCTCCGGATTGATTAATAATGGCCGTATTGTCTGACTTTCAACATTGAACTTGATCTAGTTGTCTTTAATGGGTTCAATCAGAGCAAGCAGTAATGTTTTTCAGCATTCAAATGTGTTGACACTTTGTTGTGGGAAGTATCTTTTTTATTTTAACGCTGACACTTTGAAATGATCTTAGGTGTGAAAATAAGGAAATGGCCAATGAAAATGATAGACATTTTCTGCCAACCATTTAAAGAAGTCATGTGAATAATGCCTTAATTTCATACACTTAAACTCTTGTTGTAGCTACAAGCAACAAAGGTCATTATATCACAACACAATATCACCTTTCTGTAACGATAAGCACGACAGTGATATCATTTATAAAGATGAAGTATCTCCTACGTAGATGAAAGGAAATTCCACGTGAATGAAAGTATCTTACACGTGGATGAAAGGATCTTTCACGTGGATGAAAAAATCTTCCCATGGATGAAACTATCTTCCACATGTGAGAGTGTCTTCCACGTGGATGAAATGATCTTTTATGTGGATGAAATTATGTTTTACGTGGATGAAATTATCTTTACATGGATGAAAGCATCTTCTACGTAGATGAAAGTATCTTTCGCATGGATGAAAGTATCTTCCACGTAGATGAAAGAATCTTCATCATAGATAACAATTAATCTTCCACGTGGAAGAAAGTATCTTCTAGGTAGATGAAAGTATCTTCAACGTAGATAAAAGTATCTTCCACATGAATGAAATAATCTTCTACGTTGATGAAAGAATCTTCTGTGTAGGTGAAAGTATCTTCCATATGGATGAAATAATCTTCTACGTAGATAAAAGTATCTTCCACGTGGATGAAACAATCTTCTGCTTAGATGAAAATATCTTCCACGTGGGAGAAAGAGTCTTCTACGTAGATAAACGCATCTTCCACGTGGACAAAAGAATCTTCTACGCAGATGGTTCCTGTACATTGATGAACGAATCTTCTACGTAGATGAAAGCATATCCGTGTGTAAGAAGGTATCTTCCACGTGGATGAAAGTATCTTCTACGTAGATAAAATTATCTTCCACGTGGATGAAAGAATCTTCAACGTAGATAAAAGTATCCTCCACATGAATGAAATAATCTTCTACGTGGATGAAAGAATCTTCTGCGTTGATGAAAATACCTTCCACGTGGGTGAAAGAATCTTCTGCTTAGATGAAAATATCTTCCACATGGGTGAAAGAGTCTTCTACGTAGATACACGTATCTTCCACGTAGACAAAATGATCTCCTACGCAGATGAAAGAGTCTTCTGCGTGGATGAAAGTATCTTCTACGTTGATGAAATAATCTTCTACGTGGATGAAGGAATCTCCTGCGTAGATAAAAGTATCTTCTACGTGGACACAGTACAGTGTATAATCTACATAGATTACAGTTTAGACTGTAGCCCATATACGCTTACAAAATCTACCCGTCACTTAGGGTAGCCCAGTGGTTTAAACGTTACCTCGTCAAGCCGAAGACCCGGGTTCTATTCCTAACATGGATACAATGTATTAGGTCCATTTTCGGTGTCCCCTATCGTGATATTGATGGAATATTACCAGGGCGGCATAAAACCACATTCACATACTGCACTTTGAGATTGATCGAACTTTCTAACAAACATTATATTCAGGATTGCTAAAAGCGGCGTAAAATGATACTCACTCATTCACTCACTCACTACCCTGTCATTAGCAAGATACGATGTCAGCCTCTTCATTAAGATTGCCTACTGCAGAGAAATAATTTCCAATAACTCTTTTGAACCAACTGCAAGCTCCTTTGCAATTAACTATTACGAGCGCTTCTTTAACTTTATAATTTAGAGGTTTTGTTTTTTCCAATTTTTAAGACCAGTTAACAATCCGAACCGGAAGTGAGTGACTTGGGAGAAACAACATGAGGTCAGAAAAGTTAGTTTGGCGCAGGGGTGTCTCCACCAACTTGAACAAACTGTGTAAAGATAATGTTAGTTTGGCGAAGCGGTGTTTCCATCAACTTGAACAAACTGTGTAAAGATAATGTTAGTTTGGCGCAGTGGTGTCTCCATCATCTTGAACAAACTGTGTAGAGATAATGTTAGTTTGGCCCACTGTGTAGAGATAATGTTAGTTTGGCGCAGCGGTGTCTCCATCAACTTGAACAAACTGTGTAGAGATAATGTTTGTTTTGGTTAGTTTGCACAGCGGTGTCTCCATCAACTTGAACAAACTGTGTAGAGATAATGTAGTTTGAACAAACTGTGTGCAGCGGTGTCTCCATCAACTTGAACAAATTGTGTAGAGATAATGTAGTTTGGCGCAGCGGTGTCTCCATCAACTTGAACAAACTGTGTAGAGATAATGTAGTTTGGCGCAGCGGTGTCTCCAACAACTTGAACAAACTGTGTAGAGATAATGTTAGTTTGGCGCAGCGGTGTTTCCATCAACTTGAACAAACTGTGTAGAGATAATGTTAGTTTGGCGCAGCGGTGTTTCCATCAACTTGAACAAACTGTGTAGAGATAATGTTAGTTTGGCGCAGCGGTGTTTCCATCAACTTGAACAAACTGTGTAGAGATAATGTTAGTTTGGCGCAGCGGTGTCTCCAACAACTTGAACAAACTGTGTAGAGATAATGTTAGTTTGGCGCAGCGGTGTCTCCAACAACTTGAACAAACTGTGTAGAGATAATGTTAGTTTGGCGCAGCGCTGTCTCCATCAACTTGAACAAACTGGGTAGAGATAATATTAGTTTGGCGCAGCGGTATCTCCATCAACTTGAACATACTGTGTAGAGATAATGTTGGCAAGTTTTTTTGTACCTGTCAACTTAGTCAAATCAAAATACCGGTCAAGTTTATCAAAATACCTGCCATATCTGTCAAAATGCAATTAGAAGATATTGTGGAAGTCTTTCAAGATGAAATAATGAAATTAAGACAGCGAACACGAAGATGGTTATGTATTATCATCTACACGCACCAGTCAGAATGCAGGCTTGGAAAATGTCATTGTGAAATAACTATTCTTTTGTTTGTTTGTTTGTTTGTATGCTTGTTTGTATGTTTCTTGTTTTACGCCACACTCAGCAATATTCCAGGTATATGGCGCTGGTCTGTAAATCTGGACAAGTCTGTAAGTCTGGACAATACAATCGAGTGATCGACAGCATAAGCATCAATCTTGGTATTTGGATACATGAGCCTGACCACCCGATCCCGTTAGTCGCCTCTTACGAGAAGCATGAGTTGGCGAAGATCAATTTTAACTCGGATCTTCAAGTGTCCTTGTAATGATTCAACACGTAACAATATGTTGTGTGGAAAAAAACAACATTTGTGTAATCACTATCATCATACAGTGATCAGTACATTACTGCAGACGTCAGAGACACCAGCCAATCAGAACTGTATCGCAATACACTACGGTTATAACGAACTAAAACAGACCACTATTTGATCGGTATAACCGGAGTTCATCATATGGATTTTGTCCAAATTGTGCAGCAAGTGGCAGTGACAAAAAGTTCCTTATACCGTAAGTTCGTTATAGTCGTGTGTTACTGTACTAGAGCACGAATTTTTGTCTTTTGTGCTGTTTTAAAGAGAAAAACAAACAACACTCAGATTTATGGCATATTAAACTGAGGCAGAATACAGTACCAACTGAATAACACTGTCAAAACAAAAATTCTAAATCATTATGTCTTTTGTGTTTGATTTACCCTCTTTGGGAATGTGTTGGTAGCAAAAATGACTTCTGATTAATTATTAAAGTGTCCATAGCCTTGACATTGCTGTAATATTACTGAAAGGGCGTAAAATATTTTTTGTTACAATATTTTTTGTGTTACTATTTTTCAAATTTTTGTTATTGAATCAGAGTGATATAGATAAGGTTTGAATTCCGTGAAAGGGCGTAAAACTAAACTCACTCACTAACTATAACAATTATCAAAAGTGCAGAGATAAAATACATGCCTTTGGTGAAAACTGGAAGCTGAAAACACTGTGGAGAATGGATTTTGACGTTGACGTACTCGTCTGCAATGGAGTCCCAGGTGTGCTTATAGAAGGAAAGGTGGGGATTGAGAGAGGGCCATGGTACGACGTGGATGGTTTGCAGTTGCGGGAAGTGGGCCACAATCCTGTCAAGATCATCCTGTAAAATGGAACGTTGCTCATCACGTTGTGTTTTTTAAATGGCGCCACAGCTAACACACAACGGCTTTACAACGTCGTGGGAAGGTTACAGATTGGTAACGTCACGACACAACTTTAGTATTACGTCATTCTGTAACCTCATTTGCAACGTAATAACCACGTTGCAAATTTACGTTGAGGAAACGTTATCCTTTGTGCTCCTGACAACGGTATAACAACGTTTCTTATAACTGTCACGATAGAGTTTTCTGTAACCCTTTTCTTCACTATTCAGCTCCAGCTCCAGAAAGCCTACGACCAAAACAACATACAAATTGACGAATAAATAGTGAAGTGAGTTTCTGCTTTGTTTCTTATATACTGTTCACTGTTGGGAAAACTAGTCAACTGCTAACCTTAAATAGAACGTTAGACAACGTAAAATACGTTAGCATCAAATAACTTTACCCCGGTGGTGACGTATCACAACGTCACCCTACACTCGTGACAACGTAAATGAGAGTCCACAGATTAACGTTGTAACAACGAATGCATAGCGTTGTGACAACGTGAAATTGTTTGCTGGGGCACTGATGTTGTCCCGACGATATTGACTGTGACGTGTATTAACCGCTCTGTAATGACGTCTCCAAACTCGTCCTGGAAATCGGCCTTGAACTTAGATTCTTTAAAACAGCATTTACCTGTCTGGCATAATGAACTGACTTAAAGGAGAGATTACATGTTGTCAGGAGGAAAGTAAGATCGGACTAGCCTAGTCCGTCGAGGGTCGCTCAGTCAAGGAGTGACCAGGCCCTGATTTCTCGCAACAAAATTAAGTCTGAGTTTTTACTCAAATTTGAGAACATACAGGAAAATGCATTTCCCAGAATGAACTGAAATCGATATTAAACTCAAACATAGTAGACAATTTGAGTTTGGTGGATAGCTTACTTGAATTGTTTGTGCTTTTTAATTTCAAAAATGCAATTGAGTTATAAAATCAGCTGTTTCAAACTGAGTTTGAAATTTTAGCAAAAACTTATGTTTGTTTCAAGAAATCGGGGCCAGGACTCTTAACTGTCTACAACATATTCATGCACTTGCGCACAGACCCGTGAAGATCCGGGTTAGAATTGGTGTTCAGTAACCCATGCTTGCCGTAAGAGGCGACTAACAGGTTCAGGTGGTCAGGCTCGCTGACCTGGTTGACACATGTCATCGTATCCCAGTTGCGTAGATCGATGTTCATGCTGTTGATCACTGTCGTCGCCATAGAGTTAGCATATAGCTGAGTGCGGGTTAAACAACAAACCAGCCGACCAAGCAATCCATCGAGTTGAAAACGGGACTGGTAGAGTTTGAATTTATATCCGTTTTGCATCTGTACCCTCTCAATGATTCCAACCCAATCAGTACATAACAAATGCTTAATCGAATGGTATATGTGAACACTGTTGTTTCAGGAACCGATTCTTGTATATTATGATAGGGTTGTTAGTGAGACATGTTCAGAATCGGAATCTTATGATTCAAGTGAGTGAGTAATGTTTTACACCGCGTTTTTAGCAATATTTCAGCAATCACGGCGAGGGCCAGAATTGGCCTTCACACATTGTACCCGTGTGGGGAACGGAACTCAGGTCTTAGGCGTTTCCCGGGATTGATCAGTTTGAAATAAGATCGGTGGAAATCCGCGGATCAGCGAAAAATTGCATGGAGAGTAATCAGTAGTTCAGCTTATAGTGAGCAGCACAGATACCGCAGCTACCGGAAGTAGCGACGGTCTGCAAACACTCGACTCTGGCCAGACAATCCAGTGATCAACATCATGAGCATCGATCTACATAATCGGGATACGCTTTCATGTATCAACCAAGTCAGCGTGTCTGATCACCTGATCCCCTTAGTTGTCTCGTACGACAAACGTGGATTGCTGAAGACCAATTCTAATCCCAATCTTCACGGGTACAGCGAGAAGGAAAAGAATGTACTTCATGTAATGTCTGAATCAACCAGTTGAGTATTGCTGCTAAAAACATAACAAACAACGGACTGCTGAAGGGTCTGTATATACAGTGCTTTTAATATGACACATACACATATACAGACGCATGCGCACACACACTTACAAATATACAGACATAGTGTTCTATGTGTTGACTGTTTATAATGTTCCTCACCGGTGGTGGTTTACTGCTGTACGTTTAATCCTATTCCCCACATGTTTGATATTCCATCAGGTGATAACTAATTGTTGAATACACTGGTAAAATAACGCTATATTGAAAGTAACACACTATGTCCATTCCAAACTAAAAGCCTATTAGAAACGAAACATTCTATTTTCCGACCCTGATTTAAGATACATGAAGATTAGCGGATAAAATGGATAATGAAGCATTGTTTTTTGTAGCTTGGAAGCAGAGATAGTAGCCATAGAACTGTAACAAGATATTTATTGATGAAACCTACAGCAAATTAACAAGGCAACATAGGCTACATGCTGTATGAAATATGTAATCTTAAAATCAGTTTCCCAGGGTGGATGAGATCGGAATACAGAGAGAAAACACGATGCGATTGATACATTTAGGGAATCAAACACATACCGTTAGTACTTGTTCCCTTCATACTGACTGACTGGAGAGTATATGCCACAGTGTTATATGTCACATCAACTGCACCTACAATAGGAGACCGATAGCTACTGTAGTAGATGGTGCCTCTATATAGTCCCAGGTTCCTGGGGACGGCGTTCAGTGTGGTCACCTCTGTACTCACATTATTGGACACAGTCATCTTCATCAGTTTCTTCTGTACACCATAATACAACACACCTGCTGTCTGGTCCAGGGTTACAGCATACATACTGCTTCCTGTGGCTAATGTTGTCAGACCTTGACCATCATATGTCACAGTGAACAGTTTCCCGATGTTACACCCATATATCCTCCTTCTCTTTGTGTCAAGAGCTATTTGCTTTGGAGAACTACCGTACTTGGATAAGTCAATGATGGCAGTGAAGTCTTTCCCCTGTGTAGACATGCGGCTGATTGAGTAACGTGGTTGATAGGTGGCTATAAATACGATGTCCCGATCTTCATCCACTGCCATACCGTATGTCTCTACACCTTCTCTTAATACCGTCACGTGACGTGTATCCAGGGTAGATGACACTATCTTATCAGGGTTGTATAACCCTATGAGAAGTTTCCTTGTCTTTGTTGTATATGCAATACATCTGACCTGCTTCATGGTGTGGTACTGATAGACACTCAGGGAGTTACTGTGAATGTTGAGTTGACGGAACTGATGTGGGGTACCTGACGACAATGGAGCTATCAAAATCCTACTTTTCTCTTCCTCTGGTCTGAGTGTCGTTGTTGACACAGATGTCCCGGAAGCTGGTGTAACATCTAGAGGAGCGGGGGTAGAAGGAGACACCGTGACATTTGTTATAAGCTTCGACATCTGTGACTGACACGTCTCCTTCAATGTCGTTATTCGCTTGATGTCTTCTGTGAGTCTGGCAGTGGTAATATCGGCCTTCTCAAGTTCTTTTTCCAGTTTATACTTATCTCTCATACAGATATAACTTGAATTATCTTGATTCCACACATGTGCCTTCTTCAGGAGAGATTCGTGAAATACGGTCGTCTCGCTTTGGAAATCACTGAGTGATGTTGAGACATGGTGCAACTGTCTCTTCATCTGATGATAGCCCTGCTTCAGATGCCGCACCTCAGAGACAACCTGACTTTTCACCATGTCTTGAAGAGACTCCCCTTGTAGAATCTCGGCCATGGCTTCTCTCACTTCATCCCGTATGTTTTCCTTTAACTCAGCTCTCAAGGATGCCCGGACAACATCTATGGTGTTTAGTATCCTTGTCTCCATAGCGATCACACCCACCTTATTATCAAGCAAATCCTGTTCTAGTTTGTTTAGGACAGACACCATATTGTCATGGCAACTACAGAAACAGACAAGGGAGATAGACGTCAGCAACCATGACATGTATTTGAACTCGGCCATCTTGTGAACTGTAGAGATGTCTTTGTCCGTTAAAGTAATTTATACATGAAACCCTCCGTATGGTTCGACGAATCCTGAGAGTGACAGGTTGACGTGAGGTACAGGTTTATATCTACTGTGTAGCCAGAATATAATCAGGGTTGAAGGTCGGTTGGTTACCACGTGATATGTCAGAACACTCACGTATCTCTATGTATATAATATATAGAACATAGCTCTATCATTAGTGATTTAGGGATGTCAGGTTGCATTGCACAATCGATGCACTCACGTTGGTGAAAACAACCATGAAGGGTCACCCCTGAAGGACGGACGGAGAGAGAGAGAGAGCGCTAGAGAGAGAGAGAGAGCTAGAGAGAGAGAGCGCGCTAGAGAGAGCGGGAGAGAGAGAGAGAGAGAGGGAGAGAGAGAGACAGAGAGAGAGAGAGAGCGCTAGAGAGAGAGCGTTAGAGAGAGAGAGAGAGCGCGAGAGAGAGAGAGAGAGAGAGAGAGAGAGCTAGAGAGAGCGCTAGAGAGAGCGCTAGAGAGAGAGAGCGCTAGAGAGAGTGAGAGAGCGCTAGAGAGAGAGAGACAGAGCGCTAGAGAGAGAGAGAGAGAGAGAGAGAGAGAGAGAGATTCAGGAGAATTGACATTTTGAAGTTAGTGGATACAATCAGAGGTGATAATGATTAGCCCGGAAATGCAGGTACTTGCAGCCTTACGGTTTAGTGCAACGGGTTCGTTTGTTTCGCGCCTTTTCCCGGTGGTTGAAACACGGTCGAAAATAAAAAAAATAGCACACTGCACCTCGAACTGAATCTGTTAAGTCGGGCGTAGTAACACCTAGGCTTAACCGACGTTGTGCATGACGTGTAAGAGCAGGGCGCTACTAAGCCCGGCCATACGGCCACAGGTCTTCAAAAATTGCGTCATCTGTCAGGGTTACTTGTATTGAAAAGAGTAACAATAATCAAGCCAGGAAGCAAATACGATTCCCAAATCACATATATACGAAGAATCATATATGTCTTTAAAGACAGCAACATATATATGCCATTGCCCCAAAGTATTCCAGAGATTGCAACACACAACAATAAATGCACCTTTCAACACATGAATCAACTTCGTCAATATATCTTATTTCCTCTATTTCTCTAACAATCTGTCTATATTTGATAACTGACAAGATTACTACATTGAAGAGCTGCCCTCTTGACGTATTACATGAGTATATTTAGCTCATATAAAGATGGGCAGATATATCATGAAAACTGAGAAGATTACTGCATTAAGTGAGTGAGTGAGTGAGTTTAGTTTTTAGCAGTATTCCAGCAATATCACAGCGGAGGACACCAGAAATGAGCTTCACACATTGTACCCATGTGGGGAATGAACCCGGGTCTTCGGCGTGACGAGCGAACGCTTTAACCACACCTACCCCAGCACCCCGACTACATTGAAGAGCTGTCCTATTGTGGGTATAAATTGTGGTCCCGAGCAGGTGAGGTGAGGTGAAATGGGGTTTAACGTCGTAATTGAGACTATTTCGCTCCAGGCGGAGGCTCTAAAACATTACACCGCGGAGGCGGTCGCGGGCATACAAACGTGCAAGGTACACACGCACACGTAGCTTTCTCGTGATATAAGTGCACACATCTTGACCCCTACCTTCAATCCCCATTACTAACTGTAAACGTACTTCAGTCTTGTTTTCATGCTCTTATCAGAGAAAACCTCGACACGAGGAATACAAAGTCCAGCGTAACTGGGTCGCGTTACACATGGAGACTCTGATATCATGGGTATTTTAGGACTCATGGCCAAACTGTTCCTAGGCTCGTCAGATGGCGCTCATACCTCACTACCTCAACACTCATTAGTGAGGTTTGTTGGTTTGTACCCTGACTTTGTCCTAACCAATACCCCACCTGGATAACGGCTGTCTGTTAATTATCGAGTCTGGACAATGTAATTTAGCTACTGAGCATTCATCCACGCTACTGGGATATGAAGACATCCGTCAACCAAGTCAGCCAGTCTGATCTCCAGATACATTTAGTTGCCTCTTATCTATCCATATGGGTTCGTTAGTGCAGTACGTGTAAAATTATGTCTCTGTGGATGAGCATACCTCATTGTGGTGCAGGGCGTCTAGCGTGGTCCCTTTTATCAAGTGACGTCAGTTTTACACAGTGTTGTAGCTGAATCAGAGTTAAGACATATCACTGAAGGGTACAAGTACGTGACACTCACGTCAGTTTTACACAGTGTTGTAGTTGAATCAGAGTTAAGACATATCACTGAAGGGTACAAGTACGTGACACTCACGTCAGTTTTACACAGTGTTGTAGTTGAATCAGAGTTAAGACATATCACTGAAGGGTACAAGTACGTGACACTCAGGTCAGTTTTAGACAGTGTTGTAGTTGAATCAGAGTTAAGACATATCACTGAAGGGTACACGTACGTGACACTCACGTCAGTTTGACACACTGTTATAGTTGAATCAGAGTTAAGATATATCACTGAAGGGCACACGTACGTGACACTCATATCTGCTGTAACAGTGGCCACCTGGTGACGGTAGCATGTCTGTGAGTACAGGGGACCTAACTTCGTGCAAACTGGCAGCCCTGCCAAAACCAGTCATGTCACTGAACCACTTCATTTGTGTGAGTCAGTCCAACTTGAGGTAGTTGTCCTGAAGTCTTGGGAGGTTTTTAGGTGTGACTTGCATGTTACGGAAGTCAAGGGAGGTTGTTCGGTGTAACCTGTATGTTACGGAAGTCAAGGGAGGTTGTTCGGTGTAACCTGTATGTTACGGAAGTCAAGGGAGGTTGTTGGGTGTAACCTGTATGTTACGGAAGTCAAGGGAGGTTGTTGGGTGTAACGTGTATGTTACGGAGGTCAAGGGAGGTTGTTGGGTGTCACCTGCATGTTACGGAAGTCAAGGGAGGTTGTTGGGTGTGACTTGCATGTTACGGAAGTCAAGGGAGGTTGTTGGGTGTGACTTGCATGTTACCGAAGTCATGGGAGGTTGTTGGGTGTACCCTGCATGTCACCGAAGTCTAGGGAGGTTGTTGGGTGTAACCTGTATGTTACCGAAGTCTAGGGAGGTTGTTGGGTGTAACCTGCATGTTACCGAAGTCTAGGGAGGTTGTTGGGCTTAGACCTTTTGAAACTGATGATCTGAAGTTTATGTCTATTCAATCGATATCTTATTTCCTATATTACTCAAACAATATGTCTGTAGTTGATAAATGACAAGATTACTACATCGATCAGCTGCAATAATATGGGTTTAAAATGTGGCCCCAAGTAAATGTCCCAACGTCACTGTTGTAGTGTTGTTGTAATGTGGAGCTATGAACCGTTGCCTTAATGCTAGGGGTGAAACGGTACGCTCTTACCACGGCACGGTACGGATTGCGGTACTTCTGTTCAGTCCGTTTCGGTAAACGAGATAGGATCACAATGCAGATCACAATAAAATAAAGGTACGAAAACTGAAAATACCGAATGTTTGGACTGCATTACGGTATGCCGAATAGAAGGCAAACTACCTCGGTATACCGTTTCACCCCTACTTAATGCAGGAAGACAGTCCCGTTTGTAAGGTTCATGGGACAAGTGAGCGAGTGAGTGAGGACTGCTAACGACAACCAGCAATTGTAAAGCTGCTATTTGCGTCGAAAACTAACTGTGGATCCAGTGGGAAGGCTCAGTGACATGGCTGAATGCATGGCATGGACACCCTTGGCGGCTTTAATCATTTCTCGTGATATCTATCACAGGTTTGTCTGGCACGGAATCGATTATTCACAAGTCACCGTTATAATTATGGCTTGTTCTTTTTTGGTTTGTTTATAGCCATATCAACAATATTCAAGATATATGTCGGCGGCGGTCTGCAAACAATCGACTCTGGACCAGACAATCCAGTGTTCAAACATCATGAGTATCGATCTACATAATCGGGATACGCTTTCATGTATCAACCAAGTCAGCGTGTCTGATCATCTGATCCCGTTAGTTGTCTCGTACGACAAACGTGGATTGCTGAAGACCAATTCTAATCCCGATCTTCACGGGTACAGCGAGAAGTAAATGGAAATACTTCATGTAATGTCTCAATCAACCAGTTGAGTATTGCTGCTAAAAACATAACAAACAACAGACTGCTGAAGGATCTGTATATACAGTGCTTTTAATATGACACATACACATATACAGACGCATGCGCACACACACTTACAAATATACAGACATAGTGTTCTATGTGTTGACTGTTTATGATGTTCTTCACCGATAGAGGTTCACGGCTCTACGTTTAATCCTATTGCCGTCGGGTTTGATATTCCATCAGGTGATAACTAATTGTTGAATTCAATGGTAAAATACCGCTATACTGAAAGTAACACTATCTCCATTCCAAACTAGAAGCTTATTACAAACGAATCATTCTATTTTCCGACCCTGATTCAAAATACATAAATATTTGCGGATATAATGGATAATGAAGCATTGTTTTTTGTAGCTTGGAAGCACAGATAGTAGCCATAGAACTGTAACAAGATATTTATTGATGAAACCTACAGCAAATTAACATGGCAACATAGGCTACATGATGTATTGAATATGTTATCTTAAAATCAGTTTCCCAGGGTGGATGAGATCGGAATATAGAGAGAAAACACGATGCAATTGATACATTTAGGGAACCAAACACATACCGTAAACACTAGCCCCCTTCATACTGACTGACTGGAGAGTATATGCCACAGTGTTATATGTCACATCAACAGCACCAACACCAGTAGGATCATAGCTACTGTAGTAGATGGTGCCTCTATACAGTCCCAGGTTCCAGGGGACGGTGTTCAGTGTGGTCACCTCTGTACTCACATTATTGGACACAGTCGTCTTCATCAGTGTCTTCTGTACACCATAATACAACACACCTGCTGTCTGGTCCAGGGTTACAGCATACATTCGGCCTCCTGTGGCTAATGTTGTCAGGTCTTGACCATCATATGTCACAGTGAACAGTTTCAAGTCATTACACCCATATATCCTCCTCCTCTTTGTGTCAAGAGTTATTTGCCTTGGATCACCACCGTACTTGGATAAGTCAACGATGGCAGTGAAGTCTTTCCCCTGTGTAGACATGCGGCTGATTGAGTAACGTGGTATAAAGGTGGCTATGAATACGATGTCCCGATCTTCATCCACTGCCATGCCATATGTCTCTACACGTTCTCTTAATACCGTCACGTGACGTGTATCCAGGGTAGATGACACTATCTTACTCGGGCTGTATAACCCTATCAGAAGTTTCCTTGTCTTTGTTGTATATGCAATACATTTGACCTGCTTCATGGTGTGGTACTGATAGACACTCAGGGAGTTACTGTGAATGTTGAGTTGACGGAACTGATGTGGGGTACTTGACGCCCATGGAGCTATCAAAATCCTACTTTTCTCCTCCTCTGGTCTGAGTGTCGTTGTTGACACAGATGTCCTGGAGGTTGGTGTAACATTTAGAGGAGCGGGGGTAGAAGAAGACACCGTGACATTTGATGTCAGCTTTGATATTTGAGACTGATGTGTTTCCTTCAATGTCGTAATTTGAGATTGGATATTGGCAATGGTAGCGTCACACGTCTGTAGTACTTTTTCCAGTTTATGCCTATCTCTCATACAGATAGCACACGAATTCTCTCGATCCGACATACCTGCCTTCTTCAGGAGAGAGTCGTGAATTACGGTCGTCTCGTCCTGGAAATCTCTGAGCAACCTTGAGACATGGTGCAACTGTCTCTTCATCTGATGGTAGCCCTGCTTCAGATGCCGCACTTCAGAGACAACCTGACTTTTCACCATGTCTTGAAGAGACTTTCCTTGTAGAATCTCGGCCATGGCTTCTCTCACTTCATCCCGGATGTTTTCCTTTAACTCAGCTCTCAAGGATGTCCATGTGACATCTATGGTGTCAAGTACTCTTTTCTCCATACGAAGTATATCCATCTTATTATCCCGCAGATCCTCTTCAAACTGTTTCAGCTTGTTCAGGACAGACACCATACTGTCCTGACCATAACAAGAACAGATTAGGGAGGCACATGTCAACAACCATGGAAGATACTTGAAGTCGACCATAGCTAGGATTATACAATATCTTCTGGGATATCCCTGTCCGTTAGAGTGACTTGAGGGTGTACCTCTCGGTATGGTTTGATGTTTACTGCTACGGACTGGCTGACGCAAGGTACAAATATACATTAACTGTGTTATCACGACCTACTCAGTGTTGCAGGTCACCAGTTGCACAGACTGTGTGAACAGAACAGGTGCAGGTATCACAGTTTGCCTGCGTAACATACACACAGAGACAAATATACCTTCACCAAAACAAACACGCGCGTGCACACGCATACACGTATATGCACATTGCTATATAAATAATGTTCTGAGCGTAATGTTAATCCCTTCTTCACCTCACCTTACTGCGACATACAGTTTATGTACATTCTGTCCTTCAAGGAGGTTATCAAGTTCCACGTATGGGGAAAATACTGACATGACGTAACAGGCACGCCAGAATTGAAGCCGTGTTGAAGTTTACAATGCAATCTCTGGATAGTTGTTTGTCAAGTCATTCGCGGAAAGTAAATGAATAAGGGAACCGTTACCTTTAGAATTAAGATACAATACTATAAGTATTCCTAACTGACCATGCATGTTAAACTGCGACTGAGTGGACTACGACTATCACACCGGTATTAGTTCGAACTAGTACAGGAAGACACCCACAAGCACGCAGTGGTAGGTCATGCGACCATCAACTACATTATATCTCACCCCTATCCCATCTACTTCAACCTTGTAGCATACTATAATGGGTGGACCTCCTCCCTACACCATGCTACCCGTGAAGATCCGGGATAGCAACCCATGTCTTCAGCAACCCATGGTGTAAAAGGCGACTAACAAGATCAGGTCAGGGTCAGGCTCACTTGGTTGACACGTATCATCGTATACTAATTATGTAAATTGATACTGTTGATCACTAGCTTGTCTGTTCCAGCTAGAATATTGCTAAACTAGAGTCCGTCGCTAAACAACAAACCGGCCAGCCAGCCAACCAGTCCTACTCCATACAGATGCCTTGATGATTAAACAGACTTTGCCGTATTAAGAGCAAACGGTGCAAAGTCTAGCGTGTTTTGGGTACGTAAAACTCGCTACCTTGTTGAGGGATTGCATGCCTGGATGCTGAAACAGGACTTGTGGAGAGAATAGCAAATGGTACACCTGCAGATTCTCACTTAATCGATATTATACCCATCACGGTCAACCTCCTTGGCAGAACCAAAGGTTTAGCTTTGGGTTCGAGTGTTTGTATTAATAGATATGTGAACTGCACAATATCGTTTCCTTACTAAGGAGCAGGTATGTTACTGGGTTTGTGGACATGTTGTGTAGTTCATTCCAGGGTAAGCAAAGCCATGTCTAGGACAATTGCCACCCGCACAATTGCCAACTAGGACAATTGCCCCCCGGACAGCATATGCGTGATCACCTGGTCATTTGGAGCTTCTTCTCGACTCAGGACGTCCAGGAACCTCCAGATGGATGGGTAACAGCCTGACATGTTGGTTAAGAGGTGTCGGTACCACCCCTCGAGGTGATTGTTGGTTAGGATTAGGACATCCAGTGTTCTCTGGTGCTGGTTCCAGGATGAGATTGGGAAGAGTGGAAGGCGGCGACCTCTGCGCTGTGGACGATGTTCGTGTCTTCGAAGTAATCCACTACTGGTTGGAGCTCCTCGGGCAGGTGCTCTGTCAGGGACTCGAACGCTCCACCCACCTCATGTTCCGGAATGAATGCAAGGACGGGAATTATTCTAGATTGGGTCTGAAGCTGAGGTGATGTGGAGTATTCTGCTTGTAGGCCTGAACTCTGGATCCGTCTGTAAACATTTTGGCTCAAGTGATAGAACCATCCCTTGATCTCATCATCCGGGAACTCTGCCACAGCAGCAATCCAAATGGCCCTCTCGTAGTCAAGCATGAATAAATCAGGAGCACAATCACGCCAGTCCTTCACCTGTGAAAACATTTCCCGGAAGGTAACCTCCTGCTTGCTAGGCAACAGGGCAAACGCACATGGGACAACAGCATCATTACCAACCGTATTCGCATATATTTATCGTTATGCAGTCAATGAGCCAACGTTGCCTTGTTGTTGTGAATGCAAGAGACACAGGCAGCAACGACCGAGCTCCAATACAGATGGGTAGTCCCTGTGAAAATGAAAGTGGAAGGGCACCAAGCACACCTTAATGCTTAACCCTGTTTTAGTGTACGCTCATTACGTCCATAAATCCTTTTATCAACCAGCAACATACTTTGTTCTATATGGGTATGTTTGGGGCACGAACTAACACACGTTAAGTTTCATTTTGTTTTAGTATAGACGCTTTTCCTGAAATCGAAATAAAAAAGCTACTTAGTTAATAAAATATTATTCAATGTCAGTTAAATAATGATACTCAGTCAATGATTGTTTTCTGCTTCTTCAATCATTTTGTTTACATTTGGTGCTAGTTTAGTTCATATCTAATAACCTTGACTGCTATGGTTATGGTATCCAAATCAGCATGTACACATTCAGGAAGAAGCATTTCGAGAATGACGTAGCAGAGTTCCTTGTGCGTATTTCTTGTCTTTTCTGGAGGACTTGACAGACATAACTTGTATTTGTTGTGACGAAAAGACGAGTGTTCTATACTGACGAGTGTCAGTTTGGATGAACGTCTTAAATGTGTATATGCTACGTGTGTTATATTTGGGATTACACTTTCTTAGTAAAGTACAGATTCTACTACTTTCGTTGGGTTGAGTCCCATGCGGGATTCGAACCCACAACCTCAGTGTCAGGCACCTTATCGCCAAAATCAGACGCCGAATCCGTAGAAGTCGCGATGGCTGAAATATATTTATCCATAACAAACTTTTAAGGACATGACGTTTCAAGAAAGGAAGAATTTTTGCCTTTTTGAAACATACATATGTATTTCAGTGCCAAGCAACGAATTAAGATTATGAATAATCACGATGAATATGACTTGCATAAAATAAGTGATCTTTGATTTTTTGTCAGTGTCATGGCTGATGAGCGTCAAGTGAAGTTCTTGTTGAAGAGCACATGAATATTTTAAAGTCGGCGCCTTACCTTAAACAGCTGAGAGAACACGTGGGTGTCTGATCCATGTACTCTGCACCAGTGTGTGCAGTATGTTTTCGTTCGTGGCCGTTAAATGGGCCTGTCAAGTGCTGGGTTTCGAAACAAATATCCACAGGACTGCAAACGCTACATCTGTGAGCAAGTTGAGATGGAAGTGGTCACCACCAACGTGCGTGTGGCGTTCGAGAAACATCACTAGACTTCAATAATATGCATGTCACACACAACAACTTCACTAGACTTCAATAATATGTATGTCACACCCAACAACTTCACTAGACTTCAGTAATATGAATGTCACACCCAACAACCTCACTAGACTTCAATAATATGTATGTCACGCCCAACAAACTCACTAGACTTCAGTAATATGCATGTCACACCCAACAACTTCACTAGACTTAAAAAAATATGCATATCACACCCAACAACCTCACTAGACTTCAATAATATGTATGTCACACACAACAACTTCACTAGACTTCAATAATATGCATGTCACACCCAACAACCTCACTAGACTTCAGTGATATGAATGTCACACCCAACAACCTCACAAGGATTCAATAAAACGCATGTCACACCAAACAACATCACAAGGATTCAATAATATGCATGTCACACCCAACATCCTCACTAGACTTCAGTAACATACATGTCACACCAAACAACCTCACAAGGATTCAATAACATACATATCACACCAAACAACCTCACAAGGTATCAATAACATCAGTGTCACACCCAACAACCTCTCTAGACTTCAATCATATGCATGTGACACCTACCAACCTCACTAGGCTTCAGTAATATGCATGTCACACCCAACAACCTCACTAGACTTCAATAATATGCATGTCACACCCGACAACCTCACTAGACTTCAATAATATGCATGTCACACCCAACAACCTCACGAGTCTTCAGTAACATCTAAAAAAAAAGACTCAGTGCACCTCAGCAATGTGTATGCCACTCCCAAAAACTTCTCCAAAACTATATTAACATGGAAGTCAAACTCAACGAGCTCACTAGGTTTACTTATATGCATGTCGCCAAACACCCTCTTAACAGGTTCAGTAATATGCAAGTCACACCGAGCAACCTCCCTAGACTTAGGTAACATGGAGGCCACACCCAGCAACCTCCCTACACTTCAGTAATATGCAAGTCACAAGTAACAACCACCCTAGTCTTCAGCAATGTGCAAGTTATACCCAGCAACCTCCATAGACTTCAGTAACATTGAGGTCACGCCGAGCAACCTCCATACACTTCCGTAACATGCAAGTCACAACTAACAATCTACCTAGACTTCAGCAATATGCATGTGCCGTAGCACCCAAAAACCACCCCTAGACTTCAGCAACATGCAAGTCACAGCTAACAAACTTCCTAGACTTCAGTAACATGCAAGTCACAGCTAACAACCTTCCTAGACTTCAGTAACATGCAAGTCACAACTAACAACCTTCCTAGACTTCAGTAACATGCAAGTCACAGCTAACAACCCCGCTAGACTTCAGTAACATGCAAGTCACAGCTAACAACCTTCCTAGACTTCAGTAGCATGCAAGTCACAGCTAACAACCTTCCTAGACTTCAGTAACATGCAAGTCACAGCTAACAACCTTCCTAGACTTCAGTAACATGCAAGTCACAGCTAACAACCTTCCTAGACTTCAGTAACATGCAAGTCACAGCTAACAACCTCCCTAGACTACAGTAACATGCAAGTTTACTCCCAACAACCTCCTTTGACTTCAGTAATATGCAAGTCACAACTAATTTATAACAACCTCCCTAGACTTCAGTAACATGCAAGTTTATTCCCAACAACCTCCTTTGACTTCAGTAATATGCAAGTCACAACTAATTTATAACAACCTCCCTAGACTGCAGTAACATGCAAGTTTAACTCCCAACAACCTCCTTAGACTTCAGTAATATGTAAGTCACAACTAATTTATAGCAACCTCCCTAGACTACAGTAACATGCAAGTTACTCCCAACAACCTCCTTAGACTTCAGTAATATGCAAGTCACAACTAACAACCTCCCCAGGCTTCAGTAACATAAAAGTCTACACTCGATAACTAACAGCCAGCCGTTACCTCCGTGGGGTAATGGCTAGGATAAAGTCAGGGTCCAAACCAACAAATCTCACTAATGAGTGTTGAGGTAGTGAGGTATAAGCGCCTTCTGACGAGCCTAGGAACAGTTTGATCATGAGTTATGCCACCCAAACCGAGGAGGAGTGTTTTATCCGACTTATGAACCGTCATGAATGTAAAACACATTATTTTCAATTAGTCCAAATGTTTTGTGTACACGTACTGAGCAGAACAAAATGGATGGAACAGCCCGGAAATGATGGAACAGCCGGTGTCAACTGGGATGCGACTGGCAGCCAACACCTTACCTCCACGCGCAATGCACGCTCTACCTGTGTCCTGAACGTGCGCTGAAAAACCCAGGTTATCAAATGGTCGAAATTTAACCTGATGTACTTCAAAACCTGGGTTTATAAATGATCGATGCAAAGTCACGGCAGGTCTACCCAATGCGAAGATAGTATTATCAAAAAATATCCATGATGTCAGAGTCTCCAGGTGTAACGCGACCCATTTACACTGGACTTTGTATTCCTCACGTCAAGGTTTGCTTATCACCAAGTCTCTGTGTAAACACGGTGTTGACTGTATCTCAAGACTGAAGTAGGTTTAAAGTTAGGGAGGGGTGTCATGTGTTAGAGTTGAAGGTAGCAGTCTACATGTGTGCACCTATATCACGTGAAATATACGTGCGTATGCACGTGTAAGTTTGTACTTGCGGGTGTGTCTTTATGTGTCCGTGTGTGTAGGTGTCTCTGTTCATGTATGTATGTTACTATGTGTATGCTTGCATGTGCGTGTGTGTACATGTGTGCACCTGTGTCTGTGTGACTGTGTCTGTGTGATTGTGTCTGTGTGCACGTGTGTTATTCACATGCATGTACACCCGAGCCTCCCGGTCGTAGTTTGTTCCTTTAAATACTGACAGTACAACAAGCATCGTGGTATTCGTTCTTACCTAGTCACTCACTAAACCATTGTATAGAAGATTGAAGAATGTATCTATATTAGACAACATGCTCTCCTGGTGATATTTACATGAGTCATCAAAATAGGAATGCAACGGTCTGCTTTGTACTGACTGACTTCCTAGTATAGTTACACATACAGCCTTTGGATTAACCTATTCACTTCCAGGATTATTGTTCCTAATTTCAATGCAAGGAACCCTGACAGTTGACGCATTTGATGAAGAACTGGTCACTAATCTGAGAGTGATAAACCCTGACCCCGTTTGCTTAGTTTAAGGCACTGCTCCGAAACTATCATGGACTTTGGGTGTGTGTGTGTACGTGTGTGTGTGTGTGTGTGGTTGTGTGTGCGCGTGTTAGTGTGCCTCTAAGTCCCTCTGCGCTCTCTCTCTCTGCTCTCTCTCTCTCTCTCTCTCTGCGCTCTCTCTCTCTCTCTGCGCTCTCTCTCTCTCTGCGCTCTCTCTCTCTCTGCGCTCTCCCTCTCTCTCTGCGCTCTCTCGCTCTCTGCGCTCTCTCGCTCTCTCTCCTCCCCTCCCCTCTCCCTCTCCCTCCCACGAAATTTAGAGGCTATCAATTCGGTCTAAGATTCATCTCATTTCCAAACACAGCATGTTTATCTCCTATATACCATGGTTATGGTCTGTTAATCTCCTATATACCATGGTTATGGTCTGTTAATCTCCATGGTTATGGTCTGTTAATCTCCTATATACCATGGTTATGGTCTGTTTATCTCCTATATACCATGGTTATGGTCTGTTAATCTCCTATATACCATGTTATGGTCTGTTTTTCTCCTATGTACCATGGTTATGGTCTGTTTATCTCCTATATACCATGGCTATGGTCTGTTAATCTCCTATATACCATGATTATGGTCTGTTAATCTCCTATATACCATGGTTTTGATCTGTTTATCTCCTATATACCATGGTCATGGTCTGTTTATCTCCTATATACCATGGTTATGGTCTGTTAATCTCCTCTATACCATGGTCATGGTCTGTTTATCTCCTATATACCATGGTTATGGTCTGTTAATCTCCTCTATACCATAGTTATGGTCTGTTTATCTCCTATATACCATGGTCTGATTTATCTTCCTTTCTTTCTTCTTTTCTTTGTTTTCATTGTTTCAATTTAAACCATGTTACAACGTGTAATTTGACCTATATCGACATCAAATTACAACAAACGTGTTTACACGTGTTAGTTATTTTTGTTCAGTCTGTGTGTGTCTACCTCCGTTAACTTACGTACAGTGACCCACTGTCCTACCTGTTATGACTATATGTATGATATTTGATAATGGCTGATATTGAGCAGTACAGACAGGCAGTGAGAACATTTGCTGTAAAAATATATTCAAAATTTGCAGTCCGATTTACGAAATTCATCCACAGTTTTAAGTTCTTGTGTCTCTACAGTCCTCAAGTATCTGTAATTGCCTCTCTCATCCTACTCTGCTGTGGCGACATTCATCCTAATCCAGGGCCGAATTATTTCACAGACTTTAAAATAATACATTTCAACGTACGCAGTTTGAAAGACAAAACTGATTTACTTGACGCAGAATTTCGATCTTATGACGTTATATGTCTAACAGAAACCTGGTTGCATGTAGACATCAGCAGTGTTAAAATAGCAATACCTGGATGCCACCTACCATTCAGGAAAAATAGGCAAACTCGTGGTGGCGGTGGCGCGATGTATGTCAAAAGTAATCTATACGCCAAGCATATGGACAATCTTGACACCCCCGGTCTTGAGCCGGTGTGGATACAGATAAAGTGTAAACATAGTTCTTACCTAATCGGGTCCGTCTATCGAGCAGATAAGAGCGCGGGGTACTGGGACCTGATTGAGGAATCGTTTTGTAACGCTGTCGACCTGAACATGTACACTATCGTTGTCGGTGACTTTAATATAGACGTCCTTCGGGAAAATCGAACTAAAATAGATAACCTTCAATTGATGTGTGACCTTAAACAAGTTATATCAGAATCAGCTAGAATTACACCGCATTCAAGTACCCTGATAGATTTGTGTTTTGTTTCGAATATTAAAGCTGTAAATGAATCGGGAGTTCTTGTGCCTATCTGCAGTGACCATTGTCCGATATTTGTGACCATCAAAGAACCAGTTCCCCTCCCTATAAACTATAAGAGGAAAGTTTATAACTATTCGTTAGCTGATACAGTAAATATGAACAGGATTGTCGATGATGTTGATGGTGATATTTTATTTTCTTCTAATAATATAGATAAGATTGCAACCGATTTAATATCCTCAACAGCGAAAATCTGCGATCAACATATACCAAATATGACTGTCACTATCAGACCTGCAGATCCGCTATGGATGACGAGTCTAATACGTTCTTTGATTCGGAAACGTAATCGTTTGCAAAGAAACGTAACCATCCAACGAAGTGGGCTTAATTTCAGATCAGCAAGAAATAAAGTTACTTCCGCTATCAGAACTGTTAAACAAATATTCGTCTCTATAATTGAAGATTCTGTTAATACCTCGCTCGGTATACAAAACGTGGTGGCGTCTGACTAAAGCGTTCAAAACTCACGCAACAATGACAATCAATTTCGAACAATTATTTTCATCGATACAGTCTATAATGATCCCGAAGAAATCGCAAATGTTTTAAACAATTACTTTATCGCTCAGTCGACTATTGTAGATCCAAATTGAGATTTGCCCGATACCGAGGTTCCTCGTAACTCGTAATATTGACCAACATCACTCTAACCCGCTATGACGTCAGATATTTTAAGGTCACTGGACACATCAAAAGCGACCGGCCCGGATGGGATTGGATTGGAAATAAAGTACATGTACTTAGATACACCGCAAATAGTCTAACATCCATACTTTATTATTCAATTTATCGCTTAGCCAGTCAATTTTTCCCTGCATGGAAAGAAGCATCGGTAATACCTATTCACAAGAAAGATAGCATTCATGAATGTTCAAACTACCGTCCTGTTGCACTCACATCTTGTTTATCGAAAGTCTTTGCGAAATGTGTATTTAAATATGTATTCAACTTCCTAAGAGATAACGACTCACTGACATATGTACAATCAGGGTTCATGCCAGGAATTTCCAGACAAATCAATTAGCCTTTTTGTACAATTTCATAGCCAAAGCTCTTGACAAAGGAAAAGAAGTAAGAGCAGTCCTCTGCGATATAAGTAAAGCCTTTGATATGGTCTGGCATAGAGGAATTATAAATACACTGAAATCTTATGGTATTCAAGGCGAAGTATTAAAATGGTTTCAAAGTTATTTAGAAAATAGAGTACACGGGTAGCAACGGGTATTACGGGTAGTATATTATATATTATTATTATTAACGGGTATAAATCTGACAAGAAAACTGTATCAGCTGGAGTACCTCAGGGCTCTGTCTTTGGACCACTTCTTTTTCTGATATACATCAATGATATTGTATGTAATATTGACAGTAACATTCGTCTCTTTGCGGATGACACTTCATTATATGCCTTCATAGAAGATCTATCAGTTGCTGCTACGTAGCTGTCTTAATAATGACCTAGATAAAATGGGCCCGTGAGTGGCAGGTTACATTTCACCCAAATAAAACCGATACTACTCAGTTCTCACGTAAAGCGAAACCATCTCTAAAACCGAACCTATTCATGGACGGAACAATCATAAAAAAAGTCAATAATCAAAAACATTTAGGATTAAAACTCCAAAGCGATTGTACATGGAATGATCACACTAATGATATTGTACGTAAAGTTCGCCCTATGATCAGTTGCCTGGGTTTTTTTTAATACCGATTATCACGTAAAACGTTGGATAAAAAGTCCTATATCTTGTCAATATTTGACTATTGTTCGCATATTTGGCATAACTGTACGTCTGAGCAATCGCGTACATTAGAAAACTTACATCTTGATAATGAGACCAAATTTCAGTCCTTGCAAGATAGAAGGTACTGCCAGAAGTTTACTCTTTTCTTTAAGATGTACAATAGCCAATTCCCAAAATATCTTTGTGACCAAACTCTAAACTACAAGCTATAATTTAAGAAATACCTCTGAAATACAAGGAATTTACAGTCGAGCTGCCTCTTATGCCAAATTCTTTTCATCCGACACAATATATTTATGGAATGCCCTGCCAAATTCCAAAGAGTCATGTAGTCTCACAGAATTTAAAAACCTAATTACAAAAATAGAAAATAAGATTTATTTTGACCTTAATTATGGCATTCGTTTTTGTCAAATCGTTCACTGCCGCCTCAGGCTCGGATGTAGCGACCTAAACGCCGATAAGGATAATAGACATTTAATAGACAGCCCATGTTGTTCTTGTCGACATCAGAGTGAAAACGCCCTACACTATTTCCTCACTTGCGGTAACTATACTCAGATAAGATTTAATATGTATTTTTACACTACCGGTTGTAACCTGGATACCATTTTGAAGGGAAACAAAGTATTTACTCCTTGTGTAAACCAGAAAATAGTTCAATCCGTCCACGATTATATCATCTAGAAACAACGCTTCAAATTTTCTCAGGAAAATAATTAAATTTACTCAACAACTTTCTCATGATATATATTTCTACAATTGCTTGTTAGACACAACTGTAACTCTCTAACTTATGACTACTTAGAGAATAGTTGTATTTCATGTAATCTGTATATATATTTATATGTATTTAAAAATATTATATCTATGCAATGGTCAATATCGATAACTTTTGTATACTCTGCCAAAAAGAAACGCATCATGAAAATAGCAATTTCATGTAGCAATGAATTAAAACGTGATTCATTTTACAAAAGGTTTTGCTCTGTTTATGAGTCCTATGGTGTTTATGTTTTGAAACATCACAACAAAACGCACCATCCCTAAAATACCCGTATTTAACAGCATAATTTTCAATTTCGGCGTGTAGTGTCACAGAATACACAATTCACATGCAATGCACGTGAAAGTTGAGGATCAGATAGTCTCAATGATGGGTATAAAAGGTTGATGACTGTCTGTCGATTATTCACTGTATTTGGAATATTGTTGACGAACGCAAAATGCCACGTCTAAGTGAAGCCAAACGTCATATCGCCATTGGTTTGCTTGAAGCTGGCCAGTCTCAACGTGCAGTTGCCATGAATGTTCACCAAAGCACAAATACACGGCTCTGGGAGAGATATCGCCGGCAGAATTCGGTAGCAGATGCCCCTTGTAGTGGGCGACCTCGAGTGACCACTGCGGCGCAGGATCGCTACATCCAGGTACATCACCTGCGTCATCGAACAGCTATGGCGACCAGTACCGCTCGACAAATACCCGGATTGAGGAGGCTTTCCGCACAGACCGTCAGGAACAGGTTGAGAGAGGCTGGTTTACGTACCAGAAGACCTTATTTTGGCCCTGTGCTTCGACAACAACATCGTCGACATCGAGTTCAATGGTGCACCATCCATTGATGGTTTCTATTAGTGAGAACTTGAATGAAACGATCGTAGAAAAATATAAAATAAATTTGACTTTATATATCCAGAAAACATATAATCTGAAGCCTACACAACCTACGTTAAACTGCCTATGTATTATATAGGTTTCAGTTTAGTGATCTCAGTGTTTCTGTACTCCAGATTTCAAATAAAAGATATTGTCACATAAAATAAAATCGATTTCAGGAAAACGGAAACCTAATTGAAAGAATATGGAAACTTAAGATTCTACTCAGAATTATTCGTTATACTGCTACATCGGGTCTAACAAACCCTAGTAGAAGGTCGCGTCAGCTAACCTTTGAGCGACCTATGACCGTCCAATCAAACGCGAGACTGCCGAACGGATTTAAAGGGGAATACGAACTAAAACAAAACTTTTGATATGTTGTAAAGGATATTCTAAAACTCGCCCTCCGTGATTAAAATTGAGCAAAAAATTGTAAACTAGCATTAAAAACACAAAAAAACCGACAGTTAATGAGCAGAGGGGGACATGACGTCATATGTGCCTGTTACTGATGGCTTCCTCTTTGATTTTACCGCACAACTTAACTGTGTCCATGGATTCTGAAGCAGTAATAGATGTTCCTGATGTCATTTCTGAAATTGATGTTAGACCGTATCAATACGATCCGATTTTACATCTTGCCAGAAAATCTCCTAGTGTAGATAAAGAAGAAGAATCAAGCGAAACGGAGGCACCGCTTTAGGTCAAAATAAATTCAAAAATATACCACAACACTTAACAAGAATACTATTTATCAGCAAAATGTAATACAGTTCCAACCAGCAAATCCACCCATATAAATATATGACCAGTCCCTAAGAATGATCTTTTGTGAATGAAATGTGATTGCAGTTCCTTTTGTGTCAATTTGGGTGACTGTAGGGTTTCTGGGATGTAAAAACAAAATAATTATGCTTCAGACGGGGGAAAATAAAAATTATCTCCTACAATAATGACACTGGAATTATTTTGTTGGAAAAAAATAGGATCCTAGTTCTCATTAATAACGTATCAAATCTCCATACAAGATTCCCAGAGATAATATTCGCGACGCAGATAGGTTATTCCCCGAAAACTGGTGAATTGCAGAATACTAGTCAGGACAATGTATGTTACCCCAGTGTTTGGTTATGGAAATAGTTATGGTACTCGGTCATAGCCTTAGAATGACATCTTGTCAGCCAATGAGAATACAGAACAACTTTCACGGCACACACTACTGACAAATAGCGAGTCTGATGCCGACGTAATTGGAAAAAATGGAAAAATATGAAATCAACAAGTACTTCATGATTTTCCGTTGTATTCGGCAATGTTTCAGGTAGACTGCAGCATTTAAGGCTCCAAACTTACGTTTGACAAACCAGTGGAATCATGACAAATACATGTACAAGTAAATACAGAAACAGATGACACATTGTTACAAGTCTTATTTATCAGCAATCAAGATAAGGATAATGCATAAATATCGATTGATATCTATTGGTCGGATTTTTACAAATCCAAGGGGCACCCGGCTAATTGTTGTTGACAAGTATGTCACCCGCAGTCAGAGTGAGTGAGTGATTTTAATTTTACGCCGCACTCAACAATATTCCAGCTATATGGCGGTGGTCTGTAAATAATCGAGTCTTGACCAGACACTCCAGTGATCAACAGCATGAGCATCGATCTGCGCAATTGGGAACCGATGACATGTGTCAACTAAGTCAGCGAGCCTGACCACCCGATCCCGTCAGTCGCCTCTTACGACAAGCATGAGTTTCTGAAGATCAATATTCTAACCCGGACCTTCACGGGTACCCACACTCAGATGTTCTGATATTCAATGTATTTGTGCACAGGTGCTCGTTATAACTGTCGGAGGGATTCGGAGCATCAACATATCAAGCTAACTATATTCACTGAAGGGCTTGTTGTTGACGTCATCAAATTGGAATTTGATCAGCTGCACGTTGCCTATCACACTGCACGTGGGTATCGTGATGTGTGTTGCTTGGTGGTGGACCGGTGCCGGATGAAGTTGTTACCCACAGAATTATATGTTCAAATGACGTGGACTCGAACCCAGTACCATTATCACTTAAGGATTCAATAGATTAATTAATTACCTAATTTAAAAACTTTAAACAAAGTATCAATAGAAATCTGAATGGCGTAACTAATAAAGTAAAGAGGTTACATAACATATATGATAATCTGGAATGACAAACGGCAGAGTTGAAATCCGAATTGACAAACATGCACCAGAGTATCGAAGTAGTGAACGCTGATACTGACTCGCTCACTGATAAGATTGATCTGGTGCAGGAACAGGTGACAAGGTTCGACGACGCGTTTGATAAACTAGAGGCTTTGAGAACGAGAGACAATGTTATACTCTATGGCGTAGCCGAGGAACCTGGTGAAAGAAATATCCAGTGCCAGGATACTTTTTTCTCCATCCTAAATGACCATGTACATGTTAAGACATGGTCACCCAGTGATATTATTCGTGCTCATCGCCTTGGTACTGAAATCTCGGATGCTAGTAGACCGAGACCCCTTACTGCCAAGTTCAGAGAATCAGATTGAAGCACCGAAAGCTAGCCCAGTGATGAAGGATGGAGGGTATGGCATATCGAATGACCTCACTACAAGACAACGTCAGAAACTCCGTGACGGTCAGGAACAAGGCTTGTTGGGTACTTCAAGAATGACAGTATGGCATATCGAATGACCTCACTACAAGACAACGTCAGAAACTCCGTGACAGTAAGGAACAAGGCTTGTTGGGTACTTCAAGAATGACAGGCTTGTTACCGTGCCGCGTACAGATGGGAACAGCTCCTCGCATACACCGACACGATAAGAGCCCCGATCATCAAGAACCACTAGCAACAACAACACGAACGGGAGATTGGAGCTATGGCCGGCCGGACTATTTTGAACGGGGACAAGAAAGCTATATCACAGGTGTCCATTTTGCTGTGGAAGGTGTGTGGTGTTGCTGGTATACTGGATGATTAATCTTTGATCGAATACTTGAAAACATTTGATATTGTCTGTTCAGTAGAAATTGAATTTACTGCTGATTGCCTTGGGTTAGGTTGGTAGTCTGGCTACGATATTTATAATGCAAATGCAGTAAACTTATCATTGTCCGGCAGGTTATCTGGCGGCGTATGTATATGTTTTAAAAGTGTCTTTGGGTTACATTCCATTTATTAAGTTCTCATGTTATTTTGTTGCAGTTTTAGTTCCGTCCGCCGTGATGCAGTCCTCCCAGTACGGCCAAAATGTCGCCTTCATTCGCTTGCAATACTCCACCAGATTTGTGAACTTGTCTGAAAGAAAACCGAACGGCAGCATAGTAGTTTAGACCCTTGCCTTTTTCTCAATATAAGTAACATAAAATACATGTTTCTGTCGTAATGTTATACTTAACATTTGTCAAAGACAAACAAACCTTCTAAAGGATATGCCAGATCGATACTTCTCCCTAGAAATGAACCACTTAAATGCGTACATGTTTTGGTTATTCTGGAGAGTACGGGGCACCATTAGTTATACTCGAAGGATGACAATGGTGTGCCAATATTACGCTTTCTTTGTTTATCAGTTAATGACGCACACGGTAATATTCCACTTATATGACGGCGGTCTGTTAATTTTCGAGTCACAAGACAAGCCAGTGATTGAGATCATGAGCATCGATCTACGCAGTTGGCATACGATGACATGTTTCAACGAGTCTGACCACACGATCCCGTTAATCGCCTTTTACGACAAGCCTGTGTTGCTGAAGACCAATTCCAACCCAGATCCTCTCGGGCGCCGATGTCCCGTAAATATTAATCTTTGGGAGACTGAAATGGAAACGCTTTTAGTCAGCATCATTTACTTCTATTCTATTTATTTGATTGTGATCACTGGTTGAAGGCCCAGTTTGACAAAGTGATCATACTGGTAGGTATATACTTTAACATACCCTTTAGTACTGTATAGCTGTGAGAAATGTCTCCCAGTCTTTTTTGAAAGTTATAGCCATAGAACAATGGGAACCACTCGTTTCGGTCCGGACAACGTTTTATGATCATCTCTGAGCTGTTCAAATGTATGAAACGACTCGACGCTCGTAATCGTTAGTTTATCTGTTCCGTGGTTTGACGGGAATGTACAAAGTCAGAATTGACCTGTCTTAGGAATGAAAGGAGAGAAAGCCTGAGATTTATCCTGACACTGAAGTTATCAAAGCAATGGCCGCCTAATGATCGACAAATAATAATTAAATTGAATCAATTAAGCTCTTACAGCATTTTGGGGGAATCACACCATTAAAATTGATGGTATTAAGCATTTATTAGCATGTCATTATCGAACGTGTGTACATATAAGGGATTCCCCTTAAATATGTCCCACAATTCGCTGACGCAAAGAGGTACGCTTCCATTCGTGACCAACTCGTGTGTTATTCCGGGACAAGCCGAATAGCGACTCAAGGCCCTCTAGAAGGATTTCATATTGGCGTAGGAACATCAGATCTACTTCAAACAGGAACGATAACTCTATTCCTGTTTGATTCCAGTGGTATTTAATATCACCGAAGTACTCATACATTGTATTGCTGTTTTTGTTTTTGCATTTGAATCTCTCACTGTCAATCTCATGATTCATATAAAAACTTCACATTAGACAGCACAGTTCTGTTAGCTACGTTCTTAGTATTTTCAAAATGACGATGTATATTTTTCATGATCTTTTATACAATACTAAAATGCCATAAACGATTTAAGTAGTCGGGATTATTTTTCTCAAAGCACCGCAACCATTACGCGCGTTCTGATTGGTTGGTCGTATTTTCGCAAATAACAAGCATCGAGACGGGGACGAGTCTTCTTGGAGGTTACGGAAAGGGGCGAGTGGTGACGAATGGAGTCTTCTTGGAGGTTGCGGAAAGGGGCGAGTGGTGACGAATGGAGTCTTCTTGGAGGTTACGGAAAGGGGCGAGTGGTGACGAATGGAGTCTTCTTGGAGGTTACGGAAAGGGGTGAGTGGTGACGAATACGTAACAGGGGTGGTGATGTAGCATAGTTGTTAAAGCGCGTTGGTTCGTCACGTCGAACACCCGGGTTCGATTCCCCACATGGGTACAATGTTCCCTGTCGTTGTCGGAATATTGCTAAAATCAGCGTAAAGCCATACTCAGTCATTCACATTATATAACCCCCTAAACTTACCAAAGGACGCAAGAATTCTATTTTTAACCGACTTCGCAGAGAATTATATGTACATAGGGAATATAACGAAACAAAAGGAAATGGAAAACAGAGAAATAACTTCTAATCCTAACGGTCAAGACACCCGTGAAGATCCGGATTAGAATTGATCTTCAGCAACCCATGCTTGTCGTAACAGGCGGCTAACGGGATCGGACTCGTTGACTTGTTCGACTCGTATGTCATCGTGTCCCAAATACGTAGATCGATGTCCATGATGCTGATCACATGATTGTTTGGTCCACACCCGATTATTTACGCCCAAGCTGGAATACTGCTGAGTGCAAACAAACAAACAAACAAACAAACACACATTGACGTTCTCATTGGTTGTCAACCTACGAACAACTGAATAATGGACTCTAAGGGCTGAACGACCAGACAGCACCACAGAGGTCTTTGTGGCAACGTATTTACCGTTCACGAGTTGTTCCCCTTTGCTTCCTGGACACTGCCAGCAAAACTGACACAACAGTCCAAACAAAGCAGCATCTGTCTCACATGGTTGATCGCCGAAAAAGAATTTCTTTGTCCCTGTCAGTATTAGAAAAGTTGTACAGATGAAAAGAGTTAAAATGTTTGACCACCGATGCTCAATAAACAATGAAATTTGAGTACTGTTTTGTAGTACATGGATTGTCCTCCCTGAGGGCGGAAGTTCGTTGGTTCGAGACAGGGAGGTGGGGTAGTTTAGTGGTTAAAGCGTACGCTATCATACTGAAGACTCGGGTTCGAGTCCCCAAATGGGAACAGTGTGCACAGCCCGTTTCCCGTTTCCCCCGCCGTGATATTGCTGGACTATTGCTGTAAACGGTGTAAGACCATACTCACTCACTCGTTGGCCCGATTCCCTGCTGCCAAAACAAGTAAAAAATGACACTTGTTGTTGCCCTGCCTGGTATTAAGGAGATAAAACAAGAACTGGTCACCTGGGAGTCCATGCATGCCCGGTGTCCATAGTAAACTACAACGTTATTGCGCAGAGGGCAGCACAATAGAACCAGTCCAGACTAGTTCAACACGTAATTGCACATTGCTATATAAGGGCAATAAACTTGAACGTCACATTAAACCCTATTTATAACCATCACAATTGACGACATCTCTTACCAAGGTAGACTGATAATGATCTCAGATCATCCTCCATAATGTGCAACACTTCCTCATGGGTGTGTCGGCCGATTCCGTGAGCTTTCGTATTACTCAGATAAATTCTTGTTCCGATCCAGATTACCAGTTTGTTCAACTTGATGTGTTTCTTCACGTAGTCCAGGTTCTCAGCCCGGGACAGGCCCATACACCTGCAAAGATGCGTAATGGTCAAAACGTTGCCGGGGTCAAAACATCAACTGTCTTTGGTACGTCATGGGTTATCACATAACATGTATATTATAACGATATATGCAGTGTAGTAGTGACATATGCCCTTTTTCATCTGCTAAACAAAGGGAGGATATTTCAACTTACAAAACTCATATGAACCGTACTCCGCGCATCGACATTTGCGAACCCTACCGTTGCCTGACACTAAAACAATGTGGAGAGCAGATGGCAACAAGATTGACACACATGCTGTACGCTTTGGCAAGACAGAAATGGATGGACAATACGACACAAGGACAATATAACAGTGGGACAATACGACACAGGGACAATATGACAGAGGGACAATACGATAGAGGGACAATATGACACAAGGACAATATGACAGAGGGACAATATGACACAAGGACAATATGACAGAGGCACAATATGACGGAGGGACAATACGACACAGGGCCATATACGAGACAAGGGCAATATGGCACAAGGACAATATGACAGAGGGACAATACGACACAAGGACAATATGCCAGAGGGTCATATACGACACAAGGACAATATGACAGAGGGACAATATGACACAAGGACAATATGACAGAGGCACAATATGACGGAGGGACAATACGACACAGGGCCATATACGAGACAAGGGCAATATGGCACAAGGACAATATGACAGAGGGACAATACGACACAAGGACAATATGGCACAAGGACAATACGACACAAGGACAATGCGGCACAGGGACAATACAACACAGGGACAATACGACACAAGGACAATATGACAGAGGGGTAATTTGATTCAGGGACAATACGACATAATGACAATATGGTACAGGGACAATATTACACAGAGGCAATATAAAACAGGGACAATATGGCACATAGACACTATGACACAGGGAAAATACTTCACAGGAACAATATGACAGAGGGACAATACAAACAGGGACTGTACGACACAGGGACAATACGATACTGAGGACAATATGGCACAGGGACAATACAACACGAAGTCATTACAACACAAGGCAGCAGATGGACAATACGACACGAAGTCATTACAACTCAAGACAGCAGATGGACAACACTACATTGCGTCCTCGAAAATTGTAATCCCTCGAAACAAACCAGAATAGGTTTTCTTCCGCCATCTTTCGAAAGGCATGCGCAACAGCCCGTTGTTCCTCGGTCAGGTGACTGTTAAGATCAATGTTCAACTTCCGGTTCAGATACTCCACGCAGAACTGAGAGACAGCCACGGCCTCTCCTTCGTATTTCATCCATGGAATCTTGCCTTTGGACGAGCGCTTGACACTAAAATCATTCTACAAAGAATGATAGGTAATGATTAACCGCATATATCTTGCTACTTCCTCCGAGTTGTATGCTCAGATTTAAAAGTGATGAGACTCAACAATTTTACAGCTGTAAGACGGCATCATCAGAAGGCATATAATGGTCATGTTATGATGTTATTAATATGGACATGTTGGGATGTGATAAATATGGACATGTTATGATGTGATAAATATGGGCATGTTATGATATGATAAATATGAACATGTTATGATGTGATAAATATGGAAATGTTATGATGTGATAAATGTGCACATGTGATGATGTGATAACTATGGACATGTTATGATATGATAGATATGGACATGTTATGATGTGATAAATATGGACATGTTATGATAAGCTACATATGGACATGTTATGATGTGATAAATATGGACATGTTATGATGTGATAAATATGGACATGTTATGATTTGATAAATATGGCCATGTTATGATGTGATAAATATGGACATGTTATGATAAGATACATATGGACATCTTATGATGTGATAAATATGGACATGTTATGATGTGATAAATATGGACATGTTATGATATGATAGATATGTACATGTTATGATATGATAAATAGGGACATGTTATGATGTGATAAATCTACACTTGTTATGATGTGAGAAATATACACATGTAATGATGTGAAAAATATGGACATGTTATGATGCGATAAATATGCACATGTGATGATGTAATAAATAGGGACATGTTATGATGTGATAAATGTGGACATGTTATTATATGATAAATATGCTCATGTTATGATGTGATAAATATGGACATGTTATGACATGATAAACATGGACATGTTATGATTTGATAATTATGGACATGTTATGATATGATAAATATGGACATGTCATGATACAATTTCAAACCGAAACCGGTTTCATAAAGAGGTTGCGGAAGAGTTTTGTACTGTAGTACAATGTTTGCATGACGTCACACTGTAATGACGTCACTGCCTTGGTAACCGACGTCACGATTCATGTCAGTTGGCATCGCCTCGAACAGCTACCTACAGTAAACTACTCCGTAGCACCCCGTTTCTTGGTTTGCAGTTGCTTCATTCGGCTAACATCACTGGTGGAAACGTTGCGTTTATGGTTTTCGACAGATATAATGTCTCAGTTCGACTCACAATTAAACAGCGACACGGCAACGTTCGCAATGTTTACATTCCCACAATGCATTTAAGTTGTAGATTGAATGAATTCACATGTTTGTTATGAATGAAAAAATAGTTACGTCAGAATGTGACCTAATTGAGAGGTCATCGGTTATCCAATCAAATCGTTAGAATTTCAGGTCAAGTCGTTACGACACAGGTCAACGCGATACGACACTCGTGTGACGTATGAGATTAATATGCAACTACCCATACGTTGACCACGTGGGTAATTAAAGTCGTTACGACACAGGTCAACGCGATACGACACTCGTGTGACGTACGAGATTAGTATGCAACTACCCATACGTTGACCACGTGGGTAATAAATATGGATATGTTATGATAAAGAGGGTGTATTTACACTAGGTGGTATACATAGTGAAGGAGCGATGACATGGCTGCGAAAACAGATTATTTACAGATCGTCGCTATATAGCTGTAGAATGGGTTCTTTGTATTGTCTTTGTGGGCTGTTTACCTTCTAACTCAGCTTTATGTCGGGATTACTTTGTATGTATGTATGTATGTATGTATGTATGTATGTATGTATGTATGTATGTATGTATGTATGTATGTATGTATGTATGTATGTATGTATGTATGTATGTATGTATGAATGTATGTATGTATGTATGTATGTATGAATGTATGTATGAATGTATGTATGTATGAATGTATGTATGTATGTATGTATGTATGTATGTATGTATGTATGTATGTATGTATGTATGTATGTATGTATGTATGTATGTATGTATGTATGCATGCATGTATGTATGCTCTGCTTGTTCGCTCCCTCATTCTGTCAAGATTAGACAACTGCAACAGTCTGCTTACACGTGCCTCCAAAACCCAGATAAAGCGCCTACAATCTCTTCAAAATAAAGCTGCCCGTCTTGTAAGCCATTCTAAGCCGTCATGTGACGTACAGTTCATTCTGGATTCCTTACAGTGGTTACGGATCCATGAAAGAATTGATTTCAAGGTACTCACTCTCGCTTACCAGTGTGTTAACTCCACGGCTCCCTCATACTTGTGTGATCTTCTCACACCATACACTCCTGCTCGTGCCCTCAGATCCAGTAACCAACACCTGCTGGATCCTCCATCATTCAACCTCAAGACATTTGGTGCCCGTTCTTTTGCTTCAGTTGCAACCGCACTATGGAACTCACTTCCACTTAAATTACGTACAGCTCCATCCCTTCAAGTGTTCAAGCGTAACCTCAAAACACACCTTTTCAGTCGATATAAACAGTAACTCTCTCCAAGCTCATATTTACTACAATACTGATTCATATGACTTTTTGATGTGTTTGTTTTTAAACATTTGTGCGCGCTTTGAGCATACCCCATTGTGGTATTGCGCAATATAAGTACCCCTATTATTATTATTATTATATGTGTGTGTGTGTGTGTGTGTGTGTGTGTGTGTGTGTGTGTGTGTGTGTGTGTGTGTGTGTGTGTGTGTGTGTGTGTGTGTGTGTGTGTGTGTGTGTGTGTGTGTGTGTTTATATATAAAAGAAAGATGATGAGAATACCGAGCGTACAGTACTACATATATAAGAAGTTTCTGATATAATCACACGGCACGGATCTTCTCCAACATGTTTCACTTTTATCTTCAGGGAGAAGTGATTACAGTTAAACGGATTATGTTATGACGTCACTTTGTCATGACGTCACAATGCAACTGTATACAAATGTTGTGACGGGGCGTTGCCATGACGTCAGATTGGCGGCTTTAACCCCCTGGATGCCACAGGGACATATATGTCCTTCCCCTTCAACCCTCAATTTCAAGTCCAATAAAAATCAAAATATCCCACGCACACAAATACACTTCACAGTTTCGAATTCTTCGGGAAATTTCCTGTTTCTTGATACCATCCACTATTATTTTAGACAAAGTTCAAGTGCTGAAAATGACCTTTCAAAATAGGCTTCATCGAAAATGTCGCCATTTTTGACACAGTACGAAATCGCGATTCACAGCGTTATTTGCTGTATGTTTTGAAATGTGAAAACCGTATAATTACTGGGAGTATTGAATTTCAAAAATAACATATTCATGATCACTCATATCAGTTTTACATGAAATCGCTAAGTAAAATTCTGAAACGTTGCCGATGAATCTAGAATCGGTTGGGATGTTTTCGAAAATGCACTTACACGAACGCCGTAGAGCGCTTTCCGCCATATTGGATAGTGTTTACAAAATCACGTTTCGCGAAGGCCGGTATTGAGACGCATATTACAGCACGTATATTTCATATTCAGCTTCGAAAAATGCATCAATAAACTCCCCATATATTTTAGACTCAAACTGCAAGTGGTCTTTGTCACCAATGCCAACTGTCTAGATAAAATGAGACGAAACATATTTGGTGTGAAAACGAACGCTGTGCTCGAAAGACTGCGCTGGTTCGAAATGTAAACAAAGACAAAAAACCTATGTTACACTGTGTAGCATTTTCTGAAATTTTCCAACATTCATCCGTCTATTCATTGCTTGCAATGGCTCAATACCTTTGGAATATGCATGGAAAGAGTATCGTAGCGAGAAATAGGAAATTATAAATAGATACAATGCAATGATTTGATAATTCATAAGAAATTGTCAAAGTTTCCGTGCAGCGTGACGCCATGACTGACGGAAAATCACGCAGAACGACAACGGTAATTATCTGGATTTCTGTCTTTTTCTCTTACTTTTAGTGAAAACGATAAAAACATATAACAATACAGATAGTCAGAATCATTCTGATTACTTACATCTCATATTTATGGACAAACGATCCCTGAATCAATGGAAGGGTCCTCGCAAAATCCTGTGTACCCTTGTCAGCAAAGCCGCCATTTTGTAAGAAATCGGTCAGCGGTAGTGATGTCATACGTCAACATTGTTGTACATATTAGGCAATTTCTTTGAGGTGAAGGTCGGTTGAACAAGAGTAAACACAATCGCCCAATCCTTCCGATTACACTGTCAGTATTATGGTGTATATTTTGCGTATAGTTCAGATACTTTTTTTCATGAAACTGACTTCAGTATCCACATTTAGCCTTGTTCAATATCATATCAAACGTGCGTATAGGGTTTACGGTGTTTTATTATTTGAAAGTTTTTTGATTGTTTGAATCATATTTACATAGGAAATTGACATATTTAGTGCAATACACCATATTCTAAACCTTTACACAAGTGTTAGAAGATCAAACGTAGCCATAACTGCAATTGCGTTAGTTCCGATGATGTACAATATTCAATGCATTTGGACTAATATTGCAGTTTCACATGAACAGGTTAATGAACGGCGATTTAATTCAACCTTATAACTAAAACTGATAATATTAATGAAAATGATTTATATATGCAGGCCCTCCTATCTATGTGATGAAAAAGCGTTAAATGAGATCATAATGATGGCGTATTAGTAGCATAGCGTCTGTATTGCTATCTAATGCAGTTCATATGCGAACAAAAAGAGGTACTATCGGATTTGACAGCGGCTGTTAGCGGAATACGCGTACAGCCGCTATGCGAAACTCGGTAAAATGCAGCGGAATAACTTCGACTGTATCCGTGAAAAACCGATCGTAGCTGAATGACAACACCATTTCCGGAAAAACATTGTACGACAAAATGGCGGACGAAACCAAACAAGTGACAAGGTGAGTAGTTTCTTTTGTATATTTCGGGTTGAAGTTTTGACTTTTATGCATAACACCCACATCATTGATCAACCATCATGTATATGCAGCTGGATTTGTCATTTGATGTGGAATACGTGTTTTGTTTAATCAGTTACCGTAAATAAATGGGTAGGGTTCGGCCTCGTCAGTGTGTTCACTGTTCAGCCTCAAGTTAGGTTACACAGTTGTGTCTGAAAGAAGTGTTGCAGGCTGAAAGTTAATCGAGGCGGGTATGATTTCTCCAAATCGCACATTGGTACCAGTTTATTTTTTTCAGTGTTAGCATGTTGTGTCTAAGATATGTAGTAGTGAATGTGTTCTTGTTTAGATCTCGAGTACAGTTGTGCAAAGTGAAATTACGGTGAATATCGGGAATGTTGGTTTATGGCTGTTTTCAGCTGACAACTTGATAAAAGGATATGTCGTTGATTTTAATTCTGAATTACTTAAGAGGGTGTGCATGATCAATTGCGCAAATATGTAACTTATTTCATAGGTAGTCAGGTGTAACTTGCATTAGAATATATGATGATCATGCATTTGGTATCTCAATGTTGATTAACATGTTAATTGGTTGAAATTGGACTCTTGGTATATAGATATTAAACACATTTCAGGTTCGTGAGTGGTTCCAGGCGTGTGATGACCCAGGGATATCAGCTACTGACAGATGCAGGATGATACATATGGGTATATAGGTGAGTTGATTTAGAATTTCCTCTGTGGACTTCAGATCATTGTAATATGACCAACATCCATAATGAAAGCTACGGCTGATTAAACGTTAACTCTCTTAACTTCATGAAATTGCTATATTTCTTATTGTTACAGGTTCAAGAAATTCCTTCAGTCACTGGCTGATTTGTCCGCTTCCCTCCTGTGGGTTTACATGTGAACACGTCCAAAATTTGTGGGGAGAGCATTGTAAGACAAGATCCAACCAGGTAAGTCCCACACCGTACTAGGAAGGCTGGTGTTGTTTGACATTTAAATGTTTAACTAATGGCGTTTTCTAACAAACACTGGCAGACAGTTTTGTTTACCATTACTTTTTTACTATTAATAGCATTATTAAATATGTAGAATCTAGCAGTGTGGTAGCTTATTGTTTAGATGACTAACTGAACAGTGCGCCATGGTTTACAGTGTGATTCCACAGGTTTAACTATTTGATCATCTGAATTTTCAACTGATTGCTATCTTGCAGAGGTCTTGGTGTGATATTTTCAAGTATAATAAAGTTGGTCCTCTTCCATCAAAGTTAAGCCCCTCACTTTCACACACACATTGCATTCCACTAAAAGTGTTCTTCAATCCTATTACAGGACCACTTGTTGATGCCCCCAGTAGGCTCATCGTGCGAGGAAACCGGTGAAGGGTATGTCAAGTCTGCATGGACCTGGTCTTGGAGCTACCACAAAGTCAAGGAAAGCAAGATGAAGTGACTAATAAGAGCTGGTCTTTCTGTTGCCCACTGTGATGAACAGATGTCCAAGTGTTGAATCTGTTATGTTTTTACATATGCACTTTCATAATGTGTAAATATGGGAATGGTAAAGTTGGACATGATGTGATGTTGTGTCTTACGTAAACAGAAAATAAGACATTTTTATCTACTGATTATCATTGGACAAAGAAAGTCATATTCAGATTTGTCAATGAATAAAACACTTGAACTTCATATATGGCTGTATATATCTTTATTACAAGTTAACATGGTTGATAAAAACAACATTAAACATATCATTGCAGTTATTTGTTAGTTATCTTTGCCATTATCACATAGCTAACCTGGTTAGCCAAGCATCCTTCCTACTACTTTCAAAACACAAAGTCACATGAACAAACATGCACACATTACATTACAAACATGCACAAGTATTTTCCAACATCAACAAAATTTACAATCTCTAACACCAGAAAAGACATTTGAGGAAATTCTATTACTAAATCTAAACAAATGAACTTCAAATAAGCAAAGGTGGTATGGTTATCGTGGCAATTATAAGTCGGGTTTCCAAATTACGTATTTGGGATCTGACAACTGGCCATGGTCATTCATTCTACCAATGAAAAAATGTCATGACAGATTATGTTATGAGTTTACCACAACCTGTATTTGGGTGCATGCTCATCATGGAGCAGACTTGTATTCCTCCATACCCCGAAATGTTGTAACTATACTGCAAACCTTGCACTTGACAACACCAATCTGTTTGTGTACTTTAGCAACATGTTCCTCCAGCGTTTGGTTGATAAGGAAAAACGTCCCACACAATTCACATGAGAATTTGACATCTTTAGTGTGGCGCCTCACTTGCAGGTTCAAGGAGCCTTAGGTCTTGACAATCTTCCCTCAGGTCCCACACTGTAAAGATGGTTTGTGCTCAGTCGCTGCTGCAACAAACAATGTCTCATCTATCCTGGAAGCTTGATCAGTGTCTCATCTAAGTGAGACACTACCAGGAAACTTGTGTCATCTTGTTGCTCAAGTCTTGAACACTTCTGCAGACTGACCTGTAAGTGTCAAACCAAGAGAATAAAATTATGAAATAAATTCAGAAAATATTATTCAAAACTAATTATTATGAGTTATATTTTAAACATGGAATGAAAAGGGGCGTGTGTGTCATGTTTGTCACATATCTTTACAATCTAATTTAACCGAAAAAAACAAAGAGAACTGAAACTGAAGGGCAATAATCTACCTCTTTGTGTGAGAATCACAGCTGGTGACTCTGGCACATTGGAAGACTTTGGTATTGGTCAGACTCCATGTATAATCTCTGTCGACGGAGTTTCGGGAACAGTAGGGAGGTCACAACTGTCAGACATCTCGCCCATCCGTCCACCAGATCCCAGCACACTCGGCGACTGTGTATTTCCCAAAACAAACATGATGGTCTGGTAAGTGTATCTGTTACACAAAGTAATATAGGTTCAATCACATCTAGACACGAATAAAATGCTTACTGTTCGCACTCACTTCCATATTGCTCAAGTCGTCATCGTCCGTAATAACCCCGAATACCATATTCACACTGAGTCTCACTTTGCTCCTCACTGAATCCCCTCACGATAAATTTTCTAAAGTCATGTAAGAATTCACTCAAAGCAAAGGAGGTTGGTAGCCTCATTCCGCCGACCTCAGCTTGAAATCCGTTCGACTTCCATACAAAAACGCAGATAATGGACACAAAATACATTTTTTACGAAGATGAAGTATTGCTATCAAAGGGGGGTGATAACATGCGTTCAATGCACACTACCTTCTAAATCAGAACTACAGTATGTGGAGCTAAGCGTTGATTGAAACACTTACCCTTTTCTCTTCTCCTCTGTCGGCAGCCATTTTTCGCTCGCTGTGACGACAGGAAGTGTTGGCGTTGTTCGGCGAAACGCGGAAATTATCGGAGATGACCGAAAGTTTTCGGCTGCCGATGCTTTAGGTTCCAATAGCGGCTGTATAGTGCTTCCGATGCCAACCGCTTTTACAGCGATAGTTGCTGCATTCACAACACATTTAATGCTATTCCTTCGCATATGGTAGCTAAACACACGATATAGTTTACTTTACATCCAATAATGCTTCTTTTTAGTCAAATAGATAGGAGGGCCTGTATATGGTATGAAATGTATATGCACACATATTTAAAGGAATTGTCTTGTTTTTTTTTGCACATTTATGTGTCGGTTTATAGAGAAAACAATGATGTAAATTGATTGGCCAGGTGCGCGTTTGTCGGAAACGTTTTATGATTCACTATCATTGTTTTCGATAATATAATCAATTCATATTCGATTTAAAAATATTGTGATGACAGGATATCAAACTCTAACTATATTTATACGAAAATTGTTTAAAAATATATAAACCATGTCATGTCTTAATTTGGACAAATCTTACATCCATATTCTAATAAATAGTACGTACTAGTTTCATATATAAAAAGCTATCTTTTTTGCATCTTCCATTGCATACTTATGAAGAGAAATAGCTACATAATCATAAACAAAGAAAATTCTTATCCTAAACAAAATATTCGGGTGTTGTGAAATGTTATTTTTCATTTACGTTAAATTGATGCCAAACAGGTGCGCGTGTTTCTCACAAAAAGATACACAGTCAAACTGTCTAATTGTTGATATATTCAGGACACTATTTAAATGGAAAAATCAGTCATTTTATGTTTTGTCTAAAGAGTCTTAAATTCTGACATAGAAGCCGAGACCTTTCACACAATTAAAGGAAATTAGGTGAGATATGTACTAAACAGCATACCAGTGTCGTCTTTTTTCCGACGTCGCAAAATGCATAAAACAAGCAATGACGTCAACTAAAATGGTGTATTATTTTCAGCAATTTCATTACATTTGAAGATATGGCTAGTACTCTGGTAATAACGATGCAAAATTAGTCAAAATACATCTACACAAACAGGACAATATGGGAATCTAAGAACTAACTTATATATCGGATAGGGCCATCCAAATCGCTATTACGTGCTTTCACATGTAATACGTTGTCATTTTTCTTGTAAATTGTGAAACTACCAAACTGCATCCGCTCACTTTGGGGGAACTTTGAATTGGGATAGTTTGGTTCACCATGAACATAAAATAACGAAAATATAGCGTCCGTATCCACAACAAATTCTCTCAAGTGATCTGAGTTACATGGACCTAGTGTTACGCATAACGGAGTTATGCCCCCTTATCATTATATGTGTATGACCTCTCTGTCGTCGTTTGACGTCATAGAAGAAAATCCATTTTTGACATTTATTGCGAGTCATTTTTAATGTTGAGCGTATAACGTTATGCACAAGCACATAAACCCAATTCATATACACTTATGTCGTTCAGATATCAAGCTGTATTTTCTTCGCTAACACTTTCCGTAAAGATGCCACATTAAAAAATTCGTAGCACAGTGCTTTTATCGGTGCGCGATAAAAAGCGGATAAAATTACTGTTTTTTAACGCATAAAAAAAAATTGGACAACATTTAGCAGTGTCTATTTCTCAAACCGCCGAGGTAGTTGCACTTATATTTATACCAACGGATAGGAAATTTAATATTCTACATTTCTGTGTAATTTTATAGCCGTACGTAGATCCAGGACCACGCGAGCGCAATTCTTGCACAACGATCACTTTTCAAACCGTATGAAAATGTGCGCCTGAAAAAAAACTCGGCAGCCAGGGGGTTAAATTGACAGTACTAGTAGCACAATGAAAACAAGTATAATTCAGACACATTGAGTTACCTATTTAACGATGGACACAATTCTTTAATGAAAATGATTTCTGTAGCTTTACGCTGCATGGCGTCAGCAGTATTAATTTTAAAGAAAGGGTATATTTTAAATTGTATTTCCTTTCCTGCTGCGTTATGATTGTGTCACAAATACGACAAGAAACATACGATGTCGTAGTTATGATAACACACACACACACACACACGTGTGTGTAGTTTGTAAGTAAACAACAGTTCCTGTTATACAGGCGAATGGAAAGGCGACCCAGATTAGAACAGCCTTAGAATTATATATATGCTTGTGTTTATCCGAGTCCATATCATTCTTCTTCTTCTCAGAATTCCAACTGTTCACAATTCCAGCAATCAGAGATCACTTGATGTATATGTGTGTGTGTGTGTGTGTGTATAATCGGATATTCATGTGAGATATATTCTATTACGTAATCCTAAACATTGGCATTGTCAATAACTGCCCAAAGATATCTTTGATTAACCTCACTAGCCTGATATTCTATTTTCACCATTCGAAGAAAGGTCTCCAACTTGAGAGCAAATGGGGAGAAACTTGGTGCCCTTGGTCCTCTCGATATCTGGTACAGAATCACTTTTGGGGCAGAACTGGAAGACAAGCATGTCGACTCAAATTGGTAATTCTCGTAAATTTGATTCAAGTCTTGTTGGCGTCACATGTTTTACCTGTTAAATTGTATTGACATCAACCCAAACTCTTACAGTCATATATGTAGCACGATGATATCCCTTACAGTATTCCATAGTTATGACATCGTGTCTGTGCATCAGCTTCAAACTAGGATCAGGGTCCTGATCCGTTAGCGTTTGTATCGGTACGACCTGTCGTAACTGTATAGCTTATCATTGGCTTACGATGTCGTAGCGCTACGAGCGTTTTGTGGATCGGGACTCAGGATCTCAGCTTCAGGATCTCAAGGCCTCCCCACGCTAAACTAGAGCGTTACAATCATACTGCTTGTCTCAGTTAACACCGCCGCAGTACGTTTTAGTTGCAAAATGCGATTTTTACTGCTTTAATTCTTGGGATATCCCCTGTTTTTGTAATATCAAAGTAAAAGGAAAACACGTAGTTTGACAAAATTTCATAGAAAGACGATTCCCAAATCACATATATACGAAGAATCATATATGTCTTTAAAGACAGCAACATATATACGCCATTGCCCCAAAGTATTCCAGAGATTGAAACACACAACAATAAATGCTCTTTTCAACACATGAATCAACTTCGTCAATATATCTTATTTCCTATATTTCTCCAACAGTCTGCCTATATTTGATAACTGACAAGATTACTACATTGAAGAGCTGCCCTCTTGACGTAGTACATGAGAATATTTAGCTCATATGACGATGGGCATATATACCATGATAACTGAGAAGATTACTACATTAAGTGAGTGAGTGAGTGAATTTAGTTTTTAGCAGTATTCCAGGAATATCACGACGGAGGACACCAGAAATGAGCTTCACACATTGTACTCATGTGGGGAATGAACCCGGGTCTTCGGCGTGACGAGCGAACGCTTTAACCACTATTCTACCCCAGCGCCCCGACTACATTGAAGAGCTGTCCTATTGTGGGTATAAATTGTGGTTCCGAGTAGGTGAGGTGAGGTGAAATGGGGTTTAACGTCGTAATGGTGAGACTTCTTCGCTCAGGGGAGGCTCTAAAACACTACACCACGGAGGCGGTCGCGCGCATACAAAGGTGCAAGGTACAAACGCACACGTAGCTTTCTCGTGATATAAGTGCACACATCTTGACCCCCTACCTTCAATCCCCATTACTAACTGTAAACGTACTTCAGTCTTGTTTTCATGCTCTTATCAGAGAAAACCTTGCCATGAGGAATACAAAGTCCAGCGTAACTGGGTCGCGTTACACATGGAGACTCTGATATCATGGGTATTTTAGGACTCATAGGCCAACTGTTTACAGGCACGTGAGATGGCGCTCATACCTCACTACCTTGACACCCATTAGTGAGGTTTGTTGGTTTGTACTCTGACTTTGTCCTAACAAATACCCCACCTGGATAACGGCTGTCTGTTAATCATCGAGTCTGGACAATGTAATTTAGCTACTGAGCATTCATCCACACTACTGGGATACGAAGACACCCGTCATCCATGTCAGCGAGTCTGATCTCCAGATACATTTAGTTGCCTCTTATCTATCCATTTGCGTTCATTAGTGCAGTGGGGCGGTGGGGTAGCCTAATGGTTAAAGCGTTGGCTCGTCACGTCGAAGACCCGGGTTCGAATCCCCGCATGGGCACAATGTGTGAAGCCCATTTCTGGTGTCCCCCGCCGTGATGTTGCTGGAATATTGCTAAAAGCGGCGTAAAACCAAACTCAGTCAGTCAGTCAGTCGTTAGTGCAGTACGTGTAAAATTATGTCTCTGTGGATGAGCATGTAGCAGCACAATATCGACCCTACCTGAAGAGTACAAGGACGTGACAATCACCTCAGTTTGACACACTGTTGTAGCATAATCAGAGTTAAGACATATCACTGAGGAGGTTGTTGGGTGTAACCTCAATATACTGAACCACTTCATTTGTGTGAAGTCAAGGAGAGTTGTTGGGTGTAACCTGACTTGCATGTTACGGAAGTCAAGGGAGGTTGTTGGGTGTAACCTGTATGTTACGGAAGTCAAGGGAGGTTGTTGGTGTAACCTGTATGTTACGGAAGTCAAGGAGGTTGTTGGGTGAAACCTGTATGTTACGTGGAAGTCAAGGGAGGTTGTTGGGTGTAACCTGTATGTTACGGAAGTCAAGGGAGGTTGTTGGGTGTAACCTGCATGTTACGGAAGTCAAGGGAGGTTGTTGGGTGTAACCTGTCATGTTACGGAAGTCAAGGGAGGTTGTTGGGTGTAACCTGTATGTTACGGAAGTCAAGGGAGGTTGTTGGGTGTAACCTGTATGTTACGGAAGTCAAGGGAGGTTGTTGGGTGTAACCTGCATGTTACGGAAGTCAAGGGAGGTTGTTGGGTGTAACTTGTATGTTACGGAAGTCAAGGGAGGTTGTTGGGTGTAACCTGCATGTTACGGAAGTCAAGGGAGGTTGTTGGGTGTGACCTGTATGTTACGGAAGTCAAGGGGTTGTTGGGTGTAACCTGTATGTTACGGAAGTCAAGGGAGGTTGTTGGGTGTAACCTGTATGTTACGGAAGTCAAGGGAGGTTGTTGGGTGTAACCTGTATGTTACGGAAGTCAAGGGAGGTTGTTGGGTGTAACCTGTATGTTACAGAAGTCAAGGGAGGTTGTAACCTGTATGTTACGGAAGTCAAGGGAGGTTGTTGGGTGTAACCTGTATGTTACGGAAGTCAAGGGAGGTTGTTGGGTGTAACCTGTATGTTACGGAAGTCAAGGGAGGTTGTTGGGTGTAACCTGTATGTTACGGAAGTCTAGGGAGGTTGTTGGGTGTAACCTGTATGTTACGGAAGTCAAGGGAGGTTGTTGGGTGTAACCTGTATGTTACGGAAGTCAAGGGAGGTTGTTGGGTGTAACCTGTATGTTACGGAAGTCTAGGGAGGTTGTTGGGTGTAACCTGTATGTTACGGAAGTCAAGGGAGGTTGTTGGGTGTAACCTGTATGTTACGGAAGTCAAGGGAGGTTGTTGTGTAACCTGTGTTACGGAACCTGTATGTTACGGAAGTCAAGGGAGGTTGTTGGGTGTAACCTGTATGTTACGGAAGTCAAGGGAGGTTGTTGGGTGTAACCTGTATGTTACGGAAGTCAAAGGGAGGTTGTTGGGTGTAACCTGTATGTTACGGAAGTCAAGGGAGGGTTGTTGGGTGTAACCCTGTATGTTACGGAAGTCAAGGGAGGTTGTTGGGTGTAACCTGTATGTTACGGAAGTCAAGGGAGGTTGTTGGTGTAACCTGTATGTTACGGAAGTCAAGGGAGGTTGTTGGGTGTAACCTGTATGTTACGGAAGTCAAGGGAGGTTGTTGGGTGTAACCTGCATGTTACGGAAGTCAAGGGAGGTTGTTGGGTGTAACCTGTATGTTACGGAAGTCAAGGGAGGTTGTTGGGTGTAACCTGTATGTTACGGAAGTCAAGGGAGGTTGTTGGGTGTAACCTGTATGTTACGGAAGTCAAGGGAGGTTGTTGGGTGTAACCTGTATGTTACGGAAGTCAAGGGAGGTTGTTGGGTGTAACCTGTATGTTACGGAAGTCAAGGGAGGTTGTTGGGTGTAACCTGTATGTTACGGAAGTCAAGGAGGTTGTTGGGTGTAACCTGCATGTTACGGAAATCAAGGGAGGTTGTTGGGTGTAACCTGCATGTTACGGAAGTCAAGGGAGGTTGTTGGGTGTAACCTGTATGTTACGGAAGTCAAGGGAGGTTGTTGGGTGTAACCTGTATGTTACGGAAGTCAGGGAGGGAGGTGTAACCTGTATGTTACGGAAGTCAAGGGAGGTTGTTGGGTGTAACCTGCATGTTACGGAAGTCAAAGGGATGTTACGGAAGTAACCTGTATGGGTGGTCAGGGAGGAGGTTGTTGGGTGTAACCTGTATGTTACGGAAGTCAAGGGAGGTTGTTGGGTGTAACCTGTATGTTACGGAAGTCAAGGGAGGTTGTTGGGTGTAACCTGTATGTTACGGAAGTCAAGGGAGGTTGTTGGGTGTAACCTGTATGTTACGGAAGTCAAGGGAGGTTGTTGGGTGTAACCTGCATGTTACGGAAGTCAAGGGAGGTTGTTGGGTGTAACCTGTATGTTACGGAAGTCAAGGGAGGTTGTTGGGTGTAACCTGTATGTTACGGAAGTCAAGGGAGGTTGTTGGGTGTAACCTGTATGTTACGGAAGTCCAAGGGAGGTTGTTGGGTGTAACCTGTATGTTACGGAAGTCAAGGGAGGTTGTTGGGTGTAACCTGTATGTTACCGGAAGTCAAGGGAGGTTGTTGGGTGTAACCTGTATGTTACGGAAGTCAACCGGGGAGGTTGTTGGGTGTAACCTGTATGTTACGGAAGTCAAGGAGGTTGTTGGGTGTAACCTGCATGTTACGGAAGTCAGGGGAGGTTGTTGGGTGTAACCTGTATGTTACGGAAGTCAAGGGAGGTTGTTGGGTGTAACCTGTATGTTACGGAAGTCAAGGGAGGTTGTTGGGTGTAACCTGTATGTTACGGAAGTCTAGGGAGGTTGTTGGGTGTAACCTGTATGTTACGGAAGTCAAGGGAGGTTGTTGGGTGTAACCTGTATGTTACGGAAGTCAAGGGAGGTTGTTGGGTGTAACCTGTATGTTACGGAAGTCAAGGAGGTTGTTGGGTGTAACCTGTATGTTACGGAAGTCAAGGGAGGTTGTTGGGTGTAACCTGTATGTTACGGAAGTCAAAGGGGAGGTTGTTGGGTGTAACCTGCATGTTACGGAAGTCAAGGGAGGTTGTTGGGTGTAACCTGTATGTTACGGAAGTCAAGGGAGGTTGTTGGGTGTAACCTGTATGTTACGGAAGTCAAGGGAGGTTGTTGGGTGTAACCTGTATGTTACGGAAGTCAAAGGGAGGTTGTTGGGTGTAACCTGTATGTTACGGAAGTCAAGGGAGGTTGTTGGGTGTAACCTGTATGTTACGGAAGTCAAGGGAGGTTGTTGGGTGTAACCTGTATGTTACGGAAGTCAAGGGAGGTTGTTGGGTGTAACCTGTATGTTACCGAAGTCAAGGGAGGTTGTTGGGTGTAACCTGTATGTTACGGAAGTCAAGGGAGGTTGTTGGGTGTAACCTGTATGTTACGGAAGGAAAAGGGAGGTTGTTGGGTGTAACCTGTATGTTACGGAAGTCAGGGGGAGGTTGTTGGGTGTAACCTGCATGTTACGGAAGTCAAGGGAGGTTGTTGGGTGTAACCTGTATGTTACGGAAGTCAAGGGAGGTTGTTGGTGTAACCTGTATGTTACGGAAGTCAAGGGAGGTTGTTGGGTGTAACCTGTATGTTACGGAAGTCAAAGGGAGGTTGTTGGGTGTAACCTGTATGTTACGGAAGTCAAAGGAGGTTGTTGGGTGTAACCTGTATGTTACGGAAGTCAAGGGAGGTTGTTGGGTGTAACCTGTATGTTACGGAAGTCAAAGGAGGGTTGTTGGGTGTAACCTGTATGTTACGGAAGTCAAGGGAGGTTGTTGGGTGTAACCTGTATGTTACGGAAGTCAAGGGAGGTTGTTGGGTGTAACCTGTATGTTACGGAAGTCAAGGGAGGTTGTTGGGTGTAACCTGTATGTTACGGAAGTCAAGGGAGGTTGTTGGGTGTAACCTGTATGTTAAAGGGAGGGAAGTCAAAGGGAGGTTGTTGGGTGTAACCTGTATGTTACGGAAGTCAAGGGAGGTTGTTGGGTGTAACCTGTATGTTACGGAAGTCAAGGGAGGTTGTTGGGTGTAACCTGTATGTTACGGAAGTCAAGGGAGGTTGTTGGGTGTAACCTGTATGTTACGGAAGTCTAGGGAGGTTGTTGGGTGTAACCTGTATGTTACGGAAGTCAAAGGGAGGTTGTTGGGTGTAACCTGTATGTTACGGAAGTCAAGGGAGGTTGTTGGGTGTAACCTGTATGTTACGGAAGTCAAGGAGGTTGTTGGGTGTAACCTGTATGTTACGGAAGTCAAGGGAGGTTGTTGGGTGTAACCTGTATGTTACGGAAGTCAAGGGAGGTTGTTGGGTGTAACCTGTATGTTACGGAAGTCAAGGGAGGTTGTTGGGTGTAACCTGTATGTTACGGAAGTCAAGGGAGGTTGTTGGGTGTAACCTGTATGTTACGGAAGTCAAAGGAGGTTGTTGGGTGTAACCTGTATGTTACGGAAGTCAAAGGGAGGTTGTTGGGTGTAACCTGTATGTTACGGAAGTCAAAGGGAGGTTGTTGGGTGTAACCTGTATGTTACGGAAGTCAAGGGAGGTTGTTGGGTGTAACCTGTATGTTACGGAAGTCAAGGGAGGTTGTTGGGGTGGGTGTAACCTGTATGTTACGGAAGTCAAGGGAGGTTGTTGGGTGTAACCTGTATGTTACGGAAGTCAAGGGAGGGTTGTTGGGTGTAACCTGTATGTTACGGAAGTCAAGGGAGGTTGTTGGGTGTAACCTGTATGTTACGGAAGTCAAAGGGAGGTTGTTGGGTGTAACCTGTATGTTACAGGAAGTCAAGGGAGGTTGTTGGGTGTAACCTGTATGTTACGGAAGTCAAGGGAGGTTGTTGGGTGTAACCTGTATGTTACGGAAGTCAAGGGAGGTTGTTGGGTGTAACCTGTATGTTACGGAAGTCAAGGGGAGGTTGTTGGGTGTAACCTGTATGTTACGGAAGTCAAGGGAGGTTGTTGGGGTGTAAGGAAGAGGAGGTTGTTGGGTGTAACCTGTATGTTACGGAAGTCAAGGGAGGTTGTTGGGTGTAGGGAGGTTGTATGTTACGGAAGTCAAGGGAGGTTGTTGGGTGTAACCTGTATGTTACGGAAGTCTAGGGAGGTTGTTGGGTGTAACCTGTATGTTACGGAAGTCAAGGGAGGTTGTTGGGTGTAACCTGTATGTTACGGAAGTCAAGGGAGGTTGTTGGGTGTAACCTGCATGTTACGGAAGTCAAAGGAGGTTGTTGGGTGTAACCTGTATGTTACGGAAGTCAAGGGAGGTTGTTGGGTGTAACCTGTATGTTACGGAAGTCAAGGGAGGTTGTTGGGTGTAACCTGTATGTTACGGAAGTCAAGGGAGGTTGTTGGGTGTAACCTGTATGTTACGGAAGTCCAAGGGAGGTTGTTGGGTGTAACCTGTATGTTACGGAAGTCAAGGGAGGTTGTTGGGTGTAACCTGTATGTTAAGTCTGTTGTTAGGTGTAACCTGTATGTTACGGAAGTCAAGGGAGGTTGTTGGGTGTAACCTGTATGTTACGGAAGTCAAGGGAGGTTGTTGGGTGTAACCTGTATGTTACGGAAGTCAAGGGAGGTTGTTGGGTGTAACCTGTATGTTACGGAAGTCAAGGGAGGTTGTTGGGTGTAACCTGTATGTTACGGAAGTCAAGGGAGGTTGTTGGGTGTAACCTGTATGTTACCGAAGTCTAGGGAGGTTGTTGGGCTTAGACCTTTTGAAACTGATAATCTGAAGTTTATATCTATTCAATCGATATCTTATTTCCTATATTACTTAAACAATATGTCTGTGTTTGATAAATGACAAGATTACTACATCGATCAGCAGCAATAATATGGGTTTAAAATGTGGCCCCAAGTAAATGTCCCCACATCGCTTTTGTAGTGTTGTTGTAATGTGGAGCTCTGAACCGTTGCCTTAATGCTGGGGGTGAAACGGTACGCTCTTACCACGGCACAGGATTGCAGTACTTCTGTTCAGTCCGTTTCAGTTAGAGTAAATGAGATAGGATCACAATGCAGATCACAATAAAATAAAGGTACGAAAACCGAAAATACCGAATTTTTGGACTGCATTACGGTATGCCGAATAGAAGGCAATCTACCTCGGTATACCGTTTCACCCCTACTTAATGTACGAAGACAGTCCGTTTGTAAGGTTCATGGGACAAGTGGAGTGAGTGAGTGAGGACTGCTAACGACAACCAGCAATTGTAAAGCTGCTATTTGCGTCGAGAACTAACTGTGGATCAGTGGGAAGGCTCAGTGACATGGCTGAATGCATGGCATGGAAACCCTTGGCGGCTTTAATCATTTCTCGTGATATCTATCACAGGTTTGTCTGGCCGGAATCGATTATTCACAAGTCACCGTTATAATTATGGCTTGTTTTTTTTGGTTTGTTTATCGCCATATCAATAATATTGAAGATATGTGTCTGCGGTGGTCTGCAAACAATCGACTCTGGACCTGACAATCCAGTGATCAACATCATGAGCATCGATCTACATAATCGGGATACGCCTTCTTGTACCAACCAAGTCAGCGTGTCTGATCTCTTGATCCCGTTAGTTGTCTCGTACGACAAACATGGATTGCTGAAGACCAATTCTTATCCCGATCTTCACGGGTACAGCGAGAAGTAAATGAAAATACTTGATGTAATGTCTGAATGAACCAGTTGAGTATTGCTGCTAAAACATAACAAACAACAGACTTCTGAAGGATCTGTACATACAGTGCTTTTAATATGACACATACACATATACAGACGCATGCGCACACACACGTACAAAGTACAGACATGGTTTTCTATGTGTTGACTGTTTATAATGTTCCTGGTGTACAGGTTCACGGCTCTACGTTTAATCCTATTGCCCACAGGTTTGATATTCAATCAGATGATAACTAATTGTTGAATACACTGGTGAAATAACGCTATATTTGAAACACAGCATCTCCATTCCAAACTAAAAGCCTATTAGAAACGAAACATTCTATTTTCCGACCCTGATTCAAGATACATAAAGATTAGCGGATATAATGGATAATGAAGCATTGTTTTTTGTAGGTTGGAAGCAGAGATAGTAGCCATAGAACTGTAACAAGATATTTATTGATGAAACCTACAGCAAATTAACATGGCAACATAGGCTACATGCTGTATGAAATATGTAATCTTAAAATCAGTTTCCCAGGGTGGATGAGATCGGAATATAGAGAGAAAACACGATGCGATTGATACATTTAGGGAATCAAACACATACCGTTAGTACTTGTCCCCTTCATACTGACTGACTGGAGAGTATATGCTACAGTGTTATATGTCACATCAACTGCACCTACAATAGGAGAACCATAGCTACTGTAGTAGATGGTGCCTCTATACAGTCCCAGGTTATAGGGGGTGGTGTTCAGTGTGGTCACCTCTGTACTCACATTATTGGACACAGTCATCTTCATCAGTTTCTTCTCTACACCATAATACAACACACCTGCTGTCTGGTCCAGGGTTACAGCATACATACTGCTTCCTGTGGCTAATGTTGTCAGACCTTGACCATCATATGTCACAGTGAACAGTTTCTCGTTGTTACACCCATATATCCTCCTTCTCTTTGTGTCAAGAGTTATTTGCTTTGGATAACCACCGTACTTGGATAAGTCAATGATGGCAGTGAAGTCTTTCCCCTGTGTAGACATGCGGCTGATTGAGTGTCGTGGTTCATAGGTGGATATAAATACGATGTCCCGATCTTCATCCACTGCCATGCCATATGTCTTTACACGTTCTCTTAATACCGTCACGTGACGTGTATCCAGGGTAGATGACACTATCTTATCAGGCTTGCGTAGCCCTATGAGAAGTTTCCTTGTCTTTGTTGTATATGCAATACATGTGACCTCCTTCATGGTGTGGTACTGATAGACACTCAGGGAGTTACTGTGAATGTTGAGTTGACGGAACTGATGTGGGGTACTTGACGACCTTGGAGCAATCAAAATCCTACTTTTCTCCTCCTCTGGTCTGAGTGTCGTTGTTGACACAGATGTCCTGGAGGCTGGTGTAACATCTAGAGGAGCGGGGGTAGAAGGAGACACCGTGACATTTGATGTCAGCTTTGATATTAGAGACTGATGTGTCTCCTTTAATGTCGTAATTTGAGATTTGAGGTTGGCAGTGGTAGCGTCACACGTCTCTAGTACTTTTTCCAGTTTATGCTTCTCTCTCATACAGATATCACACGAATTCTCTCGATTCGACATACCTGCCTTCTTCAGGAGAGAGTCGTGAAATACGGTCGTCTCGTCCTGGAAATCACTGAGCGACCTTGATACATGGTGCAACTGTCTCTTCATCTGATGGTAGCCCTGCTTCAGATGCCGCACTTCAGAGACAACCTGACTTTTCACCATGTCTTGAAGAGATTCTCCTTGTAGAATCTCGGCCATGGCTTCTCTCACTTCATCCCGTATGTTTTCCTTTAACTCAGCTCTCAAGGATGTCCCTGTGACATCTATGGTGTCAAGTACTCTTTTCTCCATACGAAGTATATCCATCTTATTTTCGAGCAGATCCTCTTCAAACTGTTTCAGCTTGTTCAGGACAGAGACCATACTGTTCTGACCATAACAAGAACAGATTAGGGAGGCACATGTCAACAACCATGGAAGATACTTAAAGTCGACCATAGCTAGGATTATACAATATCTTCTGGGATATCCTTGTCCGTTAGAGTGACTTGAGCGTGTACCTCTCGGTATGGTTCGATGTTTACTGCTACGGACTGGCTGACGCAAGGTACAAATATACATTAACTGTGTTATCGACCTACTCAGTGTTGCAGGTCACCAGTTGCACAGACTGTGTGAACAGAACAGGTGCAGGTATCACAGTTTGCCTGCGTAACATACACACAGAGACAAATATACCTTCACCAAAACAAACACGCGCATGTACGCATATACACGTATATGCACATTGCTATATAAATAATGTTCTGAGGCGTAATGTTAATCCCTTCTTCACCTCCTTACCCGACATACATTTTATGTACATTCTGTCCTTCAAAAGGAGGTTATCAAGTTCCACGTATGGGGAAAATACTGACATGACGTAACAGGCACGCCAGAATTGAAGCCGTGTTGAAGTTTACAATGCAATCTCTGGATAGTTGTTTGTCAAGTCATTCTCGGAAAGTAAAATGAATTAGGGAACCGTTACCTTTAGAATTAAGATGCAATTACTATAAGTATTCCTAACTGACCATGCATGTTAAACTGCGACTGAGTGGACTAGGACTATCACACCGGTATTAGTTCGAACTAGTACAAGGAGACACCCACAAGCGCGCAGTGGTACGTCCTGCGACCATCAACTCCATTATATCTCACCCTATCCCATCTACTTCAACCTTGTGGCATACTATAATGGGTGGACCTCCTCCCTAGACAATGCTACCCGTGAAGATCCGGGATAGCAACCCATGTCTTCAGCAACCCATGTTGTAAAAGGCGACTAACAAGATCAGGTCAGGGTCAGGCTTACTTGGTTGACACGTATCATCGTATACTAAGTATGTAGATTGATGCTCATACTGTTGATCAATAGATTGTTTGGTCCAGGAAGAATATTGCTTAACTAGAGTCTGTCGCTAAACAACAAACCAGCCAGCCAACCAGTCCTACTCCATTCAGATACATTGATGATTAAACAGATTTTGTCGTATTAAGAGCAAACGGTGCAAAGTCTAGCGTGTTTTGGTACGTAAAACTCGCTACCTTGTTAATGATTTCATGCCCTCGATGCTGGAAACAGGACTTATGGAGAGAATAGCAAAATGGTACACCTGCAGATTCTCACTTCATCAGATAGTTTATACTACAACATGGTCAATCTCCTTGGCAGAACCAAAGGTTTAGCTTTGGGTTCAGTGATGTTTGTATTTAATGAGACAGATAGTTGTCAGGGAGATATGTGAACTGCACAATCGTTTCCTTACTAAGGAGCAGGTATGTTACTGGGTTTGTGGACACGCTGTGTAGTTCATTCCAGGGTAAGCAAAGCCATGTCTAGGACAATTGCCACCCACAATTGCCAACTGGGACAATTGCCCCTGGACAGCATCTGCGTGATCACCTGGTCATTCGGGACTTCTCGTCTCAGGACGTCCAGCAACCTCCAGATGGATTGGTAACAGCCTGATGATGTTGGTTACGAGGTGTCGGTGCCACCCTCGAGGTGATTGTTGGTTAGGGTTAGGAACTCCAGTGTTCTCTGGTGCTGGTTCCAGGATGGGATTGGGAAGAGTGGAAGGCGGCGAACTCTGCGCTGTGGACGATGTACGTGTCTTTGAAGTAATCCACTACTGGTTGGAGCTCCTCGGGCAGGTGCTCTGTCAGGACTCTGAACGCTCCAGCCACCTCATGTTCCGGAATGAATGCAAGGACGGGAATCATTCGACATTGGGTCTGAAGCTGAAGGTGATGTGGAGTATTCTGCTTGTAGTATCTGAACCCTCGATCCATCTGTAAACATTTTGGCTCTGGTGATAGAACCATCCCTTGATCCTCATCATCCGGGAACTCTGCCACAGCAGCAATCCAAATGGCCCTCTCGTAGTCAAGCATGAAAGCCTCCTATCTGGAGCACACAATCAGGCAAGTCCTTCACCTGTGGAACACTTCCGGTAGGTAACCTCCTGCCTGCTAGGCAACAGGGCAAACGGATGGGTACATGGGACAACAGATCATTATTGCGTCCAACCATATTCGCATATATATATCGCTATGCGGTCAATGAGCTGAACGTTGCCTTGTTGTTGTGAATGCAAAGAGACGTCCGCATCCGTTTATTCACCAGCAATGACCGATTCTAATACAGATGGGGTAGTCCCTGTGAAAATGACTGTGGAGGGGGCACCAAGCACACCTTAATGCTTAATACTATTTTAGTGTACGCTCATTACGTCCATAAATCCATTTATTCACCAGCAACATACTTTTATTTCTATATGGGTATGTTTGGGGGCACATAGTCGCTGTGAAAATGATTTATTCCTGGTGGAGGGGGCACCAGGCACAACCTTATAATGCTTAATCCTGTTTTAGTGTACGCTCATTACGTCCATAAATCCATTTATTCACCAGCCAACATACTTTGTTCTATATGGGTATGTTTGGGGCACACTAGTCCCTGTGAAAATGACAGTGGAGGGGCACCAAGCACACCTTAATGCTTAATCCTGTTTTAGTGTACGCTCATTACGTCCATAAATCCATTTATTCACCAGCACTTTTGTTTCTATAGGTATGTTTGGGGGCACAAAACTAACACACGTTAAGTTTCATTTTGTTTTAGTATAGACGCTTTTTTCCTGAAATCGAAATAAAAAGCTACTTCCAGTTAATAAAATATTATTCAATGTCAGTTAAATAATGATACTCAGTCAATGATTGTTTTCTGTTTCTTCAATCATTTTGTTTTACATTTGGTGCTAGTTTAGTTCATATCTAATAACCTTGACTGCTATGTGGTAAGATTGTATCCAAATCAGCATGTACCTCTGACAATATCGGTGAGTCCACATTTAGGAAGAAGCATTTCTGTGAATGACGTTGCTGAGTTCCTTGTTCGTATTTCTTGTCTTTTCTGGAGGACTTGACAGACATAACTTGTATTTGTTGTGACGAAAAGACGAGTGTTCTTTACTGACGAGTGTCAGTTTGGATGAACGTCTTCAAAATTAATATATGCTACATGTGTTATATATTTGGGATTACACTTTCTTAGTAAAGTACAGATTCTACTACTTTCGTTGGGTTGAGTCCCATACCGGGATTCAGAACCCACAACCTCAGTGTGTCAGGCACCTTATCGCCAAAATCAGACGCTGAATCCGTGGAAGTCGCGATGGCTGAAATATATTTATCCATAGCTAACTTTTAAGGACATGACGTTTCAAGAAAGGAAGAATTTTTGCCTTTTTGAAATATACATATGTATTTCAGTGCCAAGCAACGAATAAAGATTATGAATAATCACGATGAATATGACTTGCATAAAATAAGTGATCTTTGGATTTTTTGTCAGTGTCATGGCTGATGAGCGTCAAGTGAAGTTCTTGTTGAAGAGCACATGAATATTTTAAAGTCGGCGCCTTACCTCAAACAGCTGAGAGAACACGTGGGTGTCTGATCCATATGCTCTGCACCAGTGTGAGCAGTATGTTTTCGTTAGTGGCCGTTAAATGGGCCTGTCAAGTGCTGGGTTTCGAAACAAATATCCACAGGACTGCAAACGCTACATTTGTGAGCAAGTTTGAGATGGAAGTGATCAACACACCAACGTGCGTGTGGCGTTCGGAGCAACATCACTACTAACACCTCAGCAACGTGCAAGTAGGGATCCAACAACCTCACTACACTTCAGCTTTCGTGCATGTCACACCAAACAACCCTCTCACAAGGTTTCAATAACAAACATGTCACACCAAACAACCTCACAAGGATTCAATAACATCAATGCCAAACCCAACATCCTCACAAGGTTTCAATAACATACATGTCACCCAACATCCTCACAAGGAGTCAATAACATGCATGTCTCACCAAACAACCTCACAAGGATTCAATAACCATCTGTGTCACACGTAACAAACTCACTAGACTTCAATAATATTTGTCACACAACAACAAACTCACTAGACTTCAGTAATATGCATGTCACACCCAACAACCTCTCTAGACTTCAATAATAGTGTATGTCACACCACAACAACTTCACTAGGCTTCAATAATATGCATGTCACACGCAAATGTAATGCCCTCACTAGACTTCAATAATATTTATGTCACCACAACCGCAACAACTTCACTAGACGCTTCAGTAACAATGCACTGTCAATAACAACAACCTCTCATAAGGATTCAATAACACGCATGTCAGACCAAACATCCTCACAAGGTTTCAATAACATGCATGTCACACCAAACAAACTCACTAGACTTCAATAACCACATACACACCAAGCAACCTCACAAGGTTTCAATAACATCAGTGTCACACCCAACAAACTCACTAGGACTTCAGTAATATGCATGTCACACCCAACAACTTCACTAGACTTCAATAATATGCATATCACACCCAACAACCTCATTAGACTTCAATAATATGCATGTTACTCCCAATAATATCAATGGACTTGAGCAATATGCTCGTCAGATCAAGCAACCTCACGAGTCTTCAGTAACATCTATAAAGACTCAGTGGACCTCAGCAACGTGTATGCCACTCCAAAAAACTTCTTCCAAACTATATTAACATGGAAGTCAAACCCAACGAGCTCACTAGGTTTACTTTATATGCATGTCGCTGTAAACACCCTCAACAGGTTCAGTAATATGCAAGTCACACCGAACAACCTCCTAGACTTCAGTATTATGCAAGTCACAAGTAACAACCCCCTAGACTTCAGCAATGTGCAAGTTATACCCAGCATCCTCCATACACTTCAGTAATATTGAGGTCACGCCCAGCAACCTCCATACACTTCCGTAACATGCAAGTCACAACTAACAATCTACCTAGACTTTCAGCAATATGTATGAGCCGTAGCACCCAAAACCACACCTAGACTTCAGCAACATGCAAGTCACAGTTAACAACCTCCTCTGGCCTAGACTTTTAGTAACATGCAAGTCACAGCTAACAACCTTTCCTAGATTTCAGTAACATGCAAGTCACAGCTCACAACCTTCCTAGATTTCCAGTAACATGTAAGTCACAGCTAACAACTCTTCCTAGACTTCAGTTACATGCAAGCTCACAGCTAACAACCTTCCTAGACTTCAATAACATACATGTCACAAACCAATCAACCTCACAAGGATTCAATAACATACATGTCACACCAAACAACCTCACAAGGTTTCAGTGTCACGCAATAAACATCAGTGTCACACCTAACTAACTCACTAGACTTTCAATAATATGCAAGTCACAACTTCTGCATGTCACACAATTCAATCATTGACTTCTCAGTACAATGGAAGGAATGTGCTGCAACCTCACGAGCACATCCAAAACCACACCTATATCAAAACACTTCAGCAACATGCAAGTCACAGCTTATAACAACCAGGTTCAGTTTCCTAGACTTCCAGTACATGCAAGTCACAGCTAACAACCGTCCTAGATTTCAGTAACATGCAAGTCACAGCTAACAACCTCCTTTGACTTCAGTAACATGCAAGTCACAGCTAACAACCTTCCTAGATTTCAGTAACATGTAAGTCACAGCTAACAACTGTCCTAGACTTTCAGTAACATGCAAGTCACAGCTAACAACCTCCTTGACTTCAGTAACATGCAAGTCACAGCTAACAACCTTTCTAGATTTCAGTAACATGTAAGTCACAGCTAACAAACCTCTCCTAGATTTCAGTAAAATGCAAATCACAGCTAACAACCTTCCCTTGACTTCAGTAACATGCAAGTCACAGCTAACAACCTTCCTAGATTTCAGTAACATGCAAGTCACAGCTAACAACCTTCCTAGATTTCAGTAACATGCAAGTCACCGAAAGCTAACAACCTTCCTAGGACTTCAGTTACATGCAAGTCACAGCTAACAACCTTCCTAGACTTCAATAACATCCACAGACTTCCATACATGTCACACCAATCAACCTCACAAGGATTCAATAACATACATGTCACACCAAACAACCTCACAGGGTTTCAATAACATCAGTGTCACACCCAACTAACTCACTAGACTTCAATAATATGTATGTCACACCCAACAAACTCACTAGACTTCAGTAATATGCATGTCACACCCAACAACCTCACAAGGATTCAATAACACGCATGCAGACTAAACATCCTCACAAGGTTTCAATAACATGCATGTCACACCAAACAAACTCACTAGACTTCAATAACATACATGTCACACCAAGCAACCTCACAAGGATTCAATAACATACATGTCACACCAAACAACCTCTCAAGGTTTCAATAACATCAGTGTCACACCCAACAAACTCACTAGACTTCAATAATATGTACGTCACACCCAACAAACTCACTAGGGACTTCAGTAATATGCATGTCACACCCAACAACCTCTAGACTTCAGTCATATGCATGTCACACCTACCAACCTCACTAGACTTCAATAATATGCATGTCACACCCAACAACCCTCATTAGACTTCAATAATATGCATGTTACTCCCCAATAATATCAGTGGACTTGAGCAATATGCTCGTCAGATCAAGCAACCTCACGAGTCTTCAGTAACATCTATAAAGACTCAGTGGACCTCAGCAACGTGTATGCCACTCCAAAACTTCTCCAAACTATATTAACATGGACGTCAAACCCAACGAGCTCACTAGGTTTATTTATATATGCATGTCGCCAAACACCCTCAACAGGTTCAGTAATATGCAAGTCACACCGAACAACCTCCCTAGACTTCAGTAATATGCAAGTCACAAGTAACAACCCCCTAGACTTCAGCAATGTGCAAGTTATACCCAGCAACCTCCATACACTTCAGTAACATTGAGGTCACGCCCAGCAACCTCCATACACTTCCGTAACATGCAAGTCACAACTAACAATCTACCTAGACTTCAGTAATATGAATGTGCCGTAGCACCAAAAAAAAACCACACCTAGACTTCAGCAACATGCAAGTAGCAACATGCTCAACATAACAACCTTCCTAGACTTAAGTAACATGCAAGTCACAGCTAACAACCTTCCTAGATTTCAGTAACATGCAAGTCACAGCTAACAACCTCCTTTGACTTCAGTAACATGCAAGTCACAGCTAACAACCTTCCTAGATTTCAGTAACATGCAAGTCACGCAGCTAACAACCTTCCTAGATTTCTAGGTAAAATGCAAGTCACAGCTAACAACCTTCCTAGAATTCAGCAACATGCAAGTCACAGCTAACAACCTTCCTACATTTCAATAACATGCAAGTCACAACAAACAACCTCCTCTGACTTCAGTAACATGCAAGTCACAGCTAACAACCTTCCTAGATTTCAGTAACATGCAAGTCACAGCTAACAACCTTCCTAGACTTCAGTTACATGCAAGTCACACCAATGAACCTCACAAGGATTCAATAACATACATGTCACACCAAACAACCTCACAGGGTTTCAATAACATCAGTGTCACACCCAACTAACTCACTAGACTTCAATAATATGTATGTCACACCCAACAACTTCACTAGACTTCAGTAATATGCATGTCACACCCAACAACCTCACAAGGATTCAATAACACGCATGTCAGACCAAACATCCTCACAAGGTTTCAATAACATGCATGTCACACCAAACAAACTCACTAGACTTCAATAACATACATGTCACACCAAGCAACCTCACAAGGATTCAATAACATACATGTCACACCAAACAACCTCTCAAGGTTTCAATAACATCAGTGTCACACCCAACAAACTCACTAGACTTCAGTAATATGCATGTCACACCCAACAACCTCTCTAGACTTCAATCATATGCATGTCACACCTACCAACCTCACTAGACTTCAATCATATGCATGTCACACCCAACAACCTCATTAGACTTCAATAATATGCATGTTACTCCCAATAATATCAATGGACTTGAGCAATATGCTCGTCAGATCAAGCAACCTCACGAGTCTTCAGTAACATCTATAAAGACTCAGTGGACCTCAGCAACGTGTATGCCACTCCAAAAAACTTCTCCAAACTATATTAACATGGAAGTCAAACCCAACGAGCTCACTAGGTTTACTTATATGCATGTCGCCAAACACCCTCAACAGGTTCAGTAATATGCAAGTCACACCGAACAACCTCCCTAGACTTCAGTAATATGCAAGTCACAAGTAACAACCCCCCTAGACTTCAGCAATGTGCAAGTTATACCCAGCAACCTCCATACACTTCAGTAACATTGAGGTCACGCCCAGCAACCTCCATACACTTCCGTAACATGCAAGTCACAACTAACAATCTACCTAGACTTCAGCAATATGAATGTGCCGTAGCACCCAAAAACCACACCTAGACTTCAGCAACATGCAAGTCACAGCTAACAACCTTCCTAGACTTAAGTAACATGCAAGTCACAGCTAACAACCGTCCTAGACTTCAGTAACATGCAAGTCACAGCTAACAACCTCCTTTGACTTCAGTAACATGCAAGTCACAGCTAACAACCTTCCTAGATTTCAGTAACATGCAAATCACAGCTAACAACCGTCCTAGATTTCAGTAACATGCAAGTCACAGCTAACAACCTCCTTTGACTTCAGTAACATGCAAGTCACAGCTAACAACCTTCCTAGATTTCAGTAACATGCAAATCACAGCTAACAACCTTCCTAGATTTCAGTAACATGCAAGTCACAGCTAATTTATAGCAACCTCCCTAGACTACAGTAACATGCAAGTTACTCCCAACAACTTCACAACTAATTTATAAACTTCAGTAATATGCAAGTCACAACAGTAATTCTAATAACAACAACCTCCCTAGGCTCAGTAACATAAAAGTCCACACTCGATAATTAACAGCCAGCCGTTACCTCCGTGGGGTATTGGTTAGGACAAAGTCAGGGTACAAACCAACAAACCTCACTAATGAGTGTTGAGGTAGTGAGGTATGAGCGCCTTCTGACGAGCCTAGGAACAGTTTGACCATGAGTTATGTAAAGGATAAACACGACTCCGAGGTTTTAGTATCAAATGTAAAACCCGCTGAGGAGGAAAATCCGAGGGCCGAAGGCTGAAGGCGACTCCACGGGTTTACATTTGCTACCCAAACCGAGGAGGAGTGTTTTATCCGACTTATGAACCGTCATGAATGTAAAACACATTATTTTCAATTAGTGCAAATGTTTTGTGTACACGTACTGAGCAGAACAACATGGATGGAACAGCCCGGAAATGATGGAACAGCCGGTGTCAACTGGGATGCGACTGGCAGCCAACACCTTACCTTGCATGCGCAATGCACGCCCTACCTTTGTCCTGAACGTGCGCTGAAAAACCTAGGTTATCAAATGGTCGAAATTTAACCTGATGTACTTCAAAACCTGGGTTTATAAATGATCGATGCAAAGTGATGGCAGGTCTACCCAATGCGGAGATAGTATTATTAAAAGATATCCATGATGTCAGGGTCTCCAGGTGTAACGCGACCCAGTAGCACTGGACTTTGTATTTCTCACGTCAAGGTTTGTTTATCACCAAGTCTCTTTGTAAACACGGTGTTGACAGTATCTCAAGACTGAAATAGGTTTAAAGTTAGGGAGGGGTGTCATGTGTTAGAGTTGAAGGTAGCAGTCTAGATGTGTGCACCTATATCACGTGAAATATACGTGTGTATGCACGTGTAAGTTTGTACTTGCGGCTGTGTCTTTGTGTTTCCATGTGTGTATGTGTCTTTGTTCATGTATGTATGTGATTATGTGTATGCGTGCATGTGCGTGTGTGTGTACATGTGTGCATCTGTGTCTGTATGTGTGCATCTGTGTGTGTGTGTGCACGTGTGTTATCCACATGCATGTACACCCGAGCCTCCCGGTCGTAGTTTATCCCTTTAAATACTGACAGTACAACAAGCATCGTGGTATTCGTTCTTACCTATTCACTCACTATACCATTGTATAGGAGATTGAAGAATGTATCTATTTTAAACAACATGCACTCCTGGTGATATTTACATGTTTACATATTTACCTCTTCCTCTCCCCCTTCCTCTCTCTCTCCCACTGTCTCTCTCTCTCTGTCTCTGTCTCTCTCTCTCTCTGTATCTCTTGATCTATCGATCGATCGCTCCGTTGTTTAGGGGTGACCTTGCATGGTTGTTTTCACCAACGTGGCTGCATGAGTACATTACTTGTGCAATGCAACTTGACACGCTTAAATCACTAATGATGGAACTAAGTTCTATATATTATATACATAGAGATACTTGAGTATCTCGGACGAGTACGTGTGTAGAACGCTTCGGCTTTAAACGAAAGTTAAAGACTATCAATTCGGTCTAACATTCATCTCGTTTCCAAACACAGCATGTTTATCTCCTATATACCATGGTTATGGTCTGTTTATCTCCTTTATACCATGGTTATGGTCTGTTTACCTCCTATATACCATGGTTATGGTCTGTTTATCTCCTATATGCCATGGTTATGGTCTGTTTATCTCCTATATACCATGGTTCTGGTCTGTTTATCTCCGATATACCATGGTTATGGTCTGTTTATCTCCTATATACCATGGTTATGGTCTGTTTATCTCCTTTGTACCATGGTTATGGTCTGTTTTCCTCCTATATACCATGGTTATGGTCTGTTTATCTCCTATATGCCATGGTTATGATCTGTTTATCTCCTATATGCCATGGTTATGGTCTGTTTATCTCCTATATACCACGGTTATGGTCTGTTTATCTCCTTTATACCATGGTTATGGTCTGTTTATCTCCTTTGTACCATGGTTATGGTCTGTTTACCTCCTATATACCATGGTTATGGTCTGTTTATCTCCTATATGTCATGGTTATGGTCTGTTTATCTCCTATATACGATGGTTATGGTCTGTTTATCTCCTATATACCATGATTATTGTCTGTTTATCTCCTATATACCATGGTTATGGTCTGTTTATCTCCTATATACCATGGTTATGGTCTGTTAACTCCTATATACCATGGTTATGGTCTGTTTATCTCCTTTATACCATGGTTATGGTCTGTTTACCTCCTATATACCATGGTTCTGGTCTGTTTATCTCCTATATGCCATGGTTATGGTCTGTTTATCTCCTATATACCATGGTTATGGTGTGTTTATCTCCTATATACCATGGTTATGGTCTGTTTATCTCTTATATACCATGGTTATGGTCTGTTTATCTCCTATATACCATGGTTATGGTCTGTTTATCTCCTATATACCATGGTTATGGTGTGTTTATCTCCTATATACCATGGTTATGGTCTGTTTATCTCTTATATACCATGGTTATGGTCTGTTTATCTCCTATATACCATGGTTATGGTCTGTTTATCTCCTATATACCATGGTTATGGTCTGTTTATCTCCTATATACCATGGTTATGGTCTGTTTATCTCCTATATACCATGATTATTGTCTGTTTCTGTTTCTCCTATATACCATGGTTATGGTCTGTTTATCTCCTATATACCATGGTTATGGTCTGTTAACTCCTATATACCATGGTTATGGTCTGTTTATCTCTTTTATACCATGGTTATGGTCTGTTTACCTCCTATATACCATGGTTCTGGTCTGTTTATCTCCTATATGCCATGGTTATGGTCTGTTTATCTCCTATATACCATGGTTATGGTGTGTTTATCTCCTATATACCATGGTTATGGTCTGTTTATCTCTTATATACCATGGTTATGGTCTGTTTATCTCCTATATACCATGGTTATGGTCTGTTTATCTCCTATATACCATGGTTATGGTCTGTTTATCTCCTATATACCATGGTTATGGTCTGTTTATCTCCTATATACCATGGTTATGGTCTGTTTATCTCCTTTATACCATGGTTATGGTCTGTTTATCTCCTATATACCATGGTTATGGTTTGTTTATCTCCTTTATTCCATGGTTATGGTCTGTTTACCTCCTATATACGATGGTTATGGTCTGTTTATCTCCTATATACCATGGTTATGGTCTGTTTATCTCCTATATACCATGGTTATGGTCTGTTTATCTCCTATATACCATGGTTATGGTCTGTTTATCTCCTATATACCATGGATTTACTTGACGCAGAATTTCGATCTTATGACGTTATATGTCTAACAGAAACCTGGTTGCATGCATACATCAACAGTGTTGATATAGCAATACCTGGATGCCATCTACCATTCAGGAAAGATAGGCAAACTCGTGGTGGCGGTGGCGCGATGAATGTCAAAAGTAATCTATACGCCAAGCATATGGACAATCTTGACACCCCCGGTCTTGAGGCGGTGTGGATACAGATAAAGTGTAAACACCGTTCTTACCTAATCGGATCCGTCTATCGAGCAGATAAGAGCGCGGGGTACTGGGACCTGATTGAGGAATCGTTTTGTAACGCTGTCGACCTGAACATGTACACTATCGTTGTCGGTGACTTTAATATAGACGTCCTTCGGGAAAATCGAACTAAAATAGATAACCTTCAATTGATGTGTGACCTTAAACAGGTTATATCAGAACCAGCTAGAATTACACCGCATTCAAGTACCCTGATAGATTTGTGTTTTGTTTCGAATATTAAAGCTGTACATGAATCGGGAGTTCTTGTGCCTATCTGCAGTGACCATTGTCCGATATTGTGACCATCAAAGAACCAATTCCCCTCCCTATAAACTATAAGAGGAAAGTTTATAGCTATTCGTTAGCTGAAACAGAAAATATGAACAGGATTGTCGATGATGTTGATGGTGATATTTTCTTTTCTTCCAATAATATAGATAAGATTGCAACCGATTTAACATCTGCAACAGCGAAAATCTGCGATCAACATATACCAAATAAGACTGTCACTATCAGACCTGCAGACCCGCTATGGATGACGAGTCTATATACGTTCTTTGATTCGGAAACGTAATCGTTTACGTAAAATTGCAAAGAAATGTAACCATCCAACGAAGTGGGCTAATTTCAGATCAGCAAGAAATAAAGTTACTTCCGCTTTTAGAACTGCTAAACAAATATTCGTCTCTATAGTTGAAGCTTCTGTTAATACCTCGCTCGGTATACAAAACGTGGTGGCGTCTGACTAAAGCGTTCAAATCTCACGCAACAATGACAATCAATTTCGAACAATTATCTTCATCGATACAGTCTATAATGATCCCGAAGAAATCGCAAATGTTTTAAACAATTACTTTATCGCTCAGTCGACTATTTTAGATCCAAATCGAGATTTGCCCGATACCGAGGTTCCTCGTAACCCAATATTGACCAACATCACTCTAACCCGCGATGACGTCAGATATTTTAAGGTCACTGGACACATCAAAAGCGACCGGCCCGGATGGGATTGGATTGGAAATAAAGTACTTAAATACACCGCAAATAGTCTAACATCCATACTTTATTATTCAATTAATCGCTTAGCCAGTCAATTTTTCCCTGCATGGAAAGAAGCATCGGTAATACCTATTCACAAGAAAGATAGCGTTCATGAATGTTCAAACTACCGTCCTGTTGCACTCACATCTTGTTTATCGAAAGTCTTTGCGAAATGTGTATTTAAATATGTATTCAAGTTCCTAAGAGATAACGACTCACTGACAAATGTACAATCAGGATTCATGCCACGAATTTCTCAACAAATCAATTAACCTTTTTGTACAAGCCAAAGCGCTTGACAAAGGAAAAGAAGTTAGAGCAGTCCTCTGCGATATAAGTAAAGCCTTTGATATGGTCTGGCACAGAGGAATTATTAATAAACTGAAATCTTATGGTATTCAAGGCGAAGTATTAAAATTGTTTCAAAGTTATTTAGAAAATAGAGTACACGGGTAGCAACGGGTATTACGGGTAGTATATTATATAATATTATTATTAACGGGTATAAATCTGACAAGAAAACTGTATCATCTGGAGTACCTCAGGGCTCTGTCTTTGGACCAATTCGTTTTCTGATATACATCAATGATATTGTATGTAATATTGACAGTAACATTCGTCTCTTTGCGGATGACACTTCATTATATGCTATCATAGAAGATCTATCAGTTGCTGCTACCTAGCTGTCTTAACAATGACCTAGATAAAGTGGGCCCGTGAGTGGCAGGTTACATTTCACCCAAATAAAACCGAAACTACTCAGTTCTCACGTAAAGCGAAACCGTCTCTAAAACCGAACCTGTTCATGGACGGAACAATCATAAAAGAAGTCAAAAGTCAAAAACATTTAGGATTAACACTCCAAAGCGAAAGTACATGGAATGATCACACTAATGATAATGTAGATAAAGCTCGCCCTCTGATCAGTTGTCTGAGGAGTATAAAATACCGGTAATCACGTAAAACGTTGGACATTATGTACAAGTCCTATATCTTGCCAATATTTGACTATTGTTCGCATATTTGGGATAACTGTACGTCTGAGCAATCGCGTACTTTAGAAAACTTACATCTTGATGCTCTGAGGACTATACGTGGTGCCGTTCATGGCACAAGTCATAACACACTTTACAATGAGACCAAATTTCAGTCCTTGCAAGATAGAAGGTACTGTCAAAAGTTGACTGTTTTCTTAAGGTGTACAATAGCCAATTCCAAAAATACCTTTGTGACCTGATCCCAAACTCCAAACTACAAGCTATAATTTAAGAAATAACTCTGAAATACAAGGAATTTACAGTCGAACTGCCTCTTATGCCAAATTCTTTTCACCCGATACAATATATTTATGGATTGCCTTCCAAATTCCAAAGAGTCATGTAGTCTCACAGAATTTAGAGACCTAATTACAAAAAACCGAAAATAAGATTTATTTTGACCTTAATTATGGCACTCGTTTTTGTCAAATCGTTCACTGCCGCCTCAGGCTCGGAAGTAGCAACCTAAACGCCGAAGAGTATAACAGACAATTAATAGACAGTCCATGTTTCTCTTGTGGATATCAGAGTGAAAACGCCCTACACTATTTCCTCACTTGCGGTAACTATACTCAGATAAGATTTAATATGTATTTTACACTACCGGTTGTAACCTGGACACCATTTTGAAGGGAAACAAATAATTTACTCCTTGTGTAAACCAGAAAATAGTTAAATCCGTCCACGATTATATCATCAAGAAACAACGCTTCAAATTTTCTCAGTTTCCAGAAATGCAAACTTACAGTAACGTATCGTTGTTAGTTTCAGAGACTGGAGACTGCCGGAAACCAACAAGGCTAGTTTCCAGAAATGCAAACTTACAGTAACGTATCGTTGTTAGTTTCCATTGCATAAAGCCACTGGAAACCATCACTGATGGTTTCCATTAGTGAGAACTTGAATGAAACAATCGTAGAAAAATAAAAAATAAATTTGACTTTATATATCCAGAAAACGTATAATCTGAAGCCTACATTAACCTACGTTAACCTGCCTATGCATTATATAGGTTTAAGTTTAGTGATCTCAGTGTTTCTGTACACCAGAGTTCAAATAAAAGATATTGTCACATAAATTAAAATCGATTTCACGAAAAACGGAAACCTAATTGAAAGAATATGGAAACTTAAAGGTTACATGCAACCAAAAAATCAAACATAATTAAAACACAATTATCACTTATCCATGACATATAGTATACATTGCTGAATATGAAAAAACATATAAACGAAATTATAAGTGTACAATCGCAAATCAAAAGTGTAATATTTTGTACTTGGGTTTACATCCCTAGAAACGAAGCAGCCGCGATACCGAACCCAGTCAGAGCGGGTGGGTGTGCACTCAAGTGTAACGGCTGGTCCATTTGCCGATGCCCTCGATCACGGCTCATTGTGTGTGTATATTTAGAGATGTTGGGTTTTTTAAATACATGCTCATTTTTTGTGTATAACATTTTGCAATCAACAGACATCATCAACAGTCAACAATCAACAGTATCACATCTGCCTGTCTGTGTAATTACATAACGTGGCAGAGACCGAACTCGGGACATAAATCAATGCGTTTTGTTTGTGTTGTATAGCCTGATAGGTGTTAAGTTCAAATTGCATGTGGTCAGTGATCGAAGTTGTGTATTGAATATTGTCATTAGCAGACGGGCAGGCAGACAAAATAGGTGTCAATAAAACAGACATTGAGTTTTGTCTGTGACAACGACATATCTATATCACAGTTAGAAATTCTGTCAATGCTAAATAATGCCATTGCTTTTAAGTATCGAACTGAGAAAGTGACTCGGTAAGAAGAATGGGTGGTGAAATAGACAAATGAAATTATATAAATAGTTAAATCAGTAATCTACTGTCATAACATATAAAAAGCTCGCGCCTGTGAAATATCAACAAAACATTACAAAAATAGCTCACATCAAAGCCTTCACCGAGTATTCACCGGACAACCCGCTTCCGAGCTGCGCGAACCTATTTCACTGCGCATGTGCTATGAGCGCAGCCCAGCTGTTGAAACCACAAGCGCTGGGGAAAAATTAGTGAATCGTTTGAACTCCGATTTCGCGCGGGTTTTTTCATCGCGTTATTTTTCAACTTTCTAAGTTGAATTTGCCTTACGGGAATCTGTGTAACTGAAACTCACTGGAGCCTTACGGAATTCTGTGTAACTGAAACTCACTGGAGCCTTACGGAAATCTGTGTAACGGAAACTCACTGGAGCCTTACGGGAATCTGTGTAACGGAAACTCACTGGAGCCTTACGGGAATCTGGGTAACGGAAACTCACTGGAGCCTTACAGGAATCTGGGTGACGGAAACTCACTGGAGCCTTACGGGAATCTGTGTAACGGAAACTCACTGGAGCCTTACCGGATTCTGGGTAACTTTGTAAGTTTCCGTTTTCCGGAAACTTGAAGGAAATGTAGAGAAACGGTCCAGAAACCTAATTGAAACCTAAGTTTCCATTTACTTTCTTTAGGTTTCCGGTGTTCAGAAACCAAGATATTTTACTGTGAAAAGAGCCGGATTGGTAAACAAGCACAAGCTTATGTGAATACCGCTCTGGGGGTACATTAGAAGAGTAATCATGTCATGATGAATGTACAATGTGAATAATAAAAACATGTTACAAAAACGAAAAATAACGCCAATCATTGTTAAAAAATATATGTCATATGAACACATGATTTTGAATCAAATCTGCCTTTTAAATTGAGAAACGAGTGCACTGAAATTAAAGGTTCTATATTTATAATGGTAGACTTCCCGTAGCTTGTGATAGTAAGGTGTGTGTGTTTGACTTTATCAAAATGGGCCTGCAGATTTCATTCCGGACCTGTAGATTTTAAAGTCTGCAGGCGGCAGCAGGCCCTGACGGTCCAATGGCAATTTAAGAGGGCTTGTTCGATTATTGCGAAACTTGTTTTGGTTTCTGAAACGGGTTTCCCCAGTTATAAACGAGTGTCTAGTTTCGGCTACATGGTTTCAAAGTGAAACTAGTTTCTAGTTTTATAAACGAGTAGATGGTCACACCATCCGGTTTCAAAATAGATACCAGAAGAAATGTCTCAGCTACTGTATATGTGGAACAAATTGAATGACAGCATTGCCGAAGGTAATATTTTTAATTTTTTTTATCAGTGATTAACAAATAAAAAAGAGACAGATGCTATTGGAGGTACATATTTGCGTATATGTAATTATACTGTTACAAGTCATTATATATATTCAAGTTACATAAAATAGTCATTGTCAATAGACTGGGGTTTTAGATAATATTTTCCTAGTTCTCAGTTGATTTTTATCATTATTTTGGTCACAGGAACTGCTGCTCTATTTGGCCACCAAGATCAGCTGAACTTAGCGCTTTTCGTTTCAGCCATCTTTGTTGTGAGAGAACGCGAAACCGAAACTGCGAAAACTGCCTCGGAGATGGTTTCGAAGTTTCAGAAACCAGTGTTAGGCTCGACATAATCGAGTGCATGGTTTTCCCGAAACCCAAATCGGTTTAGCATAATCGAATAGGCCCTAAAATATTGCGAACACTGTGTGTGAACTGCGCAGAAAAGTGGAAATACTGAGCCTAACGACACGATCGGACACTGAGGTACTAACTGTGAGTTTAAACAACCTTTAGTGTCCTCAATTTGGAAGATGATATGGTTTAAACATATTTATTCATGAAGATATGAATGGATTGGCCAACAAGCTCCGAGGAGCCAATTTGAAGGCTGCTCCCATAAACAAATACATGTACAAGTAAATACAGAAACAGATGACACACTGTTACAAGTCTTATTTATCAGCAATCAAGATAAGGATAATGCATAAATATCGATTGATATCTATTGATCGGATTTTTACAAATCCAAGGGTCACCCAGCTAATTGTTGTTGACAAGTATGTCGACTACTCACCAGCAGTCAGAGTGAGTGAGTGAGTTTAGTTTTACGCCGCACTCAACAATATTCCAGCTATATGGCGGCGGTCTGTAAATAATCGAGTCTGGACCAGACACTCCAGTGATCAACAGCATGAGCATCGATCTGCGCAATTGGGGACCGATGACATGTCAACCAAGTCAGCGAGCCTGACCACCCGATCCCGTTAGTCGCCTCTTACGACAAGCATGGGTTTGTGAAGATCAATATTCTAACCCGGACCTTCACGGCTACCCACACTCAGATGTTCTGACATTCAATATTGACTCTTATTTGTGCACAGGTGCTCGCTATAACTGTCGGAGGGATTCGGAGCATCAACATATCTAGCTAACTATATTCACTGAAAGGACTTTTCTGTTTATCTGCCGATCATCAAGAACCACTAGCAGCAACAACACGAACGGGAGATTGGAGCTATGGCCGGTCGGACTATTTTGAACGGGGACAAGAAAGCTATATCACAGGTGTCTATTTTGCCGTGGAAGGTGTGTGGTGTTGCTGGTATACTGGTTGATTAATCTTTGATCGAATACTTGAAAACATTTGATATTGTCTGTTCAGTAGAAACATTTACTACTGATTGCCTTTGGTTAGGTTGGTAGTCTGGCTACGATATTTATTATGCAAATGCAGTAAAATTATCATTATCCGGCATGTTATCTGGCGGCGTATGTTTATGTTTTAAAAGTGTCTTTGGGTCACATTCCATTTATTAAGTTCTCATGTTATATTGTTGCAGTTTTAGTTCCGTCCGCCGTGATGCAGTCCTCCCAGTCAGGCCAAAATGCCGCCTTCATTCGCTCGCAATACTCCACCAGATTTGTGAACTTGTCTGAAAGAAAACCGAACGGCAGCATAGTAGTTTAGACCCTTGCCTTTTTCTCAATATAAGTAACATAAAATACATGTTTCTGTCGTAATGTTATACTTAACATTTGTCAAAGACAAACAAACCTTCTAAAGGATATGTCAGATCGATACTTCTCCCTAGAAATGAACCACTTAAATGCGTACATGTTTTGGTCATTCTGGAGAATACGGGGCACTATTAGTTATACTCTAGGGGTGACAATGGTGTGCCAATATTACGCTTTGTATGTTTATCAGTTAATAACGCACTCGGTAATATTCCAGTTATATGACGGCGGTCTGTTAATTTTTGAGTCACAAGACAAGCCAGTGATTGAGATCATGAGCATCGATCTACGCAGTTGGGATACGATGACATGTTTCAACCAAGTCAGCGAGTCTGACCACACGATCCCGTTAATCGCCTTTTACGACAAGCCTGTGTTGCTAAAGGACAAATTCCAACCCAGATCCTCTCGGGCGCCGATGTCCCGTAAATATTATTTTTTTGGAAGACTGAAATGGAAACGCTTTTAGTCAGCATCATTTACTTTTATTCTATTTATTTGATTGTGACGTTGCCGCGTCGCTGTTTAATTGTGAGTCGAACTGAGACATTATATCCGTCGAAAAACATAAACGCAATGTTTCCACCAGTGATGTTAGCCGAATGAAGCAACTGGACACAAAGAAACGAGGTGCAACGGAGTAGTTTACTGTACGAGGCGATGACAACTGACATGCATCGTGATGTCGGGTACCATGGCAGTGACGTCATTAGTGTGACGTCATGCAAATATTGTACTACAGTACAAAACTCTTCCACAACCTCTTTATGAAACGGGTTTTCTGTTTGAAACCAAAAACATAACAACAATACGCTATTTTGTCAATTCAAATGCATGTAAGACGTGGGTAATAAATAAAATACCACACTCGGTCTCATTACATACGAATTATACGAAACTCGTGACCTTCCTATGGTTTCTGACCTCGCTTTCCCTCGGTCAGATACCATAGGAAGGACACTCGTTTCGTATAATTCGTATGTAATGAGACCTCGTGTAGTATTCTCTATATACCGTATGGCTGTGAGAAATGTCTCCCAGTCTTTTTTTGAAAGTTATAACCATGGCACTTTGGGAACCACTCGTTTCGTTCCGGACAACGTTTTATGATAATCTCTGAGCTGTTCAAATGTACGAAAAGACTCGACGCTCGTACTCGTTAGTTTATCTGTTCCGTGGTTTGACGGGAATGTACAAAGTCACTAATGGCCTCTCTAAGGAATGAAAGGAGAGATAACCTGAGATTTACCCTGACACTGAAGTTATCAAAGCAATGAAGAATTGCCGCGTAATAATCGACAAATAATAATTAAATTGAATCAATTAAACTCTTACAGCATTTTTTGGGAACCACACCATTAAAATCGGTGGCATTAAACATTTATTAGCATGTCATTATCGAACGTGTGTTAATATAAGGGATTCCCCTAACTCGTGTTATTCCGGGACAAGGCGAATAGCGACTCGTGGCCCTCTAGAAGGATTTCATATTGGCGTAGGAACATCAGATCTACTTCAAACAGGAACGATAACTCTATTCCAGTTTGATTCCAGTGGTATTTAATATCACCGAAGTACTCATATATTGTATTGCTGTTTTGCTTTTCGCATTTGAATCTCTCACTGTCAATCTCATGATTCATATAAAAAATTCACAGCACCGCAACCATTACGCGCGTTCTGATTGGTTTGTCGTATTTTCGCACATAACAAGCATCGAGACCGGGACGAGTCTTCTTGGAGGTTACGGAAAGGGGCGTGTGGTGACGAATGGAATCTTCTTGGAGGTTACGGAAAGGGGCGAGTGGTGACGAATGGAGTCTTCTTGGAGGTTACGGAAAGGGGCGAGTGGTGACGAATGGAGTCTTCTTGGAGGTTACGGAAAGGGGCGAGTGGTGACGAATGGAATCTTCTTGGAGGTTACGGAAAGGGGCGAGTGGTGACGAATGGAGTCTTCTTGGAAGTTAGGGAAAGGGGCGAGTGGTGACGAATGGAGTCTTCTCGGAGGTTACGGAAAGGGGCGAGTGGTGACGAATACGTAACAGGGGTGGTGAGGTAGCATAGTGGTTAAAGCGCGTTGGTTCGTCACGTCGAACACCCGGGTTCGATTCCCCTCTTGGGTACAATGTTCCCTGTCGTTGTCGGAATATTGCTAAAAGCAGCGTAAAGCCATACTCACTCATTCACATTATAACCCCCTGAACTTACCAAAGGATGCAAGAATTATATTTTTAACCGACTTCGCAGAGAATTATATGTACATAGGGAATATAACGAAACAAAAGGAAACGGAAAACAGAGAAATAACTTCTAATCCTAACGGTCAAGACACCCGTGAAGATCCGGATTAGAATTGATCTTCAGCAACCCATGCTTGTCGTAAGAGGCGGCTAACGGGATCGGACTCGTTGACTTGTTCGACACGTATGTCATCGTGTCCCAAATACGTAGATCGATGCCCATGATGCTGATCATATGATTGTCTGGTCCAGACTCGATTATTTACGGACCGCCGCCTTACAGCTGGAATACTGCTGAGTGCAAACAAACAAACAAACAAACGTTGCCGTTCTCATGGGTTGTCAACCTACGACCAAATGAATAACGGACTCTAAGGGCTGAACGACCAGACAGCACCACAGAGGTCTTTGTGGCAACGTATTTACCGTTCACGAGTTGTTCCCCTTTGCTTCCTGGACACTGCCAGCAAAACTGACACAACAGTCCAAACAAAGCAGCATCTGTCTCACATGGTTGATCGCCGAAAAAGAATTTCTTTGTCCCTGTCAGTATTAGAAAAGTTGTACAGATGAAAAGAGTTAAAATGTTTGACCACTGATGCTCAATAAACAATGAAATTTGAGTGCTGTTTTGTAGTACATGGATTGTCTTCCCTGAGGGCGGAAGTTCGTTGGTTCGAGACCGGGAGGTCGGGTAGCTTAGTGGTTAAAGCGTACACTATCACACTGAAGACTTGGGTTCGAGTCCCCAAATAGGAACCGTGTGCACAGCCCGTTTCCCGTTTCCCCCGCCGTGATATTGCTGGACTATTGCTGAAAACGGTGTAAGACCATACTCACTCACTCGTTGGCCCGATTCTCTGCTGCAAAAACAAGTAAAAGATGACACTTGTTGTTGCCCTGCCTAGTATTAAGGAAATAAAACAAGAACTGGTCACCTGGGAGTCCATGCATGCCCGGTATCCATAGTAAACTCCAACGTTATTGCGCAGAGGGCTGCACAATAGAACCAGTCCAGACTGGTTCAAGCACGTATTTGCACATTGCTATATAAGGGCAATAAACTTGAACGTCACATTAAACCCTATTTAAACCCATCACAATTGACGACATCTCTTACCAAGGTAGACTGATAATGATCTCAAATCTTCCTCCATAATGTGCAACACTTCCTCATGGGTGTGTCGGCCGATTCCGTGAGCTTTCGTACTACTCAGGTAAATTCTTGTTCCGATCCAGATTACCAGTTTGTTCAACTTGATGTGTTTCTTCACGTAGTCGAGGTTCTGAGCCCCGGGACAGGCCCATACACCTGCAAAGATGCGTAATGGTCAAAACATTGCCGAGGTCAAAAAATCAACTGTCTTTGGCACGTCATGGGTTATCACATAACATGTATATTAAAACGATATATGCAGCGTAGTAGTGACCTATGCCCTTTTTCATCTGCTAAATAAAGTGAGGATATTTCAGCTTAAAAACTCATATGAACCGTACTCCGCGCATAGACATTTGCGAACCCTACCGTTGCCTGATGCGGAGAGCAGATGGCAACAAGATTGACACACATGCTGTAAGCTTTGACAAGTCAGAAATGGAGGGACAATACGACCCAAGGACAATATGACAGAGGGACAATACGACACAGGGACAATATGACACAAGGACAATATGCCAGAGGGACAATATGACACAAGGACAATATGGCACAAGGACAAAATGACAGAGGGACAATATGACACAGGGCCATATACGACACAGGGACAATATGGCACAAGGACAATATGACAGAGGGCCACTACGACACAAGGACAATATGACACAAGGGCAACATGGCACAAGGACAATACGACACAAGGAAATTATGGTACAGGGACAATATTACACTGAAGCAACATGAAACAGGGACAATATGGCACAAGGACAATACGACACAAGGACCACACGGGACAGGGACAATACGACACAAGGACAATAAGACAGAGGGGGTAATTTGACTCAGGGGAAAATACGACATAATGGCAATATGGCACAGGGACAATATTACACAGAGGCAATATGAAACAGGGACAATATGGCACATAGACAATATGACACAGGGAAAATACTTCACAGGAACAATATGGCAGAGGGACAATACAAACAGGGACTGTACGACACAGGTACAATACGATACTGAGGACAATATGGCACATGGACAATACGACACGATGTCATTACAACACAAGACAGCAGATGGACAATACCACACGAAGTCATTACAACGCAAGACAGCTGGACAACACTACATTGCGTCCTCGAAAATTGTAATCCCTCGAAACCAACCAGAATAAGTTTTCCTCCGCCATCTTTCGAAAGGCATGCGCAACAGCCCGTTGTTCCTCGGTCAGGTGACTGTTAAGATCAATGTTCAACTTCCGGTTCAGATACTCCACACAGAACTGAGAGTCAGCCACGGCCTCTCCTTCGTATTTCATCCAGGGAATCTTGCCTTTGGACGAGCGCTTGACACTAAAATCATTCTACAAAGAGTGATATGTAATAATTAACCACATTTATCTTGGTACTTCCTCTGAGTTGTATGCTAAGATTTAAAAGTGATGAGACTCAACAATATTACAGCTGTAAGACGGTGTCATCAGCAGGGATATAATCGTCATGTTATGATGTGATAAATATGGACATGTTATGATATGATAAATATGGACATGTTATGATATGATAAATATGGACATGTTATGATATGATATGGACATGTTATGATATGATAAATATGCACATGTTATGATATGATAAATATGGACATGTTATGATGTGATAAATATGGACATGTTATGATATGATAATGCACATGTTATGATGTGATAAATATGGACATGTTATGATATGATAAATATGGACATGTTATGATGTGATAAATATGGACATGTTATGATATGATAAATATGGACATGTTATGATGTGATAAATATGGAAATGTTATGATGCGATAAATATGGACATGTTATGATGTGATAAATATGGACATGTTATTATGTGATAAATATGGACATGTTATGATGTGATAAATATGGACATGTTATGATGTGATAAATATGACATGTTATGGTGCGATAAATATGGACATGTTATGATGTGATAAATATGGACATGTTATGATGTGATGAATATGGACATGTTATGATGTGGTAAATATGGACATGTTATGATAAGATGATATGGATATGTTATTATGTGATAAATATGGACATGTTACGATATGATAAATGTGGACATGTTATGATGTGATAAATATGGACATGTTATGATAAGATAAATATTGACATGTTATGATATTATTAATATGGAAATGTTATGATGTGATAAATATGGACATGTTATGATGTGATAAATATGGACATGTTATGATATGATAAATATGCACATGTTATGATGTGATAAATATGCACATGGTATGATGTGATAACTATGGATAAATTGGGTGTGTATACAAGAACTAGGTGGTATACATAGTGAAGGAGCGATGACATGGTTGCGAATACAGAGCTGATCTTCGGCAACCCTGAGGCGACTGACGGGATCGAGTGATCAGGCTCGCTGAATTAGTTGACCCATTTCATCGTATCCCAACTGCGTTCATGAATTTTCATGATGTTCATCACTGGATTGTCTGGTGCAGGCGAGATTATTTACAGATCGTCGCTATATAGCTGTAGAATGGGTTCTTTGTATTATCTTTGTGTGTTGTTTACCTTCTAACTCAGCTTTATGTCGGGGTTACTTTGTATGTATGTGTGTGCGTGTGTGTGTGTGTGTGTGTGTGTGTGCGTGGCGTTTGTAAGTAAACAACGGTTCCTGTTATACAGGCGAAAGGAAAGATGACCCAGATTAGAACAGCCTTAGAATTATATATATGCTTGTGTTGGAGACTACTAAATAAGAGCAACCAACTATACTTTTTAGTCAAATCCGAGTCCATATCATTCTTCTTCTCAGAATTCCAACTGTTCACAATTCCAGCAATCAGAGATCACTTACTATATTTGATGTATATATATATATATGTGTGTGTGTGTGTGTATAATCGGATATTTATGTGAGATATTTTCTATTACGTAACGCTACAGATTGGCATTGGCAATAACTGCCAAAAGATATCTTTGATTAACCTCACTGACCTGATATTCTATTTTCGCCATTCGAAGAAAGGTCTCCAACTTGAGAGCAAATGGGGAGAAACTTGGCGCCCTTGGTCCTCTCGCTATCTGGTACAGAATCATTTTTGGGGCAGAACTGGAAGACAAGCGTGTCGACTCAAATTGGTAATTCTTGTAAATTTGGTTCAAGTCTTCTTGGCGTCACATGTTTTACCTGTTAAATTTGATTGACATCAACCCAAACTCTTACAGTCATATGTAGCACGATGATATCCCCTTACAGTATTCCATAGTTATGACATCGTGTCTGTGCATCAGCTTTCAAACTAGGATCAGGGTCCTGATCTGTAAAGCGTTTGTATCGGTACGACGTGTCGTAACTGTATAGCTTATCATTGGCTTACGATGTCGTAGCTCTACGAGCGTTGTGTGGATCGGGACTTCAGGATCTCAAGGCCTCCTACGCTAAACTAGAGCTGCTTGTTTCAGATAATCTCAGTTAACACCGCCGCAGTATGTTTTAGTTGCAAAATGCGATTTTTACTGCTTTAATTCTTAGGATATCCCCTGTTTTTGTAATATCAAAGTAAAAGGAAAACACGTAGTTTGACAAAATTTCATAGAAAGACGATTCCCAAATCACATATATACGAAGAATCATACATGTCTTTAAAGACAGCAACATATATATGCCATTGCCCCAAAGTATTCCAGAGATTGAAACACACAACAATAAATGCACTTTTCAACACATGAATCAACTTCGTCAATATATCTTATTTCCTATATTTCTCTAACAATCTGCCTATATTTGATAACTGACAAGATGACTACATTGAAGAGCTGCCCTCTTGACGTAGTACATGAGAATATTTAGATCATATGACGATGGGCATGTATACCATGATAACTGAGAAGATTACTACATTAAGTGAGTGAGTGAGTGATTTTAGTTTTTGGTAGTATTCCAGCAATATCCCGGCGGAGGACACCAGAAATGAGCTTCACACATTGTAACCATATGGGGAATGAACCCGGGTCATCGGCGTGACGAGCGAACGCTTTAACCACTATTCTACCCCACCGGCCCGACTACATTGAAGAGCTGTCCTATTGTGGGTATAAATTGTGGTCCCGAGCAGGTGAGGTGAGGTGAAATGGGGTTTAACTTCGTAATTGAGACAATTTCGCTCCAGGAGGAGGCTCTAAAACAGTACACCACTCGTGATATAAGTGCCTTCAACCCCCATTACTAACTGTAAATGTACTTCAGTCTTGTTTTCATGCTCTTATCTGAGAACACCTAGACATGAGGAATACAAAGTCCAGCGTAACTGGGTCGCGTTACACCTGGAGATTTTAGGACTCATAGGCCAACTTTTTACGGGCACGTCAGATGGCGCTCATACCTAACTACCTTGACACTCACTAGTGAGGTTTGTTGGTTTGTACCCTGACTTTGTCCTAACCAATACCCCACCTGGATAACGGCTGCCTGTTAATTATCGAGTCTGGACAATGTAATTTAGCTACTGAGCATTCATCCACGCTACTGGGATACGAAGACACCCGTCAACCAAGTCAGCCAGCCTGATCTCCAGATACATTTAGTTGCCTCTTATCTATCCACATGGGTTCGTTAGTGCAGTACGTGTAAAATTATGTCTCTGTGGATGACCATGTAGCACAATATCGACCTACCTCATTGTGGTGCAGGGCGTCTAGCGTGGTCCCTTTTTATCAAGTGACGTCAGTTTTACACAGTGTTGTAGCTGAATCAGAGTTAAGACATATCACTGAAGGGTACAAGTACGTGACACTCACGTCAGTTTTACACAGTGTTGTAGTTGAATCAGTTAAGACATATCACTGTAGGGTACACGGACGTGACACTCACGTCAGTTTTACACAGTGTTGTAGTTGAATCAGAGTTAAGACATATCACTGAAGGGTACACGTACGTGACACTCATATCTGCTGTAACAAGGGTCACCTGGTGACGGTGGCATGTTTGTGAGTACAGGGGGACATAACTTCGTGCAAACTGGCAGCCCTGCCAAAACCAGTCATGTCACTGAACCACTTCATTTGTGTGAGTCAGTCCAACTTGAGGTAGTTGCCCTGATGTTGTGTGGGTGTTCTCTAACTGTTACATATTTATAGTGAGGTTGTGTCGATGTGACTTTCATGTTACTGAAGTCTTGGGAGGTTTTTTGGTGTGACTTGCATGTTACGGAAGTCAAGGGAGGTTGTTGGGGGTAACGCGTATGTTACGGAAGTCAAGGGAGGTTGTTGGGTGTGACTTGCATGTTACGGAAGTTAAGGGAGGTTGTTGGGTGTGACTTGCATGTTACGGAAGTCAAGGGAGGTTGTTGGTTGTGACGTGTATGTTACGGAAGTCAAGGGAGGTTGTTGGGTGTAACGTGTATGCTACGGAAGTCAAGGGAGGTTGTTGGGTGTGACTTGCATGTTACGGAAGTCAAGGGAGGTTGTTGGGTGTAACCTGTATTTTACGGAATTCAAAGGAGGTTGCTGGGTGTGACTTGCATGTAACTGAAGTCAAGGGAGGTTGTTGGTTGTGATGTGTATGTTACGGAAGTTAAGGGAGGTTGTTGGGTGTGACTTGCATGTTACGGAAGTCAAGGGAGGTTGTTGGGGGTAACCTGTATGTTACGGAAGTTAAGGGAGGTTGTTGGTTGTGACGTGTATGTTACGGAAGTCAAGGGAGGTTGTTGGGTGTAACCTGTATGTTACGGAAGTCAAGGGAGGTTGTTGGGTGTGACTTGCATGTTACCGAAGTCTAGGGAGGTTGTTGGGCTTAGACCTTTTGAAACTGATGATCTGAAGTTTATGTCTATTCAATCGATATCTTATTTCCTATATTACTCAAACAATATGTCCGTATTTGATAAATGACAAGATTACTACATCGATCAGCTGCAATAATATGGGTTTAAAAAAGTGGCCCCAAGCAAATGTCCCCACATCGCTGTTGTAGTGTTGTAATGTGGAGCTCTGAACCGTTGCCTCAATGCTGGGGGTGAAACGGTACGCTCTTACCACGGCACGGTACGCTTTTACGACGGTACGCTCTTACCACGGCACGGTACGGATTGCGGTACTTCGGTTCAGTCCGTTTCGGTTAGGTAAATGAGATAGGATCACAATGCAGATCACAATAAAATAAAGGTACGAAAACCGAAAATACCGAATTTTTTGGACTGCATTACGGTATGCCGAATAGAAGGCAAACTACCTCGGTATACCGTTTCACCCCTACTTAATGCGGGAGGACAGTCCCGTTTGTAAGGTTCATGGAAAAAGTGAGCGAGTGAGTGAGGACTGCTAACGACAACCAGCAATTGTAAAGCTGCTATTTGCGTCGAGAACTAACTGTGGATCCAGTGGGAAGGCTCAGTGACATGGCTGAATGCATGGCATGGAAACCCTTGGCGGCTTTAGTCATTTCTCGTGATATCTATCACAGGTTTGTCTTGCCCGGAATCGATTATTCACAAGTCACCGTTATTATTTTTGGGTTTGTTTATCGCCATATCAACAATATTCAAGACATATGTCGGCGGAGTCTGCAAACAATCGACTCTGGACCAGACAATCCAGTGATCAACATCATGAGCATCGATCTACATAATCGGGATACGCTTTCATGTATCAACCAAGTCAGCGTGTCTGATCACCTGATCCCGTTAGTTGTCTCGTACGACAAACGTGGATTGCTGAAGACCAATTCTAATCCCGATCTTCACGGGTACAGCAAGAAGTAAATGAAAATACTTCATGTAATGTCTGAATCAACCAGTTGAGTATTGCTGCTAAAAACATAACAAACAACAGGCTGCTGAAGGATCTGTACACACAGTGCTTTTAATACGACACATACACATATATAGACGCATGCGCACACACACTTACAAATACACACACATGGTTTTCTATGTGTTGACTGTTTATAATGTTCCTCACCGGTGGTGGTTTACTGCTGTACGTTTAATCCTATTGCCCTCAGGTTTGATATTCCATCAGGTGATAACTAATTGTTGAATCCACTGGTAAAATAACGCCATATTGAAAACACAGTATCTCCATTCCAAACTAAAAGCCTATTAGAAACGAAACATTCTATTTTCCGGCCCTGATTCAAGATACATAAAGATTAGCGGTGATAATGGATAATGAAGCATTGTTTTTTGTAGCTTGGAAGCAGAGACAGTAGCCATAGAACTGTAACAAGATATTTATTGATGAAACCTACAGCAAATTAACATGGCAACATAGGCTACATGCTGTATGAAATATGTAATCTTAAAATCCGTTTCCCAGGTTGGATGAGATCGGAATACAGAGAGGAAACACGATGCGATTGATACATTTAGGGAATCAAACACATACAGTTAGTACTTGTTCCCTTCATACTGACTGACTGTAGAGTATATGCCACAGTGGTATATGTCACATCAACTGCACCTACAATAGGAGAATCATAGCTACTGTAGTAGATGGTGCCTCTATACAGTCCCAGGTTCCAGGGGACGGCGTTCAGTGCGGTCACCTCTGTACTCGTAGTATTGGATACAGTCATCTTCATTCGTTTCTGCTGTACACCATAATACAACACACCTGCTGTCTGATCCAGGGTTACAGCATACATTCGGCTTCCTGTGGCTAATGTTGTCAGACCTTGACCATCATATGTCACAGTGAACAGTTTCCCGGTGTTACATCCATATATCCTCCTTCTCTTTGTGTCAAGAGTTATTTGCTTTGGAGAACTACCATACTTGGATAAGTCAATGATGGCAGTGAAGTCTTTCCCCTGTGTAGACATGCGACTGATTGAGTACCGTGGTTGATAGGTGGATATAAATACGATGTCCCGATCTTCATCCACTGCCATGCCGTATGTCCCTACGCGGTCTCTTAATACCGTCACGTGACTTGTATCCAGGGTAGATGACACTATCTTATCAGGGCTATGTAACCCTATGAGAAGTTTCCTTGTCTTTGTTGTATATGCAATACATCTGACCTCCTTCATGGTGTGGTACTGATAGACACTCAGGGAGTTACTGTGAATGTTGAGTTGACGGAACTGATGTGGAGTACTTGACCAAATTGGAGCTATCAAAATCCTACTTTTCTCCTCCTCTGGTCTGGTTGTTGTTGTTGACACAGATGTCCTGGAGGCTGGTGTAACATCTAGATGAGGGGGGGGGTAGAAGGAGACACCGTGACATTTGATGTCAGCTTTGACATATGTGACTGACACGTCTCCTTCAATGTCATAATTTCAGATTCGAGATTGTCAGTGTTAGCGTCACACGTCTGTAGTTCTTTTTCCAGTTTATGCTTATCTCTCATACAGATATCTCTGGAATTATCTTGATTCCACACAAGTGCCTTCTTCAGGAGAGAGTCGTGAAATATGGTCGTCTCGTTTTGGAAATCACTTAGTGATGTTGAGACATGGTGTAACTGTCTCTTCATCTGATGATAGCCCTGCTTCAGATGCCGCACTTCAGAGATAACCTGACTTTTCACCATGTCTTGAAGAGACTCTCCTTGTAGAATCTCGGCCATGGCTTCTCTCACTTCATCCCGTATGTTTTCCTTTAACTCAGCTCTCAAGGATGCCTTGACAACATCTATGGTGTTTAGTATCCTTTTCTCCATGGCGATCATATCCATCTTATTATCAAGCAGATCCTCATCAAACTGTTCCAGTTTCTTTAGGACAGACACCATACTGTCCTGACCACTACAAAAACAGATTAGGGAGATAGATGTCAGCAACCATGACATGTATTTGAACTCGGACATCTTGTGATCTGTACAAAAGCCTGTGAGATTTCCTTGTCCGTTAGAATAATGTATACATGAAGCCCTCTGTATGGTTCGACGTATCCTGCGAGTGACAGGTTGACGTGAGGTACTGTTGTATATCTACTGTGCAGCCAGAACGTGATCAGGGTTAAGGTCGGTTGGCTGCCACGTGCACGTGATATGCCAGAAAACTCACGAATCTCTATGTACGTAATATGTGGAACACAGCTCTATCATTGGTGCTTTAAGCATGTCTGGTTGCACTGCGCAAGTAATGTACTCATGCAGCCATGCTGGTGAAAACTACCAAGCAAGGTCACCCCTAAAGAAAGGAGAGAGAGAGAGAGAGAGAGATATAGAGAGAGAGAGAGGAGAGAGAGAGAGAGAGAGAGGGTAGAGAGGGAGAGAGAGAGAGAGAGATAGAGAGAGAGAGAGAGTAAGAGAGAGAGAGAGAGAGGAGCAAGAGAGAGAGAGAGAGAGAGAGAGAGAGAGAGAGAGAGAGGAGAGAGAGAGAGAGAGAGAGTAGAGAGAGAGAGAGAGAAAAGAGAGAGAGAGAGAGAGAGAGAGAGAGAGAGAGAGAGAGAGAGAGTAAGAGGCGCACACACACGTGCACACACCTCACGGCCATTACGACTCCAAACAGGGTCAGGGTTTATCACTCTCAGTTTAGTGACCAGTTCTTCATGAAGTGCGTCATCTGTCAGGGTTCCTTGCATTGAAATAAGTAACAATAATAAAGCCAAGAACTGAATAGATATTCGAAAAACTGTATGTGTAACTATACTATGAAGTCAGTCAGAAGAAAACAGACCGTTGCATTCTTATTTTGATGACTCATGTAAATATCACCAGGAGAGAATGTAATATAGATACATTCTTCCATCTTCTATACAATGGTATAGTGAGTGAATAGGTAAGAACGAATACCACGATGCTTGTTGTACTGTCAGTATTTAAAGGGATAAACTACGACCGGGAGGCTCGGGTGTACATGCATGTGGATAACACATAGACACAATCACACAGACACAGTCACACAGACACATATGCACACATGTACACACACACGCACATGCACGCATACACATAATCACATACATACATGAGCAGAGACACATACACACACGGCCACACAAATACACACACACGCAAGTACAAACTTACACTCACGTATGTTTCAAGTGATACAAGTGCACACATCTAGACTACTATTAACTGTATACCTACTTTAGTCATGGTCACCCCTCCCTAACTGTACACCTACTTTAGTCTTGGTCACCCCTCCTTTACTGTACACCTACTTTAGTCTTGGTCACCCCTCCTTTACTGTACACCTACTTTAGTCTTGGTCACCTCTTCCTAACTGTATACCTACTTTAGTTTTGGTCACCCCTCCTAACTGTAATTTCTACTCTGAGTGTTGGTCACCCCTCCCTAACTGTACATCTACTTTAATCTTGGTCACCCTCTCCTAACTGTACACCTACTTTAGTCTTAGTCATCCTTCCCTAACTGTACATCTACTTTGGTCTTAGTCACCCTTCCCTAACTGTACACCTACTTTAGTCTTGGTAACCCTCCTAACTGTACACCTACTTTAGTCTTGGTAACCCCTCCTAACTGTACACCTACTTTAGTCTTGGTTACCCCTTTCAAACTGTACACCTACTTTAGTCTTGGTAACCCCTCCCTAACTGTACCCCTTCTTTAGTCTTGGTCACCCCTCCTGCCCTAACTGTGCCCCTTCTTTAGTCTTGGTCACCCCTTTCAAACTGTACACCTACTTTGGTCTTGGTCACCCCTCCTTACTGTACACCTACTTTGGATTTTCCCTAAGTACACCTACTTAGTCATCCTTCCCTAACTGTACTTTAGTCTTATCTACTTTGGTCTTAGTCACCCTTCCTAACTGTACACCTACTTTTAGTCTTGGTAACCCACCCCTAACTGTACACACCTACTTTTTAGTCTTGGTAACCCTTTAGTCCTCCTAACTGTACACCTACTTTAGTCTTGGTTTACCCTTTCAAACTGTACACCTGCATTTTAGTCTTGGTAACCCCTCCCTAACTGTACACCTTCTTTAGTCTTGGTCACCCTCCCTAACTGTACCCTTCTTTAGTCTTGGTCACCCTTTCAAACTGTACACCTACTTTTAGTCTTGGTCACCCCTCCCTTACTGTACACCTACTTTTAGTCTTGCTCACACCTCCTAAATTGAAACCTACTTCAGCTTTGAGATAGTGGCAACACTGTAGTTTATGAATAGCCTTGTGAAAACAAACTTTGACGTGAGGGAATACAAAGTCCAGCGTAACTGGGTCGCGTTACACCTTGAGACTCTGATATCAGGGGGTTTTATACCTCATGACCAAACTGTTCGGAAGCTCGTCAGATGGCGCTCATACCTAACTACCTTAACACTCATTAGTGAGGTTTGTTGGTTTGTACCCTGACTTTGTCCTAACCAATACCCCACCTGGATAACGGCTGTCTGTTAATTATCGAATCTGGACAATGTAATTTAGCTCCTGAGCATTCATCCACACTACTGGGATACGAAGACATCCGTCAACCAAGTCAGCCAGCCTGATCTCCAGATACATTTAATTATCTATCAACTTGGGTTCGTTAGTGCAGTACGTGTAAAATTGTGTCTCTGCTGTAACAGTGGCCACCTGGTGACGGTGACATGTATGTAAGTATAGGGGACCTAACTTCGTGCAAACTGGCAGACCTGCCAAAACCAGTCATGTCACTGAACCACTTCATTCATGAGTCAGTCCAACATGTGGTAGTTGCCCGGATGTTGTGTGGGTGTCCTATAAACGTTACATATCTATAGTGAGGTTGTGTGGGTGTGACAGGCATTTTCCTAATTGTCTAGAGAGTTTGTTAGTTGTGACTTGCATGATTCTGCACTCCAACGAGATTGTTGTGTGACGTGAATATTGCTGAAGTCTAGAGAGGTTGTTAGTTGTGACTTGCATGTTTCTGCACTCCAGCGAGATTGTTTTGTGACGTGAATATTGCTGAAGTCTTGGGAGGTTGTTAGTTGTGACTTGCATGTTTCTGCACTCCAGCGAGATTGTTGTGTGACGTGAATATTGCTGAAGTCTTGGGAGGTTGTTAGTTGTGACTTGCATGTTTCTGCACTCCAGCGAGATTGTTGTGTGACGTGAATATTGCTGAAGTCTAGTGACGTTGGTAATTGTCACTTGCATGTTTCTGCACTCCAGCGAGATTGTTGTGTGACGTGAATATTGCTGGGGAAGTCTAGTGAGGTTGTTAATTGTCACTTGCATGTTTCTGCACTCCAACGAGATTGTTGTGTGATGTGAAAATTGCAGAAGTCTAGAGAGGTTGTTAGTTGTGACTTGCATGTTTCTGCACTCCAGCCAGATTGTTGTGTGACGTAAATATTGCTGAAGTCTTGGGAGGTTGTTAGCTGTGACTCTGCATGTTTCTGCACTCCAGCGAGATCGCACGGAAGACGGCTGAAGTCTAGAGAGGTTGTTAGCTGTGACTTGCACGTTTCTGCCACTCCAGCGAGATTGTTGTGTGACGTGAATATTGCTGAAGTCTAGAGAGGTTGTTAGTTGTGACTTGCATGTTTCTGCACTCCAGCTGAAGTCTTGGAGAGTTGTGACCTTGCATGTGCACCCAGCGATTGAATGAATTGCTGAAGTCTAGTGAGGTTGTTAGTTGTGACTTGCATGTTTCTGCACTCCAGCGAGATTGTTGTGTGACGTGAATATTGCTGAAGTCTAGGGAGGTTGTTAATTGTGACTTGCATGTTTCTGCACTCCAGCGAGATTGTTGTGTGATGTGAATATTGCTGTAAAGTCTAGTGAGCGTTGTTGGTGTCACTTGCATGTTTCTGCACTCCAGCGAGATTGTTGTGTGACGTGAATACGGCTGGAAAGTCTAGTGAGGTTGTTAATTGTCACTTGCATGTTTCTGCACTCAACGAGATTGTTGTCGGTGATGTGAAAATTGCTGAAGTCTAGAGAGGTTATTAGTTGTGACTTGCATGTTTCTGCACTCCAGCGAGATTGTTGTGTGACGTGAATATTGCTAAAGTCTAGAGAGGTTGTTAGTTGTGACTTCCATGTTACTGAACCTAGTGAGTCATTGGGTGTGACTTGCATGTTACTGAACCCAGTGAGCCTGGGTTGGGTGTGACTCTTGCATGTTACTGGAACCTAGTGGAGTCAGTGACTTCTGTATGTTACTGGAACCTAGTGGAGCTCGTTGGTGTGTGAATTTTGCATGTTACTGGAACCTAGTGAGCTCGTTGGACGTGACTTTGCATGTTACTGGAACCTAGTGAGCACGTTGGTGACTTGCATGTTACTGAACCCGAGCTTGGGTGTGACTTGCATGTTACTGAATCTAGTGAAGCTCCGTTGGGTGTGACTTGCATGTTACTGAACCTAGTGAACACGTTGGATGTGACTCTGTAATGTTACTGAACCTGGTGAGTCATTGGGTGGCAACTTGCATGTTACTGAATCTGTAGTGAGCTCTCGTTGGGTGTGATTTTGCATGTTACTGGAACCTATAGTGAGCTCGTGAGTGTGACTTGCATGTTACTGAACCTAGTGAAGCTCTGTTCGATGTGACTTACATATTACTGAACAAGAGATTATTGAATTGTGACTTACGTACACTGAACAGTAAACTCGATGAATGTGACTTTACATGTTACCAAACCCTAATGAAGTCGTAGAGTGTGACTTTGCATGTTACTGGAACCTAGTAAACTCATTGAGTGTGACTTGCATGTTACTGAACCTAGTAGTAAGTCATTGGATGTGACACACATGTTACCTGAACCTAGTGAAACTCGTTAGGTGTGACTTGCATGTTACTGAACCTAGTAGAAGCTCTGTTAGACGTGGACTTGTGCATGTTACCGAACCTAGTAAACACGTTCGATGTGACTTGCATGTTACTGAGACCATAGATGAAGTATTAGGTGTGACTTTTGCATGTTACTGAATCTAGTGAAGCTCTGCTCTGGGTGTGACTTGCATGTATGTTACTGAACACAAATGAGCACGTTGGATGTGACTTTCCTGTTACTGAACCTGGTGAGTCATTGGGTGTGACTTGCATGTTACTGAATCTAGTGAGCTCGTTGGGTGTGACGTATTGCCATTGAACCTAGTGAGCTCGTTAGGTGTGAACTTTTACATGTTACTAATGAACCTAGTGAGCTCTCGTGTCGTGTGACTTGCATGTTACTGAACCTAGCAGATTGTTAGTTGGACGACTTGCATGCTACTGGAGCCTATAGTGAGCTCGTTGGATGTGACTCTTCTTGCATGTTACTGAGCCTAGTGAGTCGTGGGTGTGACGCATGTTACTGAACCTGATGAGCTCTGTTGGATGTGACTTGACCTGTTACTGAACCTGGTAAACTCGTTAGGTGTGACTTCTGCATGTTACTGAACCTAGTGAAGCTCGTTGGCGTGTGACTTGCATGTTGTTACTGAACCTAGTGAGCTCGTTCGATGTGACTTGCATGGTACTGAACCCATAGAGCTTGTTAGTTGTGACTTGCATGTTACTAAACCTAGTGAGCTCAAGTTCGATGTGACTTGCATGTGTTACTGGAACCTAGTGAGCACGTTGGTGTGGACTCTCCATGTTACTGAACCTAGTAGTAGTAGTCGTGGGTGTGACTTGCATGTTACTGAACCTAGTGGAGTTGGTGGGTGTGACTCTGCATTGTTACTGAACTAGTGAGCACGTTGGGTGTGACTCTTCTGATGTTACTGGAACCTAGTGAAGCTCGTTAGGTGTGACTTGTGTTATTACTGAACCTAGTAAGCTCGTTATGGGCCTCTGACTTGTTACTGAACCTAGTAGCTCTCACGTTGAGTGTGACTTGCATGTTACTGAACCTAGTGAGCCTGTTGGGTGTGACTTCAGATGTTACTGAATCTAGTGAAGCTCGTTAGGTGTGACTTGCATGTTACTGGAACCCATGGTAGTTCATTGGGTGTGACTTGCATGTTACTGAGTCTAGTGAAGCTCGTTGGTGTGACTTGCATGTTACTGAACCTAGTGAGCTCATTGGGTGTGACTTGCATGTTACTGAACCTAGTGAGTCATTGGGTGACTGAGTTACTGAACCAGTGAGTCGTTGGTGACTTGCATGTTACTGAACCTAGTGAGCCTCGTTGGACGTGACCTGTGCATGTTGCACTGGAACACAAGTGAGCACGTTAGGTGTGACTTGCATGTTACTTGAACCTAGTGAGTCATTAGGTGTGTGACTTGTGATGTTACTAGAATCTAGTGAGCTCGTTGAGTGGTGACTTGCATGTTACTGAACCCCTAGTGAGCACGTTGAATGTGACTTGGATGTTACTGAGCCTGGTGAAGTCATTGAGTGCGGTGACTTGCATGTTACTGAATCTAGTGAAGCTCAAGTTGGGTGTGACTTGCATGTTACTGGAACCTAGTGAAACTCGTTAAGGTGTGACTTTGCATGTTACTGAACCTAGTGAGCTCGTTCGATGTGACTCAGCATGTTACTGAACCTATAGAGTTGTTGGTTGTGACTTGCATGTTACTGAACCTGAAATGAGCTCGTTGAATGTGACTCTGCATGTTACTGAACCTAGTGAAGTCATTGAGTGTGACTTGCATGTTACTGAACCTTAGTAAACTCGTTGATGAATGTGACATGTTACTGAACCTGTCGTGAGCTCGTTGGAGTGACTGACATGTTACTAGAACCTAGTGGAGCTCAGTTGAGTGTGACTTGCATGTTACTGGAGCTTCGTGAAGCTCGACCGATGTGACTTTGCATGTTACTGAACCCATAGAGGTTGTTGGTTGTGACACTGCATGTTACTAAACCCAGTGAGCTCGTTCGATGTGACCTGAGCACACGTAAATCAAATCCAGCGTCAACAA